>NC_072426.2:124268068-124573636 GCF_028878055.3 Symphalangus syndactylus | reverse complement strand
ACAGCTCACTGCAGCCTTGACCTCCCAGGCTTAATCGATTCTCCCACCTCAGCCTCATGAGTAGCTGGGACTACAGGCGTGTGCCACTATGCTAGACTAATTTTTTTTTTTTTTTTTTTAGAGAGAGGGTCTCACCATGTTGCCCAGGATTGTTGCAAACTCCTGGCCTCAAACCATCATTCCACCTTGGCCTCCAGAAGTGCTGGGATTACAGGCATGAGCCACCACACCCAGCTGAAAAAGCCATATTTTTGAAGTCTGACAGCCCTGGATAGATCTGTTAAATTAAATATTAGCTGTTTAGTCTTAGGCAGATTACTTAGCCTCTTTGAACCTCAGTTTTGTGTGTTTTTATTTCATTTGTAAACGGGGCTAAATAATACCTTCTTGAGTTGTTAAGACAAAATAAGATAATATTTAAAGTGACCAGCATAGTACTTAACACAGAGGAGTCATAAAGTAAATGTAAGTTCCTGCCATTGTTAGGAGATGAGATAGATACGTCATGTTATCCAGAGAATTCACTTAGGCAGGTCTTCCATAAGCAACATGACTTGACTCAAGTAATCTCAATCTAGTCTCTGGGTTCTTAGATTTTTAACTTCTGGGCTTCAGGCCTTGTCAGAGCACCTAGAAGAGATCAAATTCAAGGGACTGACTCACTAAACTCTGAGGCTTAGGTATGAACCAGAATATTTATTCTCACTAAGGGCTATTCATTTCCATTATTCGGAATTTTCACTTTTCCCAACCAGGGCACCTCTTTTTCATGTGTCGAGAAGCTAAATGTGTTGTGGTTTAAAGAGGTTTAAAATGAGAACAAATGGAGGTAGCTGATCTCCATGAGCATTTCACTTACTGAGATGAAGTATCTCATCTTTACAAAAACTGAAAGACCACTTTTCTATAACAGAACATGTTTTTCTAAGTAAATTTAAAGTTCATATTCATTAGACTCAGGGTCTTTCTCCCTTAACAGCCTAGAATCTGATGAACACACATAGTTAATGGACTTTTCCCTTCTTAGATTCCATGCTGACTATCCCCCGTCTTAATCCTGGTTTTCTTCAACCAGTGCATGATACTGTTGATTAGATGTAAACTTTCATTGGTACGATCTCATTCCTAGTACGCTGCCTTAAGATTATACCCAAGTCTCCAAGATTACCTTCTTCCTAAAACATGAGGTCTGTATTTACTAAAATCTTTTAGGTTCGTCCTACATGTAACTATCTCATCCATTATGTGTGTTATTTTACTTGTTAAGTTTCAGTTTTAGATGATTCTTGTGGGCAAGGGGTGGGCAATACTGTGTAGTGAAAATAGTTCCCATTCCCTCATTCCCAACAATGAATAATTTTCCAAAGCTGCTGTAATAAGTATAAGGGGGCCAGGTGCTGTGGCTCACGCCTGTAATCCCAGTACTTTGGGAGGCTGAGGCCGGTGAATCGCTTGAGGTCAGGAGTTCATTACCAACCTGGGCAAGGGCAACATGGAGAAACCCCATATCTCTACAAAAAATATAAAAATTAGCCAGGTATGGTGGTGCACACTTGTAATCCTAGCTACTCAAGAGACTGAGGCAGGAGAATTGCTTGAACCTGGGAGGGGGAGGTTGCAGTGAGCTGAGATTGTGCCACTGCACTCCAGCCTGGGTGACAGAGCAAGACTCTGTCTTTAAAAAAAAAAAAAAGGAAAAGAAATAAATATAAGTATTAACTGATCATTCTATTAAAAAGCAAACTTACGCCTTGAGCTTGGAGTAGTATCAGATAATTTGTAAAGTGCCTTCCAACTGTTATATTTTGTGATTTTATAACCTCCTTTTATCTCCTTCTATTTTTTGGCTCCACTATCTAGATCCATCATCTTCTCTCACATTCTATCCTTTTTTTTTTTTTTTTCCAACTGATTTAGCATCCCACGTGTGTAGCGAGTTTACCTTTTCTTTTGCTGAAGCATTTTCCACAGTGTCAAGTATGCCTTGTTTGAAATTGTGTGGTGTTGTCATCTACAAAAATTCTAACAAGATGTTACTGACATAAACAGTATCCCTTTGAGAATAAATTATAATCGTTCCTTATCCTGCTTATAATTTGATAATTTTTGCATTTGGGAATTTGTTTTTTTCTGAATTCTTTTTTTATATGTATGGAAAGCTTTTTAATGGCCCACATTTAATTAATTTATTATTATGTAATTACCTTATTTTTGTGATTATTTATGAAAAGTATCATTTTCAAACAATGATTTTATTAGTATTCAATTAGAATGAGGAATATTCACTTTGCAGTTGTTCATTCCACTGTCTTGCCAAAACTCCTTCCTTATTTTTTACTCTTTATTCATCAAGTAATGTAGAGCATCATGTCTATTATTGTATTTTAATCTGCATCCTATGAAATTCAACTCAGCTCTGGTCAGTGTCAGATCCCATGTTTTTAACCATTCTTTGTATATCAGAAAAAAAAGGAAAAAAAGAAAATAAGGCAGCCATATATTTTTCATATGAAACATATTCTTAGACTACTCTGGTTACAGGATATTACATTTTGGAAATATCTCTAGTAAACACCTTCATTAACGCCAACACACCTGAGAACACAACGATAAAATTTAATCCATGACTACTAAACACAGTCAGCCTTAGCTTCTCAGGCTCATTCCAGACTCTTCCTGTACTCTCTGTTTATGAAGACAGCCTTCAAGATGGCCTCCAATGATCTTCAGCTCCTGATATTCATACCTTGTTGACTTACTACTAAAGAATAGAATACTATAAGAAGTAATGAGATGTTAGGGGTTTTTTTTTGTTTGTTTTTTTTTGTTTGTTTTGTTTTGAGACAGGGTCTCACTCTGTTGCCCAGGCTGGAGAGCAGTGCTGGGATGTTGGCTCACCCCCAGCTCCCAGGTTCAAGCGATTCTCAGCCTCCGGGGTGGCTGGGATTACAGGCGCTCACCATCACGCCCGGCTAATTTTTGTATTTTTAATGGAGACAACGTTTCACCATGTTGGCCAGGCTGGTCTTGAACTCCTGACCTCAGGTGATCTGTCCGCCTCAGCCTCCCAAAGCTGGGATTACAGACGTGAGTGAGCCACCACACCCAACTGAGATGTCAGTTTTGAGATTAGGTTATAAAAAGACTGTGGCTGGCCAGGCATGGTTGCCCATGCTTGTAATCTCAGTACTTTGGGAGACCAAGGCAGGAGGATCGCTTGAGCTCAGGAGTTCAAGACCACCCTGGGCAACATGACAAGACTTTGTCTCCACAAAAATTTTAAAATAGCTGGGAGTGGTGGTGTGTACCTGTGGTCTCAGCTACTCAGGAGGCTGAAGTGGGGAGGATCACTTGAGCCCAGGTGGTCGAGGCTGCAGTGAGCTGTGTTTATACCACCACACTCCAGCCTGGGCCACAGAGTGAGACCTTGTCCGAAAAAAAAAAAAACAAGAAAGAAATGTAGCTTCCATTTTGGGTGCTCTCTATTGCTCTGTCTTGGATCATTCACTCTGGGAGAAGCCAGCTGCCAAAGGCATTCCTTCAGCGAGGCCCACATGAATGGTAACAGGCACATGAGTGAGCTTGGAAGTTGATCCTTTCCTAGTTGAGCCTTGATGACTGCAGCTGTGGCTGACACAGCAGTAGCTTTTTGAAAGATCCTAAACCGTAACTAACCAGCTAAGTCTTCCAGATTACTGTCCTGCAGAAACTATGAGATAATAAATGTTCATTGTTTTAGCTACTGAGTTTTGGAGTATTTGTTGTACTGCAATAGATAACTAATACACTGCCTGGGCTCCTCCTCCGGCCTGGCCTGTTTTATCTGAAATCTTCTAATCTTCCAAGTCCCTACTTTTTCCTCAGAATCCAGTCTAATCCCAGGGTTGGATGGTTTTCATCTTGGATTAAGTCAGCGGCAAACTAACCTCTGGACCCCAGCATCTTCACCTATAGAATGTGTTGGGCTAAGTGATGTCCAGATTCCTTTAACCCTCAAGTTCTCTGCTTCTGCATTTCCCCAGGCTCTGTCTTCAATTTCATCAAAAGAATGAATATGAGAACTAATTGTTAGAATCAACCAAATTTTATTCACTCTGGGGATCTTGTTTACTAGGCTGACTTGTGCAGGGGAAAGGCAACAAGCAAATTAGGCTTATGGGACAGCAGAACTGCATCTGTCTTGCTGACTCTTCAAAATCTGTCTTCAGAATCCTCAACTCTGGAATTTCCTTTTTCTCTCATTCTCAACTGTCACTTTACCCAGGGCATACTGACCTCAGCCAGTTAAGGTGGCCCCAGGAAAATCAGAGGCAGAAGCATAATAGGCAGGAGCCCAGAGAGGCCCAGACTGAGGGTAGCAGAAAACTCAGCAAGCGAGATGGCAGACTTCTCAATCCAAGACTTGTAGAAATGGATGTTTGTGTATATTCCAGGCCCATTGGTTTGGATGCAGTTTGATCCCTGGCTTACCACTCCTGCCAGGACCTAGAAATCTTCAACTTGACACATCAGGGGGTCTCCTCTACTGCCCAGAGAGAGAGAGGAATGTTGGCCAGACAGTACATAGGGCAAAGGGAAGGAGGTGAAACTCTTCAACAGTTTAGCCAAGAACTGTGCAGTTAGGCATGTCCAGACACTCCTGGGTTCACTCAGGGTCTCTGAAGATACGAGATGTGGAGGAAGCACAATGGGGAAGGCAAGGCCTGTGAAAGGTGCCTGAAGGGTGGATTCTTATAGTACACTGATCCATCTGCCCCACTGGGAGCTTGGAGCAGATCATAGCTTCACTGATGATGAGCTCAACTCCGTGCAGCAAGCTTTCATTTTGATAGTAGTCACCGCATGTCTGGAGATCAATGAGGGGCGCTTTCAGCTCCTTCAGTCTGTAAGAAGGCTTGATATCTGTAGGGCCAAAAAGAGTCAAAGCTTTCTTAATTAAAAGGTGACTTTTAGCCATGGATACAGATTTTGTGCCTTTGATTTTCAGAGAAAGCTCTAATTTCAAATATTCTGCCCCGTGTTAGATAGCATCCTGATTTCTGGTTTGGGAAACAACCTAAAGGCTGAGCTCCCTGGCCCTGAACAAGACTGTGGGTAGTTGGCTCCTGTTCACATAGCACAAATTAATAACAGAAAAATCTTGTAATTTAGGAAAACCCAAAACAGTGAATGCAGAATTAAGTTGTCTTTAGCATATTTATTTATTTTTCCATAGAAATAAGGGGTAGATCTAGTAAGAAGAATTACCCAGAAATGAAGCTGTACTCTTCTAGCTAGTTTGACTCAGGAACTTTTGCTGAGTGGCCTTACTTTCCTGAACACATCTTCATGTCTCCTTCCCCTATCACCTACCCACACACATTCCACCCAGGTATGGAGGGAAAACTATATTACTTAGACTGAGCAGAACTATCCCATCTCTAAATTCATTGCTCTGTCCTTTTTACTTTTAAGGTCTCAGCACTATTGCTAAACAAGAACAAAAGCAGGTATCAATAAGCAAAGAGATTATAGCAGAAGAAATATGAAAGAGGCAAAGGGTCACAGAGAATTTGAAGTCTGAAGCATCTCAGATTACTGTAGTATATCTGGTGCTCTAGGGCTAGGATAGAGAGCAGGCGGAGAGAATGTCAGTCGAAGAAGTTAGAACACAGAAAATCTATGTATCCTCACGTTGGAATATTCCAGTATAGCCCCATCCAGTCACCCAGCAGGAGGTTGTATTCTTCTTCAGGTGGACTTCAGACGAGGGAAGGCAGATGAGCAGGACAACACGGCTAACAGAAACTGGGGAGGGCAGTTCTACCACAGCGAGGGCACTAGATGTGTTTGCTTGGAAATCAGGGTAGGGGGGATAATCTGGGACACAGGTATTATCTTCATTTTGGAGTCTGCGCAACCAAAGATCTGAGCCCACCAATACACTGTATTTCCTGGCATCCTTAGACCTGAGAAGAGAAGCAGAAGAGGTACCATGGGTTTCTTGTGACTCTGCCCTGGGTCATCATAGCAGAGCCCATTGTTCTGGATATGGCATTTTTCCTCTAGTTCTTCTGAGGCTTTCATTCCTTCAACAAGTATTGAGCATCTCCTGATAATATAAATGAAATTAAAATAGACATAATCTGGCCCTCACAGGGCTATAATTTTAAGGGGGGTTTGTGTGTGCGTGTGTGTGTCTGTGTTTTGGGGCAAGGAGAAAGAGAAAAGCAACAAACAAGTACAAAATTTAAAATTGTGATAAATGTTATGAAGAAAACAGAATTTTAAAGTAGAGAGTAAAGGAAGCGGGGAGAGTTTTTGGATTGGATGGTCAGGAAAGGTCTTGTTGAAGAGGTAACTTTTCAACTGGGTCCCAAGAAGTCAGCCTTAAGAGCGATAAAAGCATTCCAGACAGGGAATAGAGTATGCAAGGCCTTGAGGGTGAGAAAGAGCTTGGCAGTCTCCAGGAATTGAAAGAAAAGCTAGAGAATGGGATGAGGTTGGAAAAGTGGGCAGACACCTGGTGATTCATGGCTTGTAGGCCACAATGTGGCATTTGGGTTTTATTATAGGTGCCTGGGCAATCACTGGAGGATTCAAAGCAGGGAGTGATATTATCTCACCTCTAACTTTAAAAAGTCACTTTTTGGTGTGTATTGAAAGTAGTAAAACCTATTATACTATTGCAATGGTCCAGGGTTAGCTATGTTAGAGTCAAAGTATATTTTGGAAGTAAAACTGACAAGAATCGTATGTGCATTGGATGTGGAAGGTGAGTAAAAGTGAGATACAATATTTGTCTTGAGTAACTGGTTATATTGTTGAATGAAATGGGGAAGAAAGAGAAAGAAAAAGATTGGGGGACAGTGATGGTGGTAAAAATACCCTTTCTGTCCATATTACCTTTGAGATGCCAAATAGAAGTGCATCAGGACTAGTGTTTGGGGCTAGAGATGCAAGTACGAGTGTTATCAGCAAATATATGACATTTAAACCAAGGGAAATGGATGAGGGTGGATAATGAGAAATTACTTAATGGGTACAATGTACATTATTTGGGTGATGGATACCCTAAGAGCTCTGACATCACTGCTATGCAGTCTAGGCATATAACAGAAATTGCATACAAATAAAATAAAAATATTTTTAAAGTAAGAGGCAAGTGTAAGCACACTTTCTTTCAAAAAGGAAAAAAACAAAGATGGATGAGTTAACTTAGGGATAGTGAAGTGGGCTCAGGATTGTGCCTCTAAAGAGTGGTATGAGGTGTAGGCATGCTGCTGTAAGGGAAGGAGCCCTTCCTGGGGGATGTCTCCTGGGTAGAGGCTTCGATTTGAGGAATGGGGTGGGAGAATGTAACTATTTTTAGGCAGTCATTTCAATCAAGATGATGTTAAATTTGAAGAAGCCTGAAGTCTGAGAGTAGTTGCACTGAACTGAGAGCTAGAGTAGGAAGTATTTGAACCCACTAATAACGCACAACATAGTGTATTGGGCAGTGCACGATAAGCCCCGCCCCGGCCTCTCAGGCCCTGCAGTCACCCAGGTGCCCTGATGGGTCTCCGCACAGCAGGGCCAGCACTCATGGGAAGCAGATCGCCACTGTCAGCACCCACTCCTCTGAGATAAGGGTATCTGAGCAGATGTGAATCAAGCCCAGTGGATGCTGACCTGCCAGGGCCACTGCCCCACACTAGCCTCCCAGCCTGAGGCAATGCCAGATGAGACTGTGGGCCGCCCACAGACTGCCAACAAAGGGCAAGAAGACTTGGAGGGATGCAGCCTGGAATCCTGCCCCTCCGCCCTCACCCCTCCATGGTCATTTCCCAAACTCAGGTCCTCTTTCCTCCTTACACAGATTCCCTTCCCTCATTCCATCCAGGCATGCTGTCCCTGCCTGAAGTGTCTTCCTTGACTTCAAGAGATTCTCTGGTTCATCCTCATTTGTCAGTTTTGGAAGTAAAACTGACAAGAATGGTATGTGCATTGGATGTGGAAGGTGAGGGAAAGTGAGATACAATATTTGTCTTGAGTAACTGGTTATATTGTTGTATGAAATGGGGAAGACAGAGTGAGACCTTGTCTCACTCCGTTACCTGGGCTAGAAGTACAGTGGGGTAATTATAGCATACTGCAGCCTAGACCTCCTAGTGGGAGAATGGGGAATGTGGGAGGCACTCTTGATGGATTCTTGCTGCTACAGAGGGCCCTTACCCATGCCCTGTGCAGCCTTTCCTGGTCTGAAGCCCCCGTCCCTACCTAGGGCTTACCCCACTCTGGGGGCTCACCCGAAATCCCCAGCAGAAGGAGCAGCATGAACGCACAGCCAGCAGCGCCCGTGTCTCTGTCCTCAGGGCCAGCACTCCCTGCCCCCTGGACTCAGGATCCCAGAGAGAGGCCAGTGGGGAGCACCCAGAGAAGGGGGAGCAGAACCATCTCCTCCTGGATGGACTCCTCTGTTTCACCCCCTCCTCTCCTTTGGTCTTTACCCCCTACCAGATCCTGAAGGGACCAGACTTCAGAGGTGCTGCTCCAGGACCCAAGGGAGGAACTGGGGGGTCTGCGGTGTCCCCTGTTGTCCTGGGAGAGCAGGGTGTCTGGGATTCAGCCTGAGGGTGGATGATGGGAGGTAAGAAGAAGGGAAGGTTGGAGGTGGGCATTGGAAGGAGCAGGGCTCGCTCAGTGCTTAGTGACCCTGGTGTTGAACAAGTCTAAGTTCACACACTTCCCTCTGCCTAACCTGCCACATCTCAGGGACCTGCCCTGGTACGCCCATTTAATTCTACCCTGAGCAAAGGTGAACCAATGGAGGGCAGATCCCTGATTTGGGATCTCAAAACGGCTGTGCAGACCGGCCACCCCAGGTCCTTGGCCTCTAGAATGGTTCTGACAGGACTGACAGGAGAAAATAAAGGGAAAATAAACCAGTCAGTTCTCTGACCAGTGTTTTCTGTTTTCTCTCCCTTTGAGCCTCAGTTGTTACTTGCTCTTAGCCTTCCTTAGGTAGCAAATATGTATTAGGTCTTTGTTGTGTTAAGGATGTTGTGTTAAATGTGGAACGGGATCTATAGGGAACTGCCTGCCTTCAAGGAGTTTACATCTAGTGGGAGAGAGGTGGAATAAGGAAGTAACTCAGGAGGTTTTTACTTATAATTTATATCCTGTTCATTTGAAAAGGGGGACAAAGGACTATGGAAACTCAACAAGGGACTGTGACATGGGACTATGATAGAGCATTTGTATGTGTGGCACAGACTATTCAGCCTCATTCCTGGCTCTCCCAAGGACTGGCTTTGTTGGTTGCTTTTAGACAGTCTCACTCTGTTACCTAGGCTAGAAGTACAGTGGCATGATCATAGCATACTGCAGCCTAGACCTCCCAGGCTCAAGCAATCCTCCCCCCTCAGTCTCTGGAGTAGCTGGGACCACAGGCGTGCGCCACCACACCTGGCTAATTTTTTGTAGAGATAGGGTCTTGATATGTTGCCCAGGCTGTTCTCAAACTCCAGGACTCAAGCAATCCTCCCTCCCCAGGCTCCCAAAGCATTAGGATTACAGCCGTGAGCCACCGCACCCAGCCACGGTTACTATTTTTAATAGCATGATGATGATGATGATGATGATGATTAATAACATAATAATGAAGAAGAAGAAATAGTTGTTGAGACCGTTTAATATTCCAGGCCCAGTGCCTGGCACAGGAGGGCATCATGTGTACAGTAAAAATGAATAGAGTTAGAAGGGCCATAGAAAAACCTGGGGAAGATTATACTTCCAAAAATCAAGGCTGGGATTATTATAATTATTACAATTAAGAGTTAACTCCTGGGCACGGTGACTCACACCTGTAATCCCAGAACTTTAGGAGGCCAAGGCGGGTGGATCACCTGAGGTCAGGAGTTCGAGACCAGCCTGGCCAACATAGTGAAACCCCGTCTCTACTAAAAATACAAAAATTAGCCAGGCATGGTGACACGTGCCTGTAGTCCCAGCTACTTGGGAGGCTGAGGCAGGAGAGCTGCTTGAACCCGGGAGGTGGAGGTTGCAGTGAGCCAAGATCATGCCATTGCACTCCAGCCTGGACGACAGAGCAAGACTTCATCTCAATAAATAAATAAATAAATAAAGAAGAAGAAAAGAAATTAACTAGATTAACTAGGCCAGCCAGGCTCTGTGACTCATGCCTGTAATCTCAACACTTTGGGAGGCTGAGGCAGGCGGATCACTTGAAGCCACGAATTTGAGACCAACCTAGCCAAAATGGCAAAAACCCTGTCTCTACTAAGAAAACAAAAATTAGTCAGGGATCGTGGCACATGCCTGTAATCCCAGCTACTTGGGAGGCTGAGGCAGGAGAATCGCTTGAACCCAGGAGGTAGAGGTTGCAGTGAGCTGAGATCAGCACCACTACACTCCAGCCTGGGCAATAGAGCCAGACTCTCTATCAAAATAATAATAATAGTAATTAACTTGAAGCTTTCTAGAGGCCAAGCCAAAAAAAAAAAAAAGTGTACCATACATCTTATATCATCAGATAATAAGAACAATACTCTTTAGTCAGGAGAAAATTTTTTCCCCCTTGTAAAAAGCACATTGGTTAACATGCAATTCTATAGGGGACTGAGAAACATTCCTCATTTTTTATATTGTCTCTCGATGAATGCGCACACCATCATTTTGAATCATGATTAAGGCATTTCTGTGAAGAGTGAAACTAATTTAATTGCAGTATTTATATTTATTGTTATGTAACTTGAAACAAACGTGGAACCTAATAGAAGATGCCTCTTTCCTCTTTCAAATACTACTGCTTCCAGCTGTGCTTTGGCAAGGCCCATGTTCTCCCAATGGCCTTTGGACTTTCTCGACATTTTACATAAACAGGAATCTGACTTGTATTTCTGCACCTGTGGGAAGGATAGTTCCAGAGCCAAATAAAAGTATCAAAGATCTCAAGATGACAAGTTTCATATCCCCCTATTTAGAAGAGAATGGATAAGGCCTCAGGGCAGAAAACAAAAATAATGTTGGCCATAATGCCTAGAAGTTTATATGATATTAAAGTATACAATTTATATCTAGACAATTACAAACTCTAGAGAGAGAAAGACAGTTTAAAATCTTTATTATAATTCAAGGTATCCTTTTGGTTTACCAAGTGACTAAATCTTCTAAGCAGAAACTATTGTCTAAAAATGTTAAAGTAATTCTAAATAGTTTAACATATGTGATCAGTTACAGAAGCCTGATAGTGTTTTACATTTGCCTGATATTTTCATTCACACAGAGGGTAAAGCATGTTTTCATTCCCTTTATAGATGAGGAAACTGAGGCCCTTGGAGGTTAAATGGCTTAACTAATTATACTGTGCAGTAACAAAGCTGGGCATCACTTCTATTTTCTTGTCCGTAATCATATTCAAACCCAGATCTTCTGAGTCATCATCTAGTTATCTTGCTACAGCAGCTTCCCAAGTCCAGGAAATCTCATTCGTTTGTCCAGCAATCATTTATTCAATACCCACGCCAGGGACTGTTTTCTAGAATAGAGGTATGAAAACATAGAAAAAGCCTCTGTCCTCGTAGAGGTTATATTGTAGTTGTAAGTCAGAACATGACAAGTGCTTTTTTGTTGTTGTTGTTGTTTGTTTGTTTGTTTTTTCTTGTTTTTTTTTTTTTTTTTTTTTTAGATGGAGTCTCGCTCTGTTGCCCAGGCTGGAGTGCAGTGGCGCTATCTCGGCTCACTGCAAGCTCCGCTTCCCTGGTTCACGCCATTCTCCTGTGTCAGCCTCCTGAGTAGCTGAGACTACAGGCACCTGCCACCACGCCTGGCTAATTTTTTGCATTTCTAGTTAAAGACGGGGTTTCACTGTGTTAGCCAGGGTGGTCTCGATCTCCTGACCTCATGATCTGCCCGCCTAGGCCTCCCAAAGTGCTGGGATTACAGGCCGTGAGCCACTGTGCCCAGCCAACAAGTGCTTTGTTTAATAACAGGCTTAGATACTTAGTGATGCTGGAGTGGAGCATAACTTTTAAATAGGGTGGTCGGACAAGGCATCACTGAGGTGATTTCTGAGCAGAGACCTGAGAGGTAAGAGAGGAAATGAGCCAGGTGGATAACTGAGGGAAGAGGGGTTGAAGCATGGAGAACAGCAGTACAAAGTCCCTGAGGCAGGAGTGTGCTTGGAACATTTAGGAAACATTATGGCCAGAGCAGAGTGAGGGGCTCCAGTGGTGAGAAATAAGGTCAAACAGGGATTAGAGGCCAAATGATGTAGGCTTTTGCAGGCTATTGTGAGGACTTCGGTTTTTATTCTTAGTAGTATGGGAAGATAGTTGATCTGACTTAAATTTTAAATGAATCAAACTGGCAAGTAGATTGATAATGGTCAGGGATAAAAGCAGGGAAACCAGGCAGAAAACTATTGCAGTGATCTGGGCAGGAGGTGATGGTGGATTTGGACCAGGGATATAGAGAAGTGGTAAGAAGTGGCAGATTCCAGTTGCATTGTGAAGGTAGAACACACAGGACTTGCTGATAGATTGGATGTGGTTGTGAGAAGAAGACAGGAGCCAAGGATGACTCCAAGGTTTTTGGCCTGAGCTGTTGGAAGAGTGGAAGTGCTGTTTACTGAAATGGGGCACACTGTAGGAGGAGAAAGTTTCTGGAGGGTAGATGAAGAGTTCATTTGTAGGCATAAGTTTAAGATGCTTGATCGATATCTAGCTGGAGATGTCCAGTAGGCAGTTGAATATATAAATCTGGAATTTGGAGACTTGGCCCAAACTAGGGCTAGATTAGGGTGTCATCAGCATGTCATAGTATTTAAAGCCATGAGATGAGATAAGGTCCCCTAGGGAGTGAGTATAAATAAAGCCCACTGTGAATGCTAAGGATTGAGCCCACTTAAGTTTCATGAGATGAATAAGAACCAATAAGAGACTGAGAAGACAGCGGTGAGGTAGGCTGAGAACTGAGAGTAGTATCCTGGAAGCTGAGTAGAGAAAGTGTATCGAGGAAAGTGATAGGCTGCCAAATGCTGCAAATGGCTGAGAACTGACCATTGGATTTAGCATCATGGAACAGACTCAAGAGAGAATAAAAGGGGAGTACTTTGAGATAGAAAAAGTAGTTTTGCTGTAAAGGGAACAGAGAAACAGCTGGCAGAAGAGGCTGGGTGGTACAGTCTTTTGTTCTTGTTGTTTTGTTTTAAGATGAAAGAAATTACATCCTGTTTGTGTGTTAATGGAATTATCCAGCAAAGAGGAGGAAATTGATGACACAGGAAAGAAAGCAAATAGTGCTGCAATGGTGTCCTTGAGCAGGGGACAGATCCCAGCTCACCAATTGGAAGGTGAGAATGCTTAGACTGGAACACAGACGGATTTTCCTAAACAGGAGCAAAGGCAGTGGGCACCGATGCCACTTGGCAGCAGGTGTGGTGGTGGAATTCCTCTGCTTATTGTTTCTCTTTCCTCAGTGAAGCATAGAAATTATCCATTGAGAAAGAGGATGGGAATGGAGGTACTGAAGACTTATGGAGAAGTGTGCTAGTCATGTAGCAGTGAGAGAGATGAATGAACTAAGAAAATAATAGTGTGACTGCTGGGCAGCTGAAAGGATCCACTTGAATTAAGTGAAATTGGCATAGTTGTGTGTTCACCAGTGCTGCTCAGCAACATGGGTAGAGGCATGGAGAGAGCAGAGGGTTGGCTGCAAGCAGGGTGAGGTTTTCAGAGGAAGGTATGAAGAAGGGTGGACAGGGGAGTGATTACAATGAGAAATCACGAACTTAAGCTGGAAAGGAGGAAAGTAAGCAATGAAGGGGAGGTAGAGAGTAAAGCGAGATAAAGTCAGTAGATTATAAATCCTGATGGAGTAGAAAATTATTGGAATTGGCCTTCTTGCTGTAAGGAGTTCAAGAAAGAACAAATGGGCCAGGTGCAGTGGCTCACACCTGTAATCCCAGCACTTTGGGAGGCCAAGGCTGGTGGATTGCTTGAGATCAGGAGTTTGAGACCAGCCTGACCAACATGGTGAAACCCCTGGTTCTACTAAAAATACAAAAATTAGCTGGGCATGGTAATATGCGCCTGTAATCCTAGCTATTCGGGAGGCTGAGGCAGGAGAATCGCTTGAACCCTGGAGGCAGAGGTTGCAGTGAGCCAAGATCACACCATTGCACTCCAGCCTGGACGATAGAGCAAGACTCCGTCTCAGGAAAAAAAAAGAAAAAAAAAAAAGAAAGAACAAATGGGTTGGCAAGGGGGGATGCTTAAAATTGAGATTCTGGTAAGGGTGCAGGTATTGGTGATAACAAGGTCAGGAAGACCATGGAAGTAGTGCCTAAGGTCTGGTGAAAAATCATTTAATCCTAAAGGCAGGTTATGATGAAAAGGCAGTGAATGGAGGAGGGATAGGCGAGGGCTTCTCAGGAGTATTCTGGGGTCTGTGCCTTCCCTCCCTGCCAGAGCCCGTGAAACTTGAGACTGGAATGGATCCATCGGCCGACAGTCTTTGTTGACTGATCCTCAGCTGACGACGTATCCAGCCAAACTGTGCTCCTTTTTGGGCCACAGGTTTCCATTTGGTTCACAAAACCATGCCGGGAGACTTTGTGTTAGGAATTGTGTACTGACAACCAAAGCAGAATGCTCTTTCTCTCCAGCAGACTGATGGAAAGAAATCTGAGAATTAATAGCTGTTATTAAAATATTAATAGGTTTGACTCCTCTTCTGGTGCTTGCTGGGCATAATATATGGTTGGTTTTTTTCTTTACAATTACTAAAAAAATTTCAACACCAGAGAAATGTATAAGGTAAAATAGAAAGTTTCCTTCCTTACTGTCTCCACTTCTAGCACCTGGTGGGTTGTTTGTGAGCATCATTCCAGATTGATCTCTCTCTCTCTCTCTTTTTCTTCTCTTGCTGCATATCCATATATATTTGTGTGGGGTCCATATACACGTGTCTGTATATAATATATATACACACACATATATATATAAATATGTATATATTTTCATCACAGGAAAACATGAGAATATTCTATATGTCATTCTACATGCAACTTAACTTTTTTCAAAGTCCTTCCATGCCACTATGTACCGACCTGATTACTGTTCTTTAAAATAGCTGCATAACATTCCACATACAGAAGTAACCTAACATTAAAATCATGCCTGTGTTGATGGACACTTAGATTTTCTTTATTTTTTGCTATTATAAATTATGCTGCAGTATATATATTCTTCACTCCTCTTTTTGAGTACTTGTGCAATTGCTTTGATAAGAATTGCTTTGATGTGGAAGTATTAAAGAAAAGACAATCTGCATTTAAAAATCTGACCTCTGTTGCCACATTATCCTCCAAACAGATGGCACCAATTCACCGTGATGGAGAACATCCCTTTTCCCATGTGCTCATTCACACTGATTATCTCTTCCCCAATCCCTACATTTTGGTCAATTTGATGGGGCCATCAGGAGAAAATATTTTAACTCAAGCATACGGCACTAATTTGGGAATAATAACTGAAATTCAGGAATTAGAAAATAGGAATATATTTTATTCTTTTTTATGTAGAGGATTCAATATTAATATTTCTCCAAAATTTAATTTAAGACTTTATTTGAATAGATCTGGCCTTAACTAATTCCTGAAAGAGGAAAGTGATCAGGGGAAGAGATGGAGAGTGATGAAAGTCATCAAAGCATTAAAAAGGTCAGATCTGATTTCTGTTCCTTTGTTCCTGAAAATGTTGTTTCTAAATCTTTTTTTTTTTACAAGAATTTTACAAAAACTGCAAATTTTGTGCTAAACCCTTATGAGGTATTGATTTCAGATTTTGTATGAATTTAATTCTGAGTTTGTGGTGATTAAGTTGGAAAGAAGTTTTATGTCAATATTCAGGTTTTTGGGATCTTTAAACTTTGACCTATTTTGGAAAGAGGGACCTCTAATAGTATATGTTTAATATATAATAGTACAGATTTAGAGTTAATAGCATTTTTCATTTGCTCATGCTTATGCTATACAGAATCTTTTATTTATGATCTCCATCCAATTAAAAGTCACATTTCTTATTGATCACTTGATAACTTTCTAATACTTCTTTCACAGAAACATTTGAAAACAAGTCAAGTGTGAAACTAGAAGAGCCAGTTATAATTCTTTTATTTAACTAAGAAAATATTTTTAAATATTGTGACTTTTACAGATATAATCAATATATACCTAACATGAAGTGTGTGGACAGACTCTGAATACGTGTATGAGTATATGTGTGTTTTGAATACCTTTATTGTGAATTTATACTTGTCAGCACAATAATTACATACCCTTGAGTGTTTTATAGTTGGGCATTCATGTAAGTACACATCTGTTTAAATCTCAAAACAATTTTGCATTATGCACTTAAATGTTTTTGAGGCTCACTTTATGTCTTTGAGTAGAAGATGATAGAAAAGTAACAGATGGCCAACAAGGATATTGAGTTGACAAGAGAAAAACTTAGTTACTTTAGTTCCTGAATTTAAAAACAAAATTAATCAGTGTAAATTCACTTTAAGGAAATCTTGGGAGCATGTTTCCATTGAAGTGCGTTGTTTGTTTGCATTTTGTTTTGTTTTGTTTTGTTTTTACAAGGGGGTGCCAGGCAGGGAGGAGGGAAAGAAAGAGGCAAGAGGAAGAATATATTGGACACCTGTCTAGTGGTTGTTGGACCTGAAATTTGAACCCATGTCTATGGCTTCAAAGTCCATGCTCCTTCCACTTCTCCAAGAGTTTGCTCTCTGTTGACCTTTATCAGTGGAAAAATTTCTCAATGCTGAGAGCAATTTTTTCCAATACTCTTAGATCTAAAAATGCGACTGACTGGATTATTCATGTTTGAACATGTAAAAATATTTTCTTGTTAAATTAAGTTTAATCTTATACTTAAAGTTCGCTGTGTTATGGGGAGAACTTTGAAGCAAGAATCAGAAACCAAATGACACTAATGCTTCCTAATTAGAGAAATCTCTGTTCAATGCAAACTAAAAATATACTGGCTGGTGTTCTAATCAGCTGTGCTTAATTCTAAGCACTAAATTCTGAACACTGGGGGTAAAACACTTTGTTCATTTCAGAAATAGCTAGACTTTTACTAAACTGTCATTAGGAAAAATAGAAGAAATTAAGAAAATAAAGCTGGGCATGGTAGCTTACACCTATAATCCCAGCTTCTCAGGAGGTTGAGGCAGGAGGGTTACTTGAGGCCAGGAATTCAAGACTAGTCTGGGCAACATAGCAAGATCGCATCTCTAAAAACAAAAACAAACAAACAAAAAAAAGTAAAACGTTAAAAAATACCTTACAGTATGAAAATCTGGTCAACATGAAGTAAAGAATAATGGCAATTTCATCTGTAGGCAGGGTGGTTATTGTGATCATATTTTGGTTTTAGCTTCCTATTGCTTGCTGCCAGTGGGGCTGTAAGGAATATGTGTTTATGGAAGTCTCAGTGCTGATCATAGGAAAATGAAAACAATCATACTGTTTGTTTTTTCCGTATACACCAGGTAGCTTTAATGAGCTATAAGATAATTATACTATTTGCGCAGAGTACCACATTCAATTCTTAAAGTTAAATATTTTTAATAGTATAGTCACATTATATACAATATATCCAAGATTTGTCTCTGCTATCTTATTTAATCCACATAAAATAAACGTGTCTGTTTATATACATTAAAGTTATAGAGCTGAACTATTAAAATGGAGGAGCTGGTGATGGCAGCAGGGATTGACTGCAACTGGGCACAAGCGATCTTTCTAGAGTGATGGGAATGTTCTAAAATGATCTCATGGTGATGATTGCACAACTCCGTAAATTTACTAAAAATTATCCAATTGTACACTTCAAGCAGGTAAATTTTATGGAATATAAACTATTTATAAATTAATCTGTTTAATTTTTTAAAAAGAAATAGAAAATATATGACTGTATTTGACTCCAGAACTCTTAGAAAATCTGAAAGAACAGTTATTATTGATGAAACAAAGAAGTTGTCATAGAGCTACCTTCCTTTCCCTCTCCTTCAGAGTTTGCAAAGAAATTCTACCAAACTTTTAAGAAATAGATTATTCTAACGCTATTTTAACTGTTCTAGAACATAGAAAATGAAGGAAGGCTTCCAGTTTGTTCCTTTTTATGAAGGTGAAATAACATTGATATTGAAACACGGAAAATATATTTCTCCTAAAAGAAGACCAGAGACCAATTTTGCATGTGGATATTGCAACAAAAATCCGAGAGAAAAATTATAAAAATTTTATCATTTTATAGAATTCAGGACCACATTTGAAAAATAATATACAAAAGAAAAATAAGAAAAGTAATACACAAAACAGCAATATGGTGTAATGCTAAAGAGTTTCAGCTCTGGAGCTGGACTGCTGGTTTGGAACCCCAGCACCATCACTTCCTAGGTCTATGACCTTGGGCAAGTTTAAACATGGATCAATCCTACATAAATCTTGTGCCATTCAGTATTAACTGAAGGTTCTATAGGGCCGAAAAGGAATTATTTTTAGCAGCAATGTCATTACTTCTTTACTTATGATAAGCAGAATAAATAAAACAATGAACCCATCCATTATAAGGCATGAGATATTCAGTGTTCATTTTTCACTTCTTTCTTTTCTCATCAATAAATGGGAACTCTGGGTAAGAGAATATACTTCATAGGGCTCTTGAGAAGGTCAAGTGAGTAAAGCAGTTAGGTAAGTGCTTGACACTTAATGTCGAATATGATAATAACTGTATAGTATATTTTAAAAATTATTAATGACAAAATGTATTTTGTCATTTCTCTATCGTTGACCATTTAGATTTGCTATTGTAAAGAACAGTGCAATAAATATCTTCATCTGGAAACTTATCTCACCTTTCTATTTCCTGAAGATAGCTTTTTAGAAGCTGAATTTTGGAGAAAAGGTCATAAACTTTTTAAAGCCCCAAGTTACTCTCCAGAAAGATCATACCCATTCCTGCCAGTGGTAGCTAAGAATGGCTCTATCCTGCACTATTTCCACCAGCTTTGAACATCATCATTGCAAGGAAAATATTAGGTAATTTGATAAGCCAGAAACAGAATTTGATCATTCTATGTTCGATGATTCAGATGTTGAAAGGATAGATACACAACCTTAATTCAAATGTTATCCTGAAATCCCTGAAACTCAGAGAAATAGAAATGTTGTCAGTACCTCTCTAGATATATACCAGGAGTTAGGTTTTCCTTTTCAGATTCAAATTTTATGTGGTATTAGGGTATTTGCCTTTTGTAACTTTAGCTATTTAATCTGATGGAGAATTTTTCCTGAAAAAAATAAATTAAAAAATAACATACCAAAACAAATGCCACCAGGGAAAAACTTTATATTTCAGCCTTACTTCTTCTTTTTTTTGTATGTCTTCAATGTGGTTATAAAGTCATATATCTTAACAATCTTACTTATTTTTCCTGCTCCAGTTAACTTCATCCCAATATTTAAACTCTTTGGCAAATGAGAATGGGTCAAGTCCCAGTAAAAGACTCATAAACCCAGCCGGGCACGGTGGCTCTCATGCCTGTAAATCCCAGCACTTTGGGAGACCAAGGCAGGCGGTCATTTGAGGTCAAGGAGTTTGAGACAGCCTGGCCAACATGGTGAAACCTTGTCTCTACTAAAAATATAAAAATTAGCTGGGCATGGTGGCATGTGCCTGTAATCCCAGCTACTCGGGAGGCTGGGGCAGGAGAATCACTTGAACCTGGGAGGCGGAGGTTGCAGTGAGCCAGGATCGTGCCACTGCACTCCAGCCTGGTGACAGAGTGAGACTCCGTCTCAAAAACAAACAAAACTCAGAAGACCACACTGAACCAATGCAAAGCCATCCAATAAATTTGAATTTAGATGACTTTTCAGCTACAGTAAACCAGGAATGTTTATGGTCTTTTACAGGGAACAGGTATGAGAAATATCTAGAAGCTCTGGGCACAGTTGCCATTAGAGTCTGGAAAGTAGAAAGAACCCATCTCTATCCAGGCTTCACGCTGCTAGGGGTGTCCCTTTTCCTTAATCAGGCATTGATGTGTAAATCTTGCCAGACAGTGTCTCTTGACTTTTTCCCCTAAAAAAACAAATGACTTTTTCCCCTAAAAAACACAAATTAACAAGGAACTGAATCAGGGAACTGAGTAGTTACTTACACTACTTAATTAAGACTTGAACAAATTAATATTAATCTATTAGTGATTTTTAAAGTCTTTAACTCAGAAAGGTCAGTAGTGATAAAGCTCCTAAGCAACTTAATTATTATTATTATTATTATTATTATTTTATTTTATTTTATTTTTTTGAGACGGAGTTTTGCTCTGTTGCCCAGGCTGGAGTGTAGTGGCGTGATCTCGGGTCACTGCAACCTCCGCCTCCCGGGTTCAGATGATTTTCCTGCCTCAGCCTCCCGAATAGCTGGGACTACAGGTGTGTGCCACCACGCCTGGCTAATTTTTTGTATTTTTAGTAGAGATGAGATTTCACCGTGCTAGCCAGGATGGTCTCTTATCTCCTGACCTTGTGATCTGCCCCCCTCGGCCTCGCAAAGTGCTGGGATTACAGGCGTGAGCCACTGCACCTAATTATTTTTATGTATATTTGAATCCTCTACAACAGAGAAATCTGTTTACCTGTCATTTTTGCTATGGCCATGTTTTAGAGATAGCTACACCCAGTGACACTTGGTTAACATTTCAATTCAATATTGGAAACATGTTTTATGTACAATTAACTGTTTTAAATTGTTTACACAATTAAAAGACTACCACACTTCTGAGGTACACTGGCACCTTAAGCTCTCTCAGAATGTACATTTCACTTGACTGTACACACTGTGGTCTCTGACTATAACATGATTTGGTCAGGCCCTTTAAAAATAGACCTGGATTTACATTTAAATCTCAGTTTGAATAATCTTTATTGTTTGTTTTTATTTACAAGATAATTCTGAGAAGAAGTCATTC
The DNA here is from genome assembly GCF_028878055.3 of Symphalangus syndactylus. NCBI lineage: Eukaryota > Metazoa > Chordata > Mammalia > Primates > Hylobatidae > Symphalangus > Symphalangus syndactylus. The sequence continues at coordinate 124,552,606 of NC_072426.2, read as the reverse complement.
TTTTTTGATCCCCGGGTGTAAAAAGAAACAACGTAGAAGCAAGTATTAGAATCTTCCTTTCCCAACTTTGTTGCAGATTCTCTTTTCCTTGGGTTAAATTGAATGTTAAGCTTTCCTTCTATGCCCTATCAACGTTTGAACAATTTCTCTATCATCTAAAGGCTTGTTCTCCAAATTCATGTACTAAGATATCTTTGAACCAAAACAAAACCAAACCAAAAACCCTTAAGCAGGGTTGGGTTTTTTTGTTTTGTGTATTTTTGTTGTTGTTGTTGTTATTGTTGTTGTTTGAGATGTGGGAAGATTCTGTGGTATTACAGTAAGATGTCTGTGTCTTGTTTACTATAGACCCTTGAGGGTCAAATAAACTTTTATTCCCTAGTTATTAAATTCAGGGGCTAATAGCCAGCTGTTTGATCAAGTCACAGAAATAACTCAGCCTCCCTTCCAATCAGCACCTGATAATGCTTTGAACAAAGGTACATAAGGCTTTGGAAATTCCACAGTGAGTCTTCAAGGTCCACGGAATTTTTTACTCTTTGAAAAAGGTATGATATTTGGAGATGTACTCCTTGTTCAGTTCTTGGTCTAGCAAGAGTTTGAAAATCTCTGTTGATGGTTTGTCTCCTTTTTAGCAGCAATTCTCAAACTGCAGTACTCAATCTTCTCTGAGCTTATATCCAAGAATAGCAGTTTTCCTCAATACTCAGGAAAAATAAGTAGTTTTTTTGGAATGTCCAGCTTTTCTCCCAACAGTTGTAATGCTTTGACTTGGGAAATAACCCTGGAGACGTACGATACAGATCTAGTGTCTCATGGTCTGTTTCAGTTTTCAAAATAATAACATTAATAATTAGCCATTTGTGTTATGAAGGACCTTCATACCCATTATCTTGCTTAATCTCTTGTCCATATAGGACTTAATTTCTGCCACTAGGCAACATAATATAAATACTTAAAACAGTTAAGAACTTCCATATTGTCAGTGACATCCTGACATGTAAGAGACAGAGATCACTTACATTCACTCTCATTTTGTTTTGAGGGCCCATGCCAACAACTTACACAATTTCACTCCCACATCTTAGTGGTATTTACAGAGGGAAATAGAAAGCAAGTGACATTTCTTGTTCTATTTTATAGTATAGAGGCTTAAATTTTCATTTGTTGTTTATTATACTTTTTATTGCTCATAACAGTACCCTCAACTTAGATATTAAATGATTTTTCTTACAAATATTTGAACACAGATTTCTTAGGAAGTATACAGATTCTTTATTGCAGCTCTATTCGCTCCAAGCTGATTAGCATCATAAAGATTGAGGACAGATAACCAGGGATAGGTCTTTCTTTTTTATTGTGCTGTTTGTTTCTAGGGAAATGGAAGAAAAGTTTGGGAATGTTCTCTTCCCTGTAAATCTTTTTGTAATTTTTCTAATATAATTAATTACCTCATAGAATTAGTGCACCTGTCACCTGGAGTTGTTATTGGGAAATTTCTTCTGCATATTCTCTTTTCCCTCTTGATTCATACAGCTTGGTTGTACTATCAATGCCAAATCTATGTTCAGCTTCCTATGTATATCTGAGAGATTTTCTTACAGGTTTTTATTGAAAGATCATTTATCTTTTTTATTTCCCATGTATCATATTTAGAGGTTCAGAATCTTATATCCCTTGTTAAATATAACCCCCTTTACTAGTGAAGCTCTCATAACCAGACGCTTTATGTCTTAGAATATTATCATTAATTTCCTAATCAACTGTCGCCCAAGGGTATAAAGAATTATATAAAGTCATATAAAAGCTATGCTTCTAAATATACTTTCTCCTTTTCATTCCATTTCAGTTTTTCCTTTTTACAAGCAAAACTCGTACTTATTAATAAAAATGTGATGCTTTTACTTTCTTTCACTACCTGTTTTTTAAAGATATGTCAGGAATGTGCTGCCTGAAAAGCCATCTGGATCATGGGATTGCAGTCAGGCTGTGCGGGGTTCCAGTCTCAGATCTGCCCTTTGCTGGTTTTGTGACTCTGGGCATGTTACTTATCCCCTAAGAACTTCAGTTTCCACATTCTAAAACAGGACTAACTGTAGGACAGTGAGGATTAGAGTTGATGCATATGGCCCATAGAATGGAAGTCAATAAACACAGGTCTAATTATTACCATTACTTTTCAGCTTGGCATAGATCTTGTTGGCCAAGCCAATATATGAAATTTGTAAGTCATTTTCTTAAAGAACCAGAAATCCACTTCTAGAATGTTAATTGAAAATACAAACTTTTTTTTTGTTTTGAGACAGGGTCACACTCTGTTGCCCAGGCTGGAGTGCAGTGGTATGCTCCAGTGGAGCCTTGACCTCCCAAGCTCAAGCAGTTCTCCTGCCTCAACCCCTTGAGTTGCTGAGACTGCAAGCATGCACCACCATGCCTGCCAAATTTTTTATTTTTTGTAGAGACAGGGTCTCACTTGTTGCCCAAGCTGGTCTCAAACTCCTGGGCTCAAGCAGTCCTCACACCGCAGCCTCCCAAAATGCTAGGATTACAGGCATGAGCCACAGACACTGGCCGAAATATGAACTTTAAAATTTTTAATATCATACCAAATTGTATCCATTGAAAATATATTAAAGAGTTCTAATTCATATAGTCTTATACTTCTATAAGCATTAAAATGAACTGCTCAATCATTCACTCATTTAATCAGGGTTATTCTTTTTTTGGTAACAGCTTTATGAGATATATAATTCATATACCATAGAATTCACCCATTTAAAGTGTACAATTTAGTTGGGCACAGTGGCTTACACCTGTAATCCTAACACTTTGGGAGGCCAAGTGGGGCGGATCACTTGAGCCCAGGAGTTGAAGACCAGCCTGGGCAACATAGTCCCTGTCTTAAATAAATAAATTAGATAAATAAATAAATGAATAAAGTGGTTTTTAGTGTATTCACAGAGTTGTGCAGTCATCACCATAATCAATTTTAGAACATTTTCATAATCCATAAAGAAACCCGAATGTTTTAGCCTTCACTCCTTCAACTCTAGACAACTACTAATTTATAATACTTTCTGTCTCTATAAATAGACCTGTTTATTCTAGACATTTCATATAATTGGAATTATGTGACATGTGGTCTCTTGTGACTAGCTTGCTTACTTACTTATTTATTTACTTATTTATTTATAAAGATAGGGCCTCGCTTTGTAACCCAGGCTGGAGTGCAGTGGCACAATCATAGCTCACTGCTGCCTTGAATTCCTAGGCTCAAGGAATCCTCCTGCCTCAGCCTCCCAAGTAGCTGGGACTACAGGCATGTGCCACCACGGCTGGCTAGTTTATTAATTTTTCTTTTTTGTAGAGATCGGGTTTCACCACCTTACCCCAGGCTGGTCTCAAACTCCTGGGCTAAGGCAATCCTCCCGCTTCAGCCTCCCAAAGTGTTGGGATTATACCTGGATGGCTTCTTTTGCTTAATGTTTTCAAGGGTTATCCATGTGTGGCATGGACCAGTACTTCATTCCTTTTTGTTGCTAAATGACATTCCATTGTATGGCTATACCACATTTTATCCATCACCGGTTGATGGATTTTGGAGTTGTTTCACTTTTTGGCTATTATAAATAATGCTACTATGAACATTTGTGTGCAGGATTTTGTGTAGACATGTTTGTATTTCTCTTTGATATAAACCCGAGTAGAATTTCTGGTTCATATAATAATTCCATGTTTAACCTTTTGACAATTGCTGGACTGTTTTCCAAAGCAACTGTACCATTTTACATTCCTACCAGCAATGTATGAGGGTTCTGATTTCTCAAAATCTTTGCCAACGTATGTTATTAATATTAATCTGCCTTTTTCACTATACCCATCTTAGTGAGTGTGAAGTGGTATCTTATTGTGTATCCTTAGTAACTTCTTAAAATTAAATATATACAAATTATATTGCTCATGCTTTGGTGGCATCTGGTCAATGGTGAGAATGACTGAGAAATTAAGCCTTATGTGCAGTACCTTGTGCTTATGAAACACATAGTGAAGAGAACTTCTCTTGACTTTTTTTTTTTTTTTTAAGAGGCATGTTCTTGCTTTGTCACTCAGGCTGGAGTGCAATAGTGCAGTCATAGCTCACTGCATCCTTGAATTCCTGGGTTTAAGGGATCCTCCTGCCTCAGCCTCCCAAGTAGCTGGGACTACAGGCTCATGCCACTGTGCCTGGCTAATTTTTTTTATTTTTTGTAAAGACCAGATCTCGCCATCTTACCCAAGCTGGTCTCAAACTCCCGGATTCAAATGATCCTCCCACCTCAGCCTCCCAAGTAGCTGGGACTACAGGCCCATACCATTGTGCCCAGCTAATTAAAAAAAATTTTTTTTTTGTAGCGATAGGGTCTCCCTATGTTGCCCAGGCTAGTCTCAAACTCCTAGCCTCAAGCAGTCCTCCTGCCTCAGCTTCCCAAAGCACTGGGATTACAGGTGTGAACCATGGCCCCTGACCCAAGAGTTTTTTTCATAACAGAATTTTAGATCGTGTTCTACAGATAAATCTCCTTCTGGTCATTTATCCACTAAAGTCTCAGGGTAGCTTATTTCCTATTTATAACTTTTCAGCTGCCATACCTTTGAACATGTTACCCAATCTATTAGCTCTATTATCTAATTTTATGCTGAATTAGCATTTCAGGAGAAGTATAAAAGAATGAATGATATGGACCTCTTGAATCTGTTTTTCTTGGCTCTTAATTTTTATGTCTTCTATCTCTGTGTTTTTGACTTGTGTTCTTTAAAATTCTGTCAATGTATTTTTTAGATTACATTTATCTATGTCTATTCCACAGAAGGGAGTCCTTTGTGTAGCTTCCTATGCTTCGTGGTCATAATTGCATTGCTTCCCACCCCTCCCAAAACAGTACATTTTTCATTACATGAATATTATGTTTTTAGTAATTCTGCAATTCTGAAGTAGCATTTCAAAACGCATTCTTTCGAAATAAAAAATTTTTGAAGCCTTGTGATAAGCATAATACTTCTTCTCTATGAATTAATAGCATCCACCCCTAAAAGAAACAAAAACAACACAGAGGCTTTTTAGCTCAGCTGATCTCCAGCTTGCAGAGGTCTGGAGAGGACTCATACCAGTATATTCGACAACAGACACTTACGTTGTACCTATTTTGTGTAAGGTGCTCTGCCAGGCATTTCAAGGGATATAAAGGCTCTGTCTTAAAGAACCTTATCATAGTGGAAGCAGTAAGACATAAAGAGGATTATAATGTGAGTCAAAATGTGGTAAGTGCCCATAGATGCTAAGTACTGAATATATAGATGTCGAGGTGGAGGGCGTTATTTCTGCCTGTGGAAGATCAAATAAGGCTTCAAGTAAAGGTGACAGATGTCTCCAGGTGTCTCTTCTCACTCAAGAATTCTGTGAATCTTTAGAACTGTGAAAAATCAGAATTGAGCACTTACTTTAGAAGCATTCTACACAGTGAGTAATAGAATGAAACAATTGAACATTCTCTTTGTTTGTATTTCTGTATCATTTTGAAAGTGTTGTCTGGATGGAAGTTAATCAAGTGGAGAGGAAGGACAGGGGTGGGCTTGAATTTGCAACAGATGTTGTGTTGTACAGAGAGTACATTCCCTATCCTCAGGTAGTTTGTCAAGGCCTGGCTGTGGCTTTACCTCTTCTTGATTAGAAGAAAAAGATTTGTTTTATCACTCTGGATTAGAGACCAAGACTGCCCCACTGTGGATAAAAATCTCAGTTTGAAGACACAGATCGGAAGAATCCTCATCCAAGCAGAAAAGGTTGCCAGAGCTGAGTGTTCTTATACCAGAGGGAGGTGCCTGGTCTTTGGAGCCCGTGAAGGAGTCTTTTGGTTACAGCAGTTTCTGGTATTTGTTCATTTTGCAGGGTCAGCTACACAAAGGTATAACTTTATGTTATGAGCTCTGTGGCACAAACAAAACTAATGGAAGAAAAGATAGTAAAAAGTGGGCCTTTTGCCCTTTAAAGAAAATAAAATCTTTATTTTTACCCTTAACAGCTGAAAACCAATGTGTAGAGATGTTATCCGTCCTTTGGCACCTGAAATAATAATTTTAATTTTTGTTTTCTGTATTCTTGTTTAAGAATTCCATACTATCCTGAAATATGGGAGATTCCAGTAATTTCATAAATAGATAAAAAATTTACATTTAATCTATCTAGTTCCCTTCTTTATGCCACTCTTTCATCCTACTCAGAAAATTCATTTGGGGACTCTTCTCTTAAGTCTTAGAAAATGACAGTGAGGACTAAAACCCACATGATGAACTAGGAATGAGGGAAGACATTAGGCAGAATGGAAGGGATGGTGATCCCTGGTTGGCACAGTTTATCTGTCTGCCTTTTAGCTCTCTTTCTCCCTCTTCTGCTTACTTTTAGGGCTTATTTGTTACTTCTGCCAGAGGCTACAGGGGGAAAATGAAAATCAGATTTATTAATTTTCATAATAGCCCCTGGTTCCGAAGGACTGGGAAGAGAAAGAAGAGAAGGAAAAATAGGTTGAACCGTTGAATAAGGGAAGGTTTAGAAATTATTTATTAGTACATTGCTGTCCTCTTGACCAGTAATAAAAAAGAAAAATCCTACAGATTAAGAAATCCCTATTAGACAAAGGATAATTACCCTTTAGGTAATTCTGCCCACAATATTATGAACTTGCTAAATATTCTGTATTCCTGATACTATTATCATAACAGTAGATGTTTATTGAGCACTAATTCATAGCAAATATACTACCCTTTATGTACCTTTATTCATTTAATCCTCATTCAGTTTGATGAGATGAGTATTACTATTATTCCCCCTTTTATAGATGTGGACACTGAAGCTTAGAGATGTCAGTTTGTTGTGGTCCTTCAGGTAATAAGTAGTGAAGCAAGAACTCAAAACAAGGCCTGTCTGACCTAGAGTTCCTGCTTTTAACATCTACCTAGATTATCATACTGAAATATTTATTGATTTCCCACTGCAGGCACACCCCAGTAGTAGATACCTAGAGATGGTAAGCAATTGGTGCTGACCTTCTTTGTGTAACCTGTTATTCTCAGATGTACAAATTAACCTAAGCAATGCAAAATCAAAAATATATGTGATAGAATTAAATAAAAGATATAATTAATACAATCTGAAAAGATCTTAAAAGGTTTGTGACCTTGTGTCCAGAATTGGCGGGTTCTTGGTCTTGCTGACTTCAAGAATGAAGCCACGGACCCTCGCGGTGAGTGTTACAGCTCTTAAAGGCGGCACATCCAGAGTTGTTCGTTCCTTCCCGTGGGTTCGTGGTCTTGCTGGCTTCAGGAGTGAAGCTGCAGACCTTCGCAGTGCATGTTACAACTCATAAAGGCAACGCAGACCCAAAGAGTGAGCAGCAGCAAGATTTATTGTGAAAAGTGAAAGAACAAAGCTTCCACAGCGTGGAAGGGGACCCGAGTGGGTTGCCGCTGCTGGCTTGGGTGGCCTGCTTTTATTCCCTTATCTGGCCCCACCCACATCCTGCTGATTGGTCCATTTTACAGAGAGCTGATTGGTCCATTTTACAGAGAGCTGATTAGTCCATTTTACAGAGAGCTGATTGGTCCATTTTGACAGAGTGTTGATTAGTGCATTTACAAACCTTTAGCTAGACACAGACTGCTGATTGGTGCAGTTACAATCCTTTAGGTAGACACAAAAGTTCTCCAAGTCCCTACCTGATTAGCTAGACACAGAGCACTGATTGGTGCATTTACAAAACCTTTAGCTAGACACAGAGTGCTGATTGGTGCATTTACAATCCTTTAGCTAGACACAAAAGTTCTCCAAGTCCCCACCAGATTAGCTAGACACAGAGCGCTGATTGGTGCATTTACAAACCTTTAGCTAGACACAGAGTGCTGATTGGTGCATTTATAATCCTTTAGCTAGACGCAGAGTGCTGATTGGTGCATTTACAATCCTTTAGCTAGACACAAAAGTTCTCCAAGTCCCCACCAGATTAGTTAGATACAGAGCGCTGATTGGTGCATTTACAAACCTTTAGCTAGACACAGAGTGCTGATTGGTGCGTTTATAATCCTTTAGCTAGACACAGAGTGCTGATTGTGCATTTACAATCCTTTAGCTAGACAGAAAAGTTTTCCAAGTCCCCACTCGACCCAGAAGCCCAGCTGGCTTCACCTCTCAATGGCCCTCGCCATGGGACTTTGCAGCACCTAGCCCGGGCACTCTGGCAGCCCAGAGGGAGCTCATCCCCTGATCAAGCCCAGCAGGCACCAGCCGGCTGCGCCAAGTGCAGGACCGCTGAGCCCGCGCCCACCCGGAGCCCACCGGCCCACGAGCCCGTGCACAGACCCGGCTCCCACCCACGCCTCTCTCTCCACACCGCTCCGCAAACAGAGGGAGCTGGCTCTGGCCTCGGCCAGCCCCAGAGAGGGGCCCCCACAGCACAGTGGCGGGCTGGAGGGCTCCTCCAGCGTGGCCAGAGCAGATGCGGAGGTGGAGGAGGCACCCAGAGCGAGCGAGGGCTGCTAGCACGTTGTCATCTCTCAACCTGATTGGATTGGAGGGGAGACTGATTTATCATTGCTTCCCACTCCGTTTGGCACTTGGAGCCTGTGCCTGGCCCTATAGCAGTTGGAGTTCAATTCATTTGAGAAATGGTAGCTATGGGTCAGGCCTGGTGCTGGACACGGAGATGACTAAGACTAAGCTCTGTATGAGGGACTTTGGTTTCCTGGGAGAGTGGATGGTGATAATGAGACAACATTGTCTATGCTTAGGTACCAGATACCAAGTCTGATCCAAATTGATTTTGTAAGAAATTTTTTTTTTTTTTTTTTTTTTTTGAGACAGAGTCTTGCTCTTTCACACAGGCTGGAGTGCAGTGGTGCAATCTCGGCTCACTGCAACCTCCACCTCCCAGGGTCAAGCAATTCTCATGCCTCAGCCTCCCAGGTAGCTGGGATTACAGATGTGCACCACCACACCCAGCTAATTTTTGTATTTTTAGTACAGGCGGGGTTTCACCATGTTGGCCAGGCTGGGTCTTGAACTCCTGGCCTCATGTGATTCACCTCCCTTGGCCTCCCAAAGTGCTGGGATTACAGGTGCAAGCAACCGCACCCGGCCTGTAAGAAATGTTTTATCCTCAGATTAGTTAGGGGAATGTGTTAAACAAAGTTAAATAACTTTTTTTAATTGCAGGATTTTGAGAGGTTATTGTAATTTGGGAAACACTGAAAGCAATCTGTTATTAGGTCACTTTCTCAGATTGCCTTACTTATAGCATATCTTATTCCAGGTAAAATTTATGACCCTTATTAAAAACCCACAGAAAACCAAATACCACATGTTCTCACTTAAAGCTGAGAGTTAAACATTGAGTACACGTGGACACAGAGAAGGAACAATGGACACTAGGTCCTACTGGAGGGTGGAGGGCGGGAGGAGGGGAAGGATTGAAAAATGACCTGTTGGGTGCTGTGCTTATTACCTGGGTGACAAAGTAATCTGTACACCAAACCCCTTTGAAACATGTAACAAACCTGCGCATGTACCCCTGAACCTAAAATAAAAGTTGGAGGCCGGGTGTGATGGCTCATGCCTGTAATTCCAGCAGTTTGGGAGGCTGAGGTAGGAGGATCACTTGAGCCCAGGAGTTTGAGACCAGCCTGGGCAACAAAGTGAGATTCCATGTCTACAAGAAAAAAAGTTTTTTTTAATTACCTGGGTGTGGTGGCACACACCTGTAGTCCCAGCTACTGGGGAGGCTTAGGTGGGATCTCCTGAGCCCAGGAAGTCGAGGCTGCAGTGAGCCAAGATTGCACCACTGCACTCCAGCCTAAGTGACAGAGTGAGCCCCTGTCTCAAAACAAAAAACAAAAAACAAAAAAAACCTGCAAACTTGGAAAGAAAACAAAAACCAAAAAAAGAAAGAAAAACCCTTAGGAATGGCCTAATGTTTTGAATTTGATAGTCAGGGAACTAAAAGGTCTTTTTATACCTCCTTAAATCACAAATTTTGCTTGCTGAAAAATATTTTATAACAAAAAGAGGTATGAAAGTAACTATTAAGGCAAGAGAATCATTAGGGAGCTTAAGGAGGGAGCAGCAGGAAGAGTTAATGACCCCCTGTCTCTAAGCCACCTCCCTGCCTTACTTCCCAGGACCCAAGTGACACTGATTAAATGTTCATTTTCCTAAAGTCTCTACCAAATTCACCCTGTGGTGAAAAGGGGCAATACAGATGGTGGCTTTGATTTTTCATATCTGAAATAACTAACGTAAGAACCCCAAATCATTAAAAGCCTGATTCAATAGTCAGTTGAATTCAACAATCAGAATGATTCATTTGAGCCATTTCGAAGAAGAACTGTTAAAAAGAATTAGCAGCCTGTCACCAAATAGCTGGTTTCTCTTCCAGTTCAAATGTGCTATAGTATTTTCCTGTGTGTTTTTTGTTTTGGAGGGGACTATGTTGAGCAGAAGAGTAGACCAAATGTGAATTGTTTTAGGAGAAAGTTGACACCAAAATCACTATTGTATTTATAAAAAGTCAAAAAACTGTATGGGAATTCTTAAGACACATCATTTTGCAGCAATATTAGATATATCCATGAACCAACTACAGCATAAAGGATGCAGGGCAAAAAAGAAAATGGGAGGGCATTGGATAGTACTATTATGAACAAACATTTACAGAGTACTGACTGAAGCAGAGTCTAACACAGAGACCCTGCCTACATCAGACACTGTTTAGATAAAGGGGACAGACACATGCTCAAAACCTTAAACAGCAGTGCACCCTATCATGCATAGTGTGAAGTGAGTGCTATAGACGGATAGTCTGAGAGTTCAGATAGGGTGCGTTAGGCAGAATGATGCTATCCCTCTCCGCACAAAGATGTCCACATCATAATCCCTGGAACCTGCAAATATGTCACATCTCCATGGCAAAGGAGTATTAAGGTTGTGAATCAACTTGACATACGGAGATTATTCTGGATTATCCTGGTGTACCCAGTGTCATTTTAAGAGTCCTTTAAAGTAGAAGAGGGAGGTAGATGAGGAAACCAGTCAGAAAGAGATTTTTAAATGCTACACTGTTGGAGGAAAGGACAACAGGCCAAGCAATGCAAGTGACCTCAGGAAGCTGCGAAAGGCAAGGAAATGGATTCTCTCCTAGAGCATCCAAAGGGAATGTAGCCTGGCAAACACCTTAATGCAGCAGTCTCCAACCTTTTTGGCACCAGGGGCTGGTCTCATGGAAGACAATTTTTCCATGGACCAGGTGCAGGGAGCTGGTTTCAGGATCATTCAAACATATTACATTTATTGTGTACTTTATATTATTATCACATTATAATATATAATGAAATAATTATACAACTCACCATAATGTAGAATCAGTGGGAGCCCTGAGCTGGTTTTCCTGCAACTAGATGGTCCCATCTGGGGGTGATGGGAGACAGTGACAGATCATCAGACATTAGATACTTATAAGGAACACAAAGCCTAGATCCCTCCCATGTGCAGTTCACAATAGGGTTCAAGCTCCTATGAGGATCTAATGTGGATGCTTATCTGACAGTAGGCGGAGCTCAGGCAGTAATTCTTGCTTGCTTCCTGCCCTGTGGCCCAGTTCCTAACAGGCCATGGACTGGTACTGGTCCATGGCAGAGGGGTTGGGGACCCCCGCATTAATGGGTCTAGTGATACTCATTTTGACTTCTGGCCTCTAGAACTTTAAGATAATACGTTTTTGTTGTCTTAAGCTGCTAAGTTTGTGGTAATTTGGTACAGCAGCAGTAAGAAATGAATACAAGGATGCTGAAGAGAGAGAGGAATCGGACAGCTTCATGGAGAATGTGGTTCTTGAGCCATGCATTAAAGATATTAAGAGTGGTAGTCAAAGAATTAGAGTCATAGAATTGATGGTCTAGATATTGAACTAAACCTTTCATACCCTTTAATTCATTTATCCTCATAAAAGCTCCATAAGGATAGTATTTTCCCCTGTTTTGTAGATGAGAAAACTGAGGCTCAAGGAGGTTAACTAACTTGTACAGTCACTATGATGCAGTATCATTTGCTACAACTAGTTAATAGCTGGCCTTTTAACAACATGATGGCAGCTGACATTTGTGGTGTGCTTAAGTGTACAGACAGGGTGCTAAGAATGTCACTGGCATTATCTCATTTAATCCTCTCAAGATCTAAGTGATTTATAATTTTTCTGAGGCCTAGATTTATTTGGGCAGCAATATGATTGGGTTAGAGGGGAAGAAACTGGGGCCAGAAAATCCAGTCAGGACATTAAGAGTCCAGACAATTGCTGATAAGAACCTAAAATGAGAGTAAAAACAGTGGGGATGGGAAGGAGAAGACATTCCAGAGGTAGTCTGCTTCTTTGTTGAAACATAAATTCTTTTTTGAGAGAGTCTTGCTCCATCCCTCAGGCTGGAGTGCAGTGGCGTGACCTCAACTCACTGCAACCTCCGCCTCCCGGGTTCAAGTGATTCTCCTGCCTCAGCCTCCTGAGCAGCTGGGATTACAGGTGTGTGCCACCATGTCCAGCTAATTTTTGTAGTTTTACTAGAGACAGGGTTTCGCCATGTTGGCCAGTCTGGTCTTGAACTTCTGACCTCAAGTGATCCGCCCGCCTCAGCCTCCCAAAGTGCTGGGATTACAGGCATGAGCCACCCCAGCCAGCCAAGACATAAATTCTTGTTTGAAAAAACTTCTTTCCATCTCCAGTTCTTCCCTTCCTGGGTAATTAGAGTACTGCATTTTAATGAATTTTAATGAATTTAGGCAGTTTAATTAATGAACGGTGTCAGTATTCATAATGCTGTAGACCAGACTTTCCCACTTACCCATGGAAGCATGGGCAGCAGCAGCCATGTAAACTTCTCTGTAATATGTCTTATTTCTCCCTTGCAGTGGTAACTGACAGAGACCCTCTTTAATTTCTTGGGTTTTTTAACCAAGAGAGTAGGAATTTTCTGACTTAATGTGTTATTTCAGCAACAACAAATATATATTTATTGAAAAGGTATCATTGAAAAGAACAGTAGACCATCACTGTGGGAATCTCAGATGTAAATAAAAATCAGTTTGGAGACACACCTAAACAAGGCTGTCAAATAGAAAGCAGAGGTGGATTCATATTAGTTGATGTCAGTAACTTTGTAGAATGAGCACTGCCTTCTTTTCAAGTGTATGTATATATATGCTTGAAGTATATACTTGAAATATATATTTGCAGTTTTCTCTCTCTAAATACAAGAACCGTTTAAAGTTTTTAGAAAAATATTTGAAATTCTGATATCTGATAAGTAAAATCCCATCCATGGTCTATTTGTTTGGAATCAATTATGCAATCTTTTCAAGAATCACCAAAGTAAGATGTATGAACACTGGGTATCTTATGTCTTATAATGGATGAGTTCATTGTTTTATTTATTCTGCCTGTCATAAGTAAAGATGTAATGACATTGCTGCTGCAAATAATTCGTTTTCAGCCCCAAGGAACCTTTAGCTAATTCTGAATGGCACAAAGGGTTTATGTAGGGTTCATCCATATTTTTAAAATGATATATACTGTATATACTCCCAAGCTGGAACTTAACAGTAATGCTTGGGAGTATGCTACAGAGTCACTTCATTGGTAATGCTCCTGCTAAAGAGATTTTGGTATGCCAAGATGAGATATAAGATAGACACTTTGGCCGGGCACAGTGGCTCACACCTATAATCCCAGCACTTTGGGAGGCTGAGGTGGCTGGATCATGAGGTCAGGAGTTCAAGACCAGCCTGGCCAATATGGTGAAACCCCATCTCTACTAAAAATACAAAAATTAGCTGGGCATGGTGGCATGCACCTGTAGTCCCAGCTGAGGCAGAAGAATCACTTGAACCTGGGAGGCAGAGGTTGCAGTGAGCCGAGATTGCACTCCAGCCTGGATGACAGAGTGAGACTCTGTCTCAATTATAAAAAAAAAAAAAGACTCACTTTAAACTACTTCTTACTCCATTGTGAGTATATCTGTGTATATTCATTCATGTAGACTGAGCCTTTCCCCTAATTTCAAAGAATGATTTCAGGTCTTTCATTTCCAACTTGAATTAGTAAAGTAAGTCCCTACCCAATGGGGTTTGATTTTTCTCTCCAGTTAAGTGATCAAAGCTAAATCATCAAAGCCTGAATGTCTTACAACAGATTCTAATAAGTTCCAAGTTGGCTATTCTTCTTAGTTTTAATCAAAGCAAAGATGGCATTTGCATGTTTGTCATCTCCATTTCAAAGTATTATTAGAGTCAGAATCACCCTGAATGGTTCCACATCAGTAGGATCTGCGTAGCCATACCCAAAAACTGTCCGTGCCAGAACAGGGGCCCATTTCTACATAAGTGGCATAACACCTAAATACATAAACATTGGAATCATGTGTCTAGATTACATAGAACCAAGTTGACATGAAAGGAAAATTTGGATAATCTGGAGTTCTTACACAGAGTCCTTGACCCATGATAGCATCCTACCACTCTCCTAACTGTTCTTCAGTCCCCTTGACATACCATGGGTTCCCCCATTGCATCCCTCACATCTCCCCCACAGCATTTATACACACACAACCAACAGTCTTTGTGCCAGCTCTGCCTTGTTTTTTGTTTTTGTTTTTGTTTTTGAGACAGAGTTTCACTCCGTCACCCAGGCTGGAATGCAGTGGCATGATTTTGGCTCACTGCAACCTTCGTCTCCCGGGCTCAAGTGATCCTCCCACCTCAGCCTCCTGAGTAGCTGGGATTACAGGCATGCACCACCATTCCCAGCTAATTTTTTTTTGTATTTTTTGGTAGAGATGGGGTTTTGCCATGTTGGCCAGGCTGGTCCCGAACTCCTGACTTCAGGTGATCCACCCACCTCAGCCTCCCAAAGTGCTGGGATTACAGGTGTGAACCACTGCGCCCAGCCTCTGCCTTGTTTTCTGTCTTTATTCTACTTACAGAATACTTTTCTATTCCTCAGTTAGCTTTATTAACTATGAGGCATGGATGAGAGGGACAAGGAATGCAAGAGGGGTGTGTGTGTGTGTGTGTATGTGATACATATCTACAAAACCATTACATGGTTACCCAGCCATGGTTACCCTCACACTGAGTATATACTGCTGGTCTTTGAGTGACCTAAACCATCATGCTCTGCTGAGCGGGACCCTGGAATAAGTATATCATCCACAGCAAATGTGTAGCATTTGGCAAATTTTAGAGTTAAGGCATTTTATTTTAATAACTTTTCTTCATAGAAATGGTGAGACTTTGGGCTAGAAAGTTATTCATGTGATTTCTAAATATGCAGAAGTTCAGAAAACCTTTAGAAATATTCTCCCCCAATTAATCTGAAAATTAGAAACTCTAAAAAATTGGAAGGCTGAGCACAGTGGCTCATGCCTGCAATCCCAACACTTTGGGAGGCCAAGGCAGGAGGATCGCTTGAGTCCCGAAGTTTGAGACCAGCCTGGACAAAATAGGGAGACCCTGTCTCTACAAAAAAAAAAAAAAAAAATTAATTAGCTAGGCGTGGTGGCATGTGCCTGTAATCCTAACTACTTCCACTACTTGGGAGGCTGAGATGGGAAGATCACTTGAGCTCAGGAGCTCAAGGCTGCAGTGAGCTGTGATTGCACCACTGCACTCCAGCCTGGAGTACAGAGCGAAACCTTGTCTCAAAAAAAAAAAAAAGAAAGAAAAAAGAAAAAATTCGGAGAATGTGCTGAAGAGCATTTCATTTGAAATAAAATCCATACACTTAAACCACTATATATAGCCAAGATTAAATTTCCATGTTTGCTATAGATCTGTTCTCATTCTTAAGGGGATTTCATCCAAATGTTTTGTTATTGTTGGCAAGAAATCAGATTCTGAATCCACCCTCAGTGATTTGTTTTGTTCAGTCTTGGCTTTTGGAACAAAATAATAACCACTTATTATTTTGCCAAAAAATTTATTTCTACTAATATATTTCTTGACAATTGCACAATAATCTTGACTATCATGAAAATTATTTTGTTTAAAATGTAAGTATATGAAAAAGTGTAAGTATATAAGACACACAGATACGCAACACACACCCCATTATTTATATGTATTTAAGCTAAAAGATGGCTCTATGGCAAAATGTGAAATCAAAATATTTGAAGGAGAAGATCAAGCCAAGAACATATGTTTCAATTTGCTTTTCATTGTCAAGAGGTGAGGGATGAGAAATATTGTGAGTAATGGATAATTTACCCTTACCCTCAAATTATCAACTATGTGAGCTCTTAGGAGTAACATTTTATAAGTACTGTGTATCTATATTTACACAGCAATGTAATACAGATAACACTAATAGTGAATTTGGAAATTTTAAAATTTCCCCCATCAGATAATCAAGTCTTTTGTTGAATTTTAATTACTGGTTTAATAGAGAAGTGCTATGAGAAGATATTCATATTTTCTTAGAGCAGAAAGTATAAAAATGACGGTAGAATTTCCTGTTTTAACCAAGAATGAAGGAGAGCTGTGAGCCATTTGCTTCCTGAGTGGCCACATTCCAGCTGTGCAGACTGGTCATAGCACATCTGCCAATCAGAACAGGCCCTGGAGGGAAGCCCTTGGATACTGAGTCTTGTTTACATGCATCGTGACTCTGTTTCTCCCTTCCTCTTGTGTGTTGCACCACTAGGAAGATTAGTGGGGAAATTTGCTATTACATGCCTAAGTAAACTATGAAACTAGGATCACAGCCACAGCAAATGATGTTCTGCACAGAGTTTTAGGTCGACTTTAGCCACAGGTAAGAGTTGTTGCTTTGTTATATGAGGATAGCTAATCTGTATTCAGTTTCTGGCTTTACTTTGAGACATTATACTTCATTTTTGTAGCGAAGCTAGCAGGCTAAAAACTGGAGAAGAGTGATTGAGAGAAATGATTTAAATGTGCCCTGCGTTACTATGACTTTAAAATCTTAATACTCATCAAATGAAAAACATGATATTTTCATTTACGGGAGGGGTAAAACCAAGTTAAATTAAAACAGAAAAGTTTTAAAAGCTGCAGTAATACTAAGTCACAGTGTAGAAAAATTGGAACCAGAAATGTGCTAACACTATGTGTTTGGAAATCATTATATCTAAGCAGACATGCTTTATTGTGAATCTTTTTACTTATTAGTCTTTCAGAGAACAGTGTTTTCATGAGTACTAACTCTTTGGCTTTGAAAAACATTTCTTTTTTTATTATTAACTCATTCAGAAAGAATTGTTACATATGTTTAACTGTATAAATCCTATTCCTTTTCTTCCATATTTCTTTCTAGAAGTTTTAGAGTATGTTTCATAATCCTCTTATTCTATTCCACCAGAAATAAAATTAAGGAAAAACTAAACGCATTCCTGTCTTAATCTTTACGTTGCCGTTAAATTCTATCTTGTTAGCATTAATTCAGAAGATACTATAGAAAACTGTATTTTGATAATCTTCCATAGGATTTTTTCTTAAAGTCATTGCTTAGGATATATTGTGGTTTGTATATTGCTTCATATTGTTCATTTTTGCATAACACTGCAGCCATTTACTTCATTTATTTTTAATTCTTAAGCATATAGTGGAGGAAAAATTGTTACTCAGGTTCAAAAAAGACAACCTGCAGGTTTTATGGTTGTTTCTCTTGTATATGATAGTCTCAAGGTTGATTAATAGCATTTTACAGCAGTCTAGAGAGTCACTTTTGAAAAGTTCAAGCATCTATGCTCTTATTTCTTACCCTATAGCAGGGTTTCTCGACCTCTGCACTACTGACATTTTGGATGAGATAATTCTTTTGGTGAAAGGGACCGCTCTATGCATTGTGGATCTTTAGCAACATTCCTGCTTTCTACCCATGAGAGTTCCCTTCTTCCCAGTTGTGATGATCAAAAATTTTATATGGAGAGCACATTATATCTAATTACTGGAGAAACATTGAAATCCAACTTCTGAAATGTTCTGGGTGGTAGATAGTTAAGGGTGAAGCTGTATTGGTCTTAGTATTTGCAGATGTTGTAGCTGACTGCTCATTTTTCCCCCTCCCCATTCTGTTAGAAGCTTCTGCCAGCCATGATTCATGGAATGATTTTTTTGAGCTGAGTAATCTGTGGATTTGTAGTTTCCTTGCTTTCTTTCCTTAGCTAAATCTCTTCTAGTGTTAGCAAAGTATTTAGCACAGGAAAGATTTTATAAAATGAAGTAATACATGTGATGATACATTTTCCAAGTAGATGATTTTAACAAACCATAAGCT
This sequence comes from Symphalangus syndactylus, assembly GCF_028878055.3. Lineage (NCBI taxonomy): Eukaryota > Metazoa > Chordata > Mammalia > Primates > Hylobatidae > Symphalangus > Symphalangus syndactylus. The sequence continues at coordinate 124,534,244 of NC_072426.2, read as the reverse complement.
TTTATGCCTGTCCTTCGTTGTGTCTTTTCTGCCTCTGTCAGGCGAACGGTGATGAAGAGCCTTATACTTAGGAAGACACAACTACCTTTGAACAGTCCTTTGTGAAATCTAATGGTATGGCAGCTGGTATTTAAAAACTTCTTTCCAGAGCTTTTAAAGAACATTTTGACACGTAACCGTCTTCTTTCTCTACAGATCGCAACGAACGAAATAAACCAGAACATCGTTCTTCAAGGTATGAATTTATAGTATCTAATAGTTCTGTATAAAGCTTCTTATTTGAAAAATATTGTTTGGAGGCAATGTAAGTGTCCTCTTTAGAGTTACTGTCTATTGGAATCTTCTGTGGCATTCAGAGAAGCTTCATAAGGGAAATCTTATTCATTCTCTGAATTAAAATTTCATATAAAACTATCGACTACCTGGAAAACATGTTTTATTTTAGAAATTCCTATCAGTGACAGATATATTTTCATAAAAATTATTTTACTCTCATTTATTTGTTTTTGTGACTTATTTTCCTCCCCTCCCTTTAACCAGTATTTTTATAAGTGTGTACTGCTGTTTTCCTAATCATAAAACTAATATAGGCTCACTGTAGAAATTTAAAAGATACTTTAAAAATACAAAGCATGAAAAAAGCAGAACAAAGCAAAACCCAGACTGCCTTCCATCAGCCAGAGATGGCTGGCTATTGCTAAAATTTTGGTACATTTCTTTCTACACTTTTAGATTATATATGTATGTATATATTCAAATGGATTATTTTATGTTTTTGTTAGGTATTTCAAGTGGCCGGGAAGGTTGTATCACTTAAGCTCTCAACCACACTGAGTGTATTTCACTAGAATTCTCCAACACTGAAGAGTACATTAAAAAATCCTTGTCAAACTTATAGGTGAAAAATTGTCTGACTTCTCATAGGCAGGACTGACAGGCTATATTTAATATTTTTAACCCAGTACTATGAAAGATGATAATTTTTCTAATATTAATTTGTTTTTATTCCACATTCTACCACCTTTTTTAATATTTTATTTTGTGGGAATTGTTAAAATAATGTACTCATTGGGTTGACTGCTCTGGTAAGCCAAATCCTGGTGCTTTTTCAAGAGATCAAACCCTAGAGTGCATTGACCTCAATCAATAAAAATATAAAATCTATAAAAACTTCATTACTTAGAATAGCAATGCGTTTTGCAGAAATTGTCAATCAAAATAAGTTAGTGAGACCTAATCTGAGAGAAGAACATAGCTGGGTATTTAGAATATTGACTGATTTTTTTTTCCAGGTACAATTTACATATGTTAAAATTTATTCTTTTTGTGTATAATCTTACTAGTTTTGATAGGCATGTACAGTTATGTATCTACCACCATAATCATTAAACAGTTCGTAAGATTCTTTTATTTTAGATACTTAAAGAAAAATAGCAGCCAGGCATGGTGGTTTACACCTGTAATCACAGCTACTTGGGAGGCTGAGGCAGGAGGATCACCTGAGCCCAGGAGTTCAAGACTAGCCTAGGCAACATAGCAAAACACTGTCTCATTTCTGTTAAAAATAAAAATAAGGCAATGTAAGAGAAAGGACTTTGACAGCATGCTTAACTGTGAGTGACATAAAGTTGGAAGGATAAAAAATAGGATGGTAAAACCAGGATCCCCAAGACCTTTGACATTCTGAAGATTGGACTGAACTGAGCAATATGAATTTTAATAGGCACAAATGCAAACCCTTAGAATGAAACACCAGTGGAACATAAAAAGATAAGGGAGATGTGACTTAGCAATATTTTTGAAAAAGTCTGAAGGATTTAGTTCTTCATAAATTTACCATGAATCAAAAATCTTATGTCATTACATCTACCTTCCCCCAAAAAAAGTCTGCACCGATTTGATTACACTGAAAGAAGTTTAATGTTCAGTCTAAAAGTGGTAGCTCTAGATCATACTTTTTTTTTTTCTTTGAGACGGAGTCTCGCTCTGTCCCCCAGGCTGGAGTGCAGTGGCGCAATCTCGGCTCACTGCAAGCTCCGCCTCCCGGGTTCACGCCATTCTCCTGCCTCAGCCTCCAGAGTAGCTGGGACTACAGGTGCCCGCCACCACGCCCAGCTAATTTTTTGTTTTTAGTAGAGACGGGGTTTCACCGTGTTAGCCAGAGTGGTCTCGATCTCCTGACCTCGTGATCCACCTGCCTCGGCCTCCCAAAGTGCTGGGATTACAGGCATGAGCCACCGTGCCCGGCCTAGATCATACTTTTGATATTCTGTTCAATTTGGAGTCCACAAGACCTTGGAAAATTGAAGTATGCAGTGGAGTGGCTATATAGATACCACATGGGGATCTTAAAAAACAAAACAAAACAGAATCCCATGCCCAACCCCAGAGATTCTATTTAATAAGTCTCAAATGAATCCTCAAAATTTGTATATTAAATAAGTCCCCCAGTGATTCTGATGCATAGTCAGGTTGGGGGCCAACTCCCTGAGTTGGGACAGGGAAGATGAAAAAGAAGAGTAAGATAAAAGTCAGAACTAAAGCATAGGAAGACTGGTGTAAGGAATCGGGAGAACTTAGCCCAGACGTGAAAGTTTGGGGAAGTGCATGGGATGTAAATGCTAACTGGCTTCAAACACCCAGAGGCTGATATGTGGAGGAAACTAGCAGAATTCTTCCTAAATAATGCTGTTCCCTACTGAGAGGATCCCTGGTCACTGGAGGAATGGCGGATTCTGGGTCTGGGCTAAGGATAAATGAAAGATGATCCTGGACATCTAGTTGTGATAGAAAGCTAGGAAGTGCTCAACTAATGGGGTCATGTTGAAAAGACAGATGGTAGCATCAAGGGATTTTCACTGGCCAAATTTTGGGGTAATTTGAGTATCCAAAAAAAATGATGATAATGGATCCCATGTAGGAGAAATGACAGAACTTAGAAAGTCATCGTTTTGTAATTCTCAAAGTAATAGTTGACGCAGGCAAAGATCATCAGTGGCAGCTAAAACTTCTGTAAAAAGTTGTTGGGAAATATCGAAAGATACCAGCTGCTGTTAAAAAAAAAAAAAAAAAAGTTGTTGAGAAAAGTTGTTAAAATATCACCCCATAGATCAGTTTTTAGTTGCAAAGGGGGAAAATTTACCATTTCAATGGAGAGACCTAGTGGTCAGCATCTAAATCAAGCAGTCAACATGTATATTATCACTAGTGAGATAAGTAGTACACTTATGTAGTAGTCCTAGGGGGAAAAAAAAAAAGTCTGGGAGAATATTCCAGACAACAAGAGACCAAAGAGCCCGGGCGCGTTGGCTCACACCTGTAATCCCAGCATTTTGGGAGGCCAAGGCAGGTGAATCATTTTAAGTCAGGAGTTCGAGACCAGACTGGCCAAAATGATGGCCAACTCCATCTCTACTAACAATTAGCTGGGCATGGTGGTGTACGCCTGTAATCCCAGCTACTTGTGAGGCCAAGGCAGGAGAATTACTTGAACCCGGGAGGCAGAGGTTGCAGTGAGCCAAGATCACTCCACTGCGCTCCAGGCTGGGCAACAGAGTGAGACTCCGTCTCAAAAAAAAAAAAAAAAAAAGAGAGAGAGAGAGACCAAAGAGATACTACCAACCGAATCTAATATGTGAATTAAAAAAAAAATCTAGGACTAAAAAAATCCCAACTTTAAAAAAGGTTGGGGAGGGGATAATTTAAACATGGATGTTATTTTAAATAATATTTTATTAAACATTACTTTTTAAGGTGTAGAATAGAAATGTTATTATGCAGGAGAATGTGATTCTTAGGAGATATATGCCAAAGTATTAATGTAAGGGTGATATAGTTTTATGTTTGCAACTAAATCTCAATTCAGGGGGAAAAAACCCAGGATGAGCAATAAAGAAGCAGATATTGGAAACTGTTAATAATTGGTGAATAGATGAAAGGCATATAGGTGTTACTTATAATGTTTCTTCAGCTTTTTTGTAGACATGAAAATTTCAAAATAGAAACAGTGGAGAGAACTGTTGTGTGTGTTCCTGGGAGTCCCAGAGGGAGGACAGAATGCACCTCTGTGGGTGGAACTTGGAGGGGGATATATTTCTGCACAAAATGAGGAAGAATTTCCTGAGAGAGCTGGTCAAAAATGTAATGGGCTACTCTGTGAAGTAATACTGTCAAAGAAAAGCTAAACAAGCTAGTGCTGGAAATAAAAATAGAGAAGATTCACGCATGACTAAGTCATTATTCTAGATGGCTCCAGCTCCTTGCTCACTAATAGCCAATAAATATCTCTTGTGAGTCTCTGTTCTGGCTCAGAATACAATAGAAAATAAGAAAAAGTCTCCAGGTTGATGGAGGGTCCATTGTTGTGGACTTACACTCCCAATCTCTGAGAATCTATTGACCCTAAAGTGAAGTTCCCAGTCTTTACAGTTATATTTTAGGCAATGCTGTGGTACTTTTGAGGGTATTCAGAAAGTATTCTCAGTATTTTTAATCTCTTATTTATACTGCCAAGTTCTTTAGGATTGTGCCACTGGTCTTGGTAACCCTGGCACTTAGTAGATTGCCTGGCCCACAATAAACAATAAATAACTGTTGAATAAATAAATGCCAAAGGTATTTTGAGGAGAGAAAGGGAAATATCAGTATTTTTACCTTGCAAATCGGGAAGAACCTGACTCTTAAAAGCTCGCCCACGACTATTATTGGATATGTGTGTTACGACAGCAAGGAGTGATGCCCTATAAGAAAGGAGAAATGTTTTTTTCAGGAAAGGACATCGTTTTCTGTCCAGGGTATCTGCTGACATTGGCGGTGACCTGTTCTTCTCCTGCCATCCTCAGCTGAGCAGGGCTACCCCACCAGGTCAGCAGTGCATCAAGCAGATTAATACCTGCTGCATCAACAGAGCAGAAAGAAGAAAATATAAACAAAAAGTCATTTAATTTTGGTATGTTTTTCGGTTCTCCTCAGGCCACTTGGTAACAAGAATGATGGGCTCCAAGCCCAGCAGGGATAACAGAAATGCATTTCTCTTGTTTGTGTTTTTAGAGGCCAAGCACTCCTATAGCTTTCATAGTAAGAGGTGAATAAATCTGGGATGAGACGTCTGCCTGTTCTTTCACCTCAGTGCTAAACTAAGAAGGAAAACATAATTCTTGTCAAGTTAAAGGAAAGGTTTTATCATATGTAGGCCAACACTAAGATCCCAAGCAAAAGGCATCCTGGGTGGTTTTTGATTATTTTGTTTTGATGTTGATTTGCTTGCTGCCGATTGATTGATACACATGTGAGAAATATCTAAGTTGTTCTTGTCTCAACCTTATTAGTTTAAACACACTATTTCCCAAATTGATGTCCCGCAGAACTCTCTTCTGTAGATTATTAATCAGTATGTCAAGAAATAAGTGTTAATATGCAGAAAAGTTTATGAAATGGCGAGTTAAACAAAATTAGGCATATTTCTTTACTATGATGCTCCTCAGAGTCTTTGATACACTCAAGTACATTTTAAAACTCCAAGTGAGAGCTCTACTACACACCCGTTTAAAAATTTATTTGAATTTATAACTTCTTTTCCCAGACATAGCTATTAATAACATCTAGAAAAAATTACCTTGGAGTGGCAGTTTGGGAAACGAATTAGAGGGAAGTAGGAGCTAAAGATAATAAAGAATGTTAAGCCCTATGGCAGTCAGTGCCACGAATAGAAAACTAAGAGCTCTTTTTACAACCCCACCAGCTCTAAATAATAAATCTTGATGACTTAGGGGTTTGAACTACCAGCTAATTCATCTCAAATGTTTTATCTACTACAAGGAAATATTTTACAGCAGCAAAAAAAGAAGGTGGCAAAACAAAGAACCTTAAATCTATTTCTCAAAAATTGTCATTTGAATCTTGGCCTCCCTAAAGTCTTCTTATAGTTACCTGTCATAATCCCCTTTGATATCCATTCATAAAATTAAATGAAATTTCATTAAAAATCATAGAAGTTAGAAAATGGAAATTCAGCAAAGTGATTCTTAGATGTATAAGGAAGAGCAAGACTAACCAAGGCAATTTTGAAGATCAAAGAGGAGAGGGGACCTCTTTTAAGTAATTAAGACAGTCTTTTGTCAGCAAACCTAGAAATAGGTTGTTGAAGCAGACTAAAGAGCCCACAGACATAGATGAATACATAGAGTTCTGTGTCATGTGATATGATAGAGGCAGCATTACGGATCAGTGAGGGAAGGCGGGTATGTCAACAGATGGTGCTTGAGTAACTGATTATCCATATTTTTAATCTACACGGAATTTGATTTATGACGTGAGATAAAAATCTAAAGAAATGAAAGAAGTAAAATGGAAACATTTTAAAGAAATGTATAAGAATATCTTTGTGAGGTAGTGAGTTCCTAAGGTTCAACAAATACAAACCATGAAGAAAAAGATTGATAAATCTGACTATGTGAATATTTAAGATTTATGTACATGAATACATCGGAAGCATGTGAAAAAGGAAGTCATGACTGTGCAGTGCACATAGGCGACAAAGGTTAGTATCCAGGATAAAGAAAAACTACGCATACGGAAGAAAAAGACAAGTAAATATGGGTAGGGAACACATAAAAGATGAAACCTAAGTAACCAGTTAATATATGAAAAGATTCTTCACCTTGCTAGGATTAAGATGTGCACTAACATGATAATGAGATACTATTTCACTTCCATTGAATTGGCACAGAACTCTCAAAGACTGAAAATACCAAGTACATATGGGAGTATGTAATTTGGTACAACTGTAAGGAGGATTTTATTCAGGACTATCATGATAGGTATAGGACAACTGCAATGGGATTTTGCAGTCGGGGAGATAGGTCGGGCTCAACTCATGGGCAAGTGGGAATTTATAGTAAAAGAGCAGGGCGTGGGGGTCAGTGGATAGAAAATTACTGAGAGGAAACATCGGGGATAAAGGGGATTATGGCTAAGCTGACCTAATAGGATTCTTGCTGAAGTCAGACCAGGGTGATCAGACATCACCAGGAGGATGGTAGGAGATTGAACCTGATCAGATGTTAAGAGTAATCTGATATTGAAGATGAGGATTCTTGCTAAACCGACTTACTGCCAAAACTGGATTTTACGAGGAAGTACACAGATGGGACTAGGAAAAGTTTCAGAATCTTTGTCGGTTCAGAAACCGTCAGTTTGTAGTATGTGAGAACATGGATAAATCTCAGAAACATAATTTTGGATGACAAAAGCAAGCTGTAGAAGGATAGATACAGTATAATGCCACTTATATACAGCAGAAGTCAGTAAATGGGTCAAATCTGGCCTGCCACCATTTTGTAATTAAAATATTACAGGAACTCAGCCATGCCCATTTGCATATCATGTCGGGCTGCTTTCACATTACAACAGGAGAGTTGTACCAACAGGGACCACACGGCAAAACACAAACAATACATTGTTTGTTGTATATTTTTATGACTACGTATAGGTACTAAAAGTATAAAAAGATGGGCGGAAGTCATAAATAGTGAAATTAGGGTATTGATTATCAAATGAATGGGCCAGGAAAGGATCCACAGGGAGCTTCAAGTGTATCTTTACTGTTTTATTTCTTAAGCTAAGAGATAGGGTTTGCAATATTATCTACACTTTTTTAAACTCCTGGAAATTAGCTGGGCGTGATGGCTCATGCCTGTAGTCCTAGCTGCTTGGGAGGCTAAAGTGGGAGGATTGCTTGATCCCAGGAGTTTGGTGAACTGTGATCACACCACTGTATCCCAGCCTGCGTGACAGGGTGAGACCCTGTCTCTTAAAAAAGAAAAAAAAAAAAAAAACTGCATATTTTCATAATTTTTTTAAATGCCATCAGGAGACCTTCTTGAATCCTGTGGCAATGATAAAGATGTTTTTATAGGACATGAGTATAAAATTGAGTGAATTCTTTTTAAAGAGAAAAATTGAGGAAATAGTCAAGAATGTTCAGAAAAAATTGATTAAACACTGTTCAGATTTTACCTCTACTTATAGTCCTGCTCCCGTCTCCTTTTACAAGCATCTTGTATTTCTCTGCAAATTTTTCTTTTTTGGCACTTAAGAGTTCTATGACTAACACGTGGAAACATTTTTTAGTAGTACAGAAACATGTGGTATCTGCCTTTATCCCATAGGTGACTTAAGAGTGGTGGTTCAGTGTCTATCCTAGTCTGCTTTCTATGCATATATATAGCATATATTTAAATAATATTTAGAACAAATGGGGATATATATGTGTATGTGTAGTATGTGTGCTTATATGTATGTGTTTGTATATCTGTAAACATATATATTTCTGTCAATTTGCCTTTTTTCACTTATTTAGAAAGTATTACCATGTCAGTTTCCACTTCATTATTTTTTTAACTACTGCATAAAATTTTCCAGTGTAACCTTATTATAATTTATTTAACCAGTCCTTTATTGATAGCATTTAGGTTGTTTCCAGTTCATTGCAGTTAGAAATGATGTTGCAATAAGCATCTTTATGTTCATGTCTTTGTGTATAGATGTGTAGGAAAACCTTTATTGTTCTTCCAAGATAGATTTTTTTTAAGTTTTTGTTTTCATTCACAATTACTTTTAAGTTTTTAAATTTTATATGCCGTACATGTCTGTTTTCTTCCCAAATCTCAGATAGCTTCCTGGTGTTTGGTACTGTTCCAAGTTCTCTAGAGCCCATTACAACTTCCCTCCCCATAATGTGGCCTGAAATGTCACCCAGCACAGGGAGAGACTGAAACTCAACATGCAGAATATTTGTAGCACATAGTTTAGTACACTCAGAGTTAATAGTTGGTGATGTTAAAACTCATAGCAATCACTGTATCATTACGAATTTAAAAGGGTCTTGGTTCTCTGCGTTGGTATCCTGTTGTTGATCTTATGGAGATGTTGAGGATTTTATTTTGACACTTTACCATCATCACATTGTGGTTTAAATAGATTAGCCAAAAGCAAAAGATTTAACTTGTTTTAGCTGTTCTCTTTTCTAAGTATGTCTATCAAAATACCATGCTCTGCTGGGGTTAGTTTAATACTGTAATTCTGTAGCATTTCCCTGACCATATGTTTTGATGCCTGTACCTCTATAAACTATAGCTGTGTGTAATTACTTTCTGGCATTGTGTTTTCTAAGCTATAAGAGAAACATTACTTTTGCTGCAGCATCTGTAATGCCATAAACAAGGTGAAACATTTAAATGTATACAGGTTTTGTGGGCGGGAAATTCTTTTGCAAAGGAATATGTGAAAGGACTATTAACATTTTTTTGTCATCCTACAGAGAATACACACACACACACACACACACACACACAGAGTGTTGTTTTGTTGTGGTTTTCAGAAATGTAACTTTAACATTTCCCCCTAGTGTGATGGGAATGAAAATGAAGCATTTATATGGTTTATCAGTTTGGTAATTGAAAAGTTTTATTGGCTGGTCTACCACTGCTGTAGTACTTAGTGTGGAGTTTTCTGAAGTTGTTTCAAATTAAACTGTCAGCAGGCAATTAACTTTGGAACAGCAGCTGGTCCTGTGTTTATTACTTTTTCTCAAGATGGGCATGTTGGCCACCCATTTCTCAGCAGTCCAGGGCGCATGGAACTCCTGGCCCTTAAATTTTTTTCATCCTAATTCTTTCCTCTCTTTCCCTTGGGTCATATTTTATATTAGTTATTTACCTTTCTGCAGTATAATTTAGAAGAAGTTGTTTATACAGTTCTACAAAATCTTGGTTGAACAGCCTGTAGTCAAGTGAAATTTGTATACATTTTTGTGGCCCTCAGTCTGTCCTTAGGTTATGGTCTCACTCCAACTAATAAATATCCTTGGGAAAGTGGACTTTAAATTTTTATTGAAATATTTTCCCTTATTGAACACAGCATACATCACGTTCTTCAAATGCGTTGATTAGGACTGTACGCCACAGAAGTGTACTAGCTAATTCCTGGAAAAATCTTAGGACAGAATTACTGAACGGTCATTCATTAGCTCAGTCACCTCCTATCTCATTAAAAGTAAACTGCTGTTGATCGGAATTCAGTCTTGTCCTTAAAGGTAACACCCTGGCTGGGCGCGGTGGCTCGCGCCTGTAATCCCAGGACTTTGGGAGGCTGAGATGGGCAGATCACGAGGTCAGGAGTTCGAGACCAGCCTGACCGGCATGGTGAAACCCTGTCTCTACTAAAAATACAAAAATTAGCCGGGCATGGTGGCATGCGCCTGTAATCCCAGCTAGCTACTCAGGAGGCTTGAGGCAGGAAAATCACTTGAACCCAGGAGGCGGAGGTTGCAGTGAGCCGAGAGTGCGCCACTGCACTCCAGCCTGGGCAACAGAGCAAGACTCCATCAAAAAAAAAAAAAAAAAGGTAAAACCCTTTCCTGAAACCGGAAATCAGGCCTGGTCCCAAGAATTCAGTTTCAAGGTTAGAAGTATCTTTGTTGATTAGCAGCTCCTTTGCATAATAAATCAGAGCATTCATTTTTGCCCTCGTGATAAGTTTTTGCCACTTCTAATCTCATTTTAGTTGTAGGCCATCTTTCCAGAAATGCAGAGTGAGCAAGCTGGCTCTTTTGCAACACTTCTAAATGCAGCAACATTTAAGGCAGGAATCCTGAAGGACTTGTTTGTGACCTTGCTTCCTTTGGACAGGAGGATTGAGAATCAGTATCCTTTGTTAATTAAAAAAATAAAAGAATGGAAGGAAAGTATCGATTGTTTGAAGGCTTCAGAGTAACATTGTGTCTACAAGACAAACATTCCCTCAACTATAAACCTGTTTCCTCAAGATAATGTTTTCCCTTGGCACACTGCCTTGTGCAGGCAGTTCAGGGATGCTATCAAGGAATGACAGGCAGACTTAAAGTGTATCACTATCTATTGCCCAGTAGTTTCTCTTGGTCACAGATTCTGAAGAGAAACTCTAGGTAGAAGAGGCCTTATAAACTGAAGTATGGTCTTCACAATATTTCCGTGAGGCCAGCTGTGGTGGCTCATGCCTGTATTCCCAACACTTTGGGAGGCCAAGGCAGGAGGATTGCTTGAGGCCCGGAGTTTGAGACCAGCTTGGGCAACAGAAAATTTAAAAATTAGCCAGGCACGGTGGCATGCACCTGTAGTCCCAGCTACTCAGGAGGCTGAGGCAGGAGGATTAGCTAAGCCCTGAGCCCAGGAGTTTGAGGCTACAGTGAGCTAGGATTGTACCACCACACACCTGGGCAACAGAACAAGACCCTGTCAAATAAATAAATAAATAAATAAATAAATAAATAAATTCATATTAATTCCTCTTTCCCACTCCCTCCGCCCCAAGACAGGATCTTGATCTGTCACCCAGGCTGGAATGCTGTGGTGCAGTCATGGCTTACTGCAGCCTTGACCTCCTAGGCTCAAGCAGTTTTCCCACCTCAGCCTCCCAAGTAGCTGGGACTACAGGTGGGTGCCTCCGTGCCTGGTTAATTTTTGTATTTTTTTGTAGAGACAGATTCTACCATGTTGTCCAGGCTGGTCTCGAACTCCTGGGCTCAAGTTATCTACGCACCTCTACCTCCCAAAATCCTGGGATTACAGGCATGAACCACCACTCCTGGTCCCAATATCTTAAAATAAGACAGCCATGAAGTTTGCCACATCGATTGACTCTTCCTTTCACAAACAATTTCTCTGCAGCATGCAATGCTGTTTGATACCATTTTACCTACGGTAGAACTTCTTCCAAAATTGGAGCCAATCCTGTTAAATCCTACCACTGCTTTATCAACTAAATTTATTCTAAATCCTTTGTTGTCGTTTCAACAATGTTTACAGCTTCTTCACCAGGAATAAATTCCACTTTCTTTGTTCATCCAGAAGAAGGAACTCCTCATCCACTGAAGCTTTATAATCAGATATATCAATTTGGTCACATCTTTAGGGTCCACTTCTAATTCTAGTTCTCTTGCTATTTCCACTATATCTGCAGTTACTTCCTCCATGGGAGTCTTGAACCCCTCAAAGTCATCTATGGGGGTTGGAATCAACTTCTTCCAAACTCCTGTTAATGTTGTTACGTTGGCCTCCTCCATGAATCACAGATATTCTTAATGGCATCTACAATGGTGAATCCTTTCCAGGTTTTCCATTTACTTTGCCCCAATTCATCAGAGGAATTACTATCTATGGCAACTATGGCCTTACAAAATGTATTTCTTAAATAATAAGACTTGAGAGTCAAAATAACTCCTTGATCCATGGGTTGCAGATTGGATGTTGTGTCAGCAGGCATGAAAACAATATGAATCTCCCTATACATCTGCATCAGAGCTCTTGGGTAACCAGGTGCATTGTCAATGAGCAATAATATTTTGAAAGGAATCTTCATTCCTGAGCAATAGGTCTCAAGAGTGGGTTTAAAATATTTAGTAAACCATGGTGTAAACAGATATGCTGTCATCTAGGCTTTGTTATTCCACTGGCACTGGCAGAATAGATTTATCATAATTCTTAAGGGCCCTAGGACTTTCAACATGGTAAATGAGGCCAGGTGCCCCTCACAGGTATAATCCCAGTACTTCAGGAAGCCAAGGCAGGAGGATTGCTTGAGGGCAGGAGTTTGAGACCAGCCTGGGCAACATAGCAAGACCCTGTCTCTACAAAAAATAAAAATTAACCAGGTGTGTTGGCATGTGCCTGTAGTCCCAGGGAGGCTGAGGCAGGAGGATTGCTTGAGCCCAGAAGGTTGAGGCTGCCATGAACCTTGATCACAGCACTGTACTCTGGCCTAGATGACAGAATGAGACCTTGTTACTAAAAAATAAAAAAATTATTTAATGGTAAATGAGCATTGGCTTCAACTTAAAGTCATCAGCTGTATTAGCCTCTAGCAAGAGTCAGCCTGTCCTTTGAAGTTTTGAAGCCAGGCATTGACTTTTCTGTCTAGCTAGGAAAGTCCTAGATGGCATCTTCTTCCAATATAATGCTACTTCATCTACACTGAAAATCTGCTGTTTAGTGTAGCCACCTTCACCAATCATGTTAGCTAGATCTCTTGGATAACTTGCTGCAGCTTTTCCATCAGTACTTACAATCTCACTTTGCACTTTTATGTCATGAAGACAGCTTCTTTCCTTAAATTGCGTGAACCAACCTCTACTAGCTTCCCACTTTTTTGTGCAGTTTCCTCACCTATCTCAGCCTTCATAGAATTGAAGAGAGTTAGGACCTTGCTTTAGATTAGGTTTTGGCTTAAGGGAATGTTGTGGCTGGGTTGATCTTCTGTCCAGACCATAAAACTTTCTTCATATCAGCAACAAGGCTGTTTCACTTTCTTATCATTCATGTGGTTCCTGGGATAGCATATTTAATTTCCTTCAAGAACCTTTTTTTTTTTTTTTAATTACAGGTTTGCTAAATGTGTGGTGCAGGAGGCCTAGCTTCTGGCCTATCTCAGCTTTCGACCTGCCTTCCTTACTAAACTTAACCATTTCTAGCTTTCAGCTTAAAATGAAGGAAGTGCAATTCTTCCTTTCACTTGAACACTTAGAGGCCACTGTAGGATTATGAATTGCCCTAATTTCAATATTGTTTCAGGGAATAAGGAGAACCAAGGAGAGGGGAAAAGATGGGGGAACTGCCAGTGGAACAGTCAGAACACACACAACATTTATCCATTAAGTTCACTATCTTTTTGTTTTGTTTTTTTGAGATGGAGTTTTGCTCTTGTTGCCCAGGCTGGAGTGCAATGGCACGATCTTGGCTCACTGCAACTTCTGCCTCCTGGGTTCAAGTGATTCTTCTGCCTCAGCCTCCCGAGTAGCTGGGATTACAGGCATGCACCACCACGCTTGGCTAATTTCATATTTTTAATACAGATAGGTATCTTGTATTTTTACAAGATAGTCAGGTATTTTATATTTTTAGTAGAGATAGTCAGATATTTGTAGTAGAGATAGTCAGGCTGGTCTTGAACTGCTGACGGCTGAGATGAGAGGTGGGTTAAGCCTGGGAGGTCGCAAGGCTGCAGTAAACTATGATCTATACTCCAGCCTGGGTGACAGAGCAAGACCCAATTTCAGAAGAAAAAACCAACAACAAACAATTAAATTTTGTTACTGTAAAATAATACATGCCTATTATAGAAAGTTTGTAAAAATACAAAAAAGGGGAAAAAATAAAATCATTAATAGTCAATGATAATTGCTATTAATATATTGGTGGTTCAGTCTTTCTTTTGTGCATACTTGGTGTACTTTAAAAAAAATATTGGGGGGCCAGGCACAGTGGCTCACGCCTGTAATCCCAGCACTTTGGGAGGCCGAGGCGGGCGGATCACGAGGCCAGGAGATCGAGACCATCCTGGCTAACACAGTGAAACCCCATCTCTACTAAAAAATACAAAAAATTAGCCAGGTGTGGTGGCGGGTACCTGTAGTCCCAGCTACTGGGGAGGCTGAGGCAGGAGAATGGCATCAACCCAGGAGGCGGAGCTTGCAGTGAGCTGAGATTGCGCCACTGCACTCCATCCTGGGCGACAGCGTGAGACTCTGTCTCAAAAAAAAAAAAAAAAAAAATTGGGATGGTATGTATAAGTTTCTTTTCATAAAACAATAGTTTATAAACATCTTCCCATAACATGATTTTCATGGCATTTCACCATGCAGTATACCAGACTTTTTCTATTATCAGACATTTAGGTTATTTCAAGATTTTACTATTATAAATAATCCTGTAATCAGATTCCTATACCTACATTTTTATGGACCATCACTGATTATCTCCTTGTGATAAATTCTTAGCAGTAGAATTAAAGGAACAAAAAATATATAAACATTTTAAGACTTTTCATATATACTACCAAATTATCTTAATGAAGGGTTGCATTCTTACCTCTGTTACATTCTTTGAGGTTCTTCCCTTTCCCTGTGTTGTTTACGGATGAACCAGAAGAAAATGGTCCTACACTATTTGGCCATAGCTAATAGAACTCTGTCCTAGAAGGTGTCCAATAAGAATATTGTTTTTTCCAGTTTAACTCATATTTTTATGTTAGAATGCTCAGATTTTTTAACCCATTTCTGTTATTTTTATTTCAGGTCCCAAAAGAGCACTTTCCAAAAGGGGTCTTGTAATAATCCACAGCCTCTGGAAATCTGTATGCTCGGAGCTTTTCAGAGGCCTTTCTGAAGCCATTCATGAGTCAGATCACTTGGATTCAAGGCATAGACACCAGTGCATATCTCTTAAGCCTGTATTTGAAATCTGGACTGTCTGTGCTCAAATTTGGGAAACTTTTAGGGTGATCCAAAATGAATTTTAAAAATACTCTCAGGTCATGCCCAAGTTTGGAGGCTTTCTAGGACAGTCCAAAATGATTTTTAAGAAATACTTTTTCAGGCTGGGTGCAGTGGCTCACGCCTATAATTCCAGCACTTTGGGAGGCCAAGGTGGGCAGATCACTTGAGGTCAGGAGTTCAGGACCAGCCTGGCCAACATGGTGAAACCCCATGTCTACTAAAAACACAAAAAAATTAGCTGGGCGTGGTGGTGAGCACCTGTAGTCCCAGCTACTCAGGAGGGTGAGGCAGAATTGCTTGAACCCGGGGGGCAGAAGTTGCAGTGAGCCGAGATTGCACCACTGCACTCCAGCTTAGGTGACAGAGTGAGGCTTTCTTTTAAAATAAATAAATAAATAAATACTTTTTCGACTGTTTAGGTTCTGCCTGTATTGGTAGAACCACTCAGAGAAGCTGTGGGATAGTGTGTGAAGTACTTGGGTCCAGGCATCAGGCTGACTGGGTTAGAATCCCAGCTTCACCACTTAGGAGCTGGGTTCCCTGGGCAAGTTTCTTAATCTTTCTTTACCGCAGTTTCCTCATCTATAACTGGAGCTAATTAAAGTACCTATCTCTTGGGGTTATTATAATTATTTAGTTGCTTTATCAGTCAGGGTTCAACCAGAGAAACAGGACCAGTAGGAGATGTATATTAAGAGATTTATTGGCTGGGCATGGTGGCTCAAGCCCGTAATCCCAGCACTTTGGGAGGCTGAGGCGGGTGGATCACAAGGTCAGGAGATCGAGACTATCCTGGCTAACACGGTGAAACCCCGTCTCTACTAAAAATACAAAAAACTAGCCGGGCGTGGTGGTGGGCACCTGTAGTCCCAGCTACTCGGGAGGCTGAGGCAGGTGAATGGCATGAACCCGGGAGGCAGAGCTTGCAGTGAGCCGAGATCATGCCACTGTACTCCAGCCTGGGCGACAGAGCAAGACTCCGTCTCAAAAAAAAAAAAAAAAGAGAGATTTCCTGGGGCCGGGCACAGTGGCGCATGCCTGTAATCCCAGCACTTTGGGAGGCCAAGGCAGGTGGATAACCTGAGGCCAGGAGTTGGAGACCAGCCTGGCAAACAAATTTGGGCAAACCCCATTTCTACTAAATACAAAAAACTAGCCAGGTTTGGTGCCACATGCCTGTAATCCCAGCTACCTAGGAGGCTGAGGCAGGAGAATCTCTTGAACCCGAGAGGCAAAGGTTGCAGTGAGCCAAGATTGCACCTTTGCACTCCAACCTGGGCAACAAGAGCGAAACTCCATCTTTAAAAAAAAGAGAGAGATAAAGATTTATTGCAGGGAAATATTTATGTGATTGTTGGAGCTGATGTAGGCAAGTCAGAATTTCTTAAGGCAGGCCATCAGGAAGGGCAGGCTGGAACTCTCATCCCTGGAGTGAAGCTGCCATCCACAGGTGGAATTTCTTTTCATTAGGGAAGCCTCAGCTCTGCTCTTAAGGCTTTTCAACTGATTAAATCAGGCCCACACAGATTTCGTAGAATAATCTCCCATACCATACCCTGATAAAGTCCCATCAACTGATGGACTTTAATCACACTGACATAATGCCTTTATAGCGACATGTAAATTAATGTTTGATTAAATAACAGGAGACTGTAGCTTAGCCAAGTTGACACATAAAATTGATTATCACAGTTGCTTTGGACCTCAGTTAAGCAGACTAAACCCACTTGGAAATGATTTTCAGTGTTATCTCTGCTTTTCAAGGTCAGGGCTCTTCAAGTCTCTGTAACCCAGAAGTTCTTTCTGACATATCAGTTTGATGTTTGTTAGTTTTGTCATAAGAAACTACAATTGCATTATTATTGTCCTAAAGGATTCTCTCAACTCAAGCCAGGGTGTGTGGTCATGGTGGGATTCTGTGAAGGAACATAAGCCAGCATCTGCATAAACACCTTGATCCAGGTGGTATTTGCTCTTATACATTTGTGCTATCCCTTCGTGCTTGGAGAAGCACACTATTGTTACATATGCCTGCTTTGTATGAACTGGTAAAGTCTGGAGTTGATAGGAACTGTTGAGTAGTCCCACAGGCCTCTGACATAGTGGCAAAATATTATCTTTGGCTACCTGAAGAAGATACAGATTTGGTCTTCTTTTCACTACTGCTAACTTTTCCACACAGTGATCAACTTCCTTTAGGGAAGCTCATCGCATTTCTTTGAGCATAACCTAACCTCCTCTCATTCTGAATGTAGGATGTCTTCTTTGCCCTCTCATTCCAAGTAGGAAAAGATAGCCCACTCAGAAGTAAAATAGCTAATGGAAAAAGCATGATAAACTGTTAGGATACTTCTTGGTGGCCTTGGGTTTCAAAGCTTTTACCAATCACTCTGGAAACAACTCCTGTAATTGTTCCTCTTGTAGATTCTCTAGGCCTGCATTTCAGTGTTTAGGTTTTTTCCATAGCTCTGAACGATGTGGTGGTGATGCACTACTACTAAATCTTATCTCATGCATCCCTGAGAACTGCCTCCCAAGCCTCCAATCTCAGCTGAAGGAAAGGCACCTATGGCCAGGTTTCCACGTGGTCCTACCCCATTTGGCCATAGCTGATAGAACTCTATCTATAAGGTGTGCTAATCAAGTTTTTTCTCTTGAAAGTTTAAACTAAAAGAGCTGAGAGCCATGGTTTCTGGAGGTTTAAAATTATTTAGATTTGGGCTTGGTAGGATATGCATGCTGATGAACACTGGCCAGGTATGCCAGTGAGTGAGCAGGGAGTTCAAGAGAAGAAGACTGCAAAAACTGAAGCAGAGATGATGTGGTCCCAAAGAGAAAGTGAGGAAGAATGAGAGCATGCACGAGAAGCTGCCTTGTTTCCCAGCACTGCCCAAAGTTTAGCTGCACTTCCTGTTCATACCCATTCCCAGGATACCTTTGTATGCTCATAATAAAAACCCCTTTAATTCTATTCAAGTTTAAAGGGGTTTCAGTTGTTTTAACCTCACAAGTCAATGCAATACCATTCGAAGAAATAATGATAACAATACTATAATTTAGAAATGAAAGTCACATACCTAACATACTCATGTTGGTTTTAGGACTACCAAAACTATAGCCTTGATTCTAGAATTTATTTCCATATAGATTAGGGTACCATGAATATATCTGAGAAAATAGAGTAGGGTAGTACTTTACAGTATTTATGGAGAAACAAAAGCCATGCCATATAATATGTTGTGTGAAGAGGGAAGTGTATTGCTTGTCTTATGAACACTGACATCAGATCTATGCCAGTGAGTAATAGAAGACTTTATTGTTTTGTCTTCTTTCATCAACAAAAGGCAAAACACACACACACACACACACACACACACACACACACAAAAACCTTCTTTAATGTAGGATTTTCTGAAACAACACAAAATACAGCCAGACCTATAAATATCCTATCATTTATTTGTATATACTCCCTGACATGTTATATTTTATGAATAAATCCCAGGAGTGATAAAAGTCTTAAATCATTTTCTGATACTATTTAAGATTCTGCCCCCTTTCCTCCACCATTGCTTCTGATTTAAATCTTCCAACCATGGGATGTTCAGTGAAAGAAGACAGTTCTTAATGTTCTTTGGTAATTAAATCACAACTCTCACCTAATGTGTTTTGTGTGTGTGTGTGTTTTCCTCTCAACATTCAACTGTATGTGAACTTTTTGTGAGATAGTGAAGCACAGTAGCAAAGAACTCTGGCCCTGCCTAGAGCCACACTGTCCAAGTTCCAGTCCTGACTTCACCATTTACCAGCTATGACATTTAAATTATGTAAACTCTTTTCTCATCTCTAAAACTGGGATAATAACAGTACCTTCTTGTAAGTGTAGATGGGTGGATTAAGTGAGTTAAAAGATGTAAAACCATTAGTGGAGGTCAATTAGATTAGCTATTTCTTTATTATTATTGGAATGGATTAAATATCAAGTCCAACTCCCTTTACTGCAGTTGGATTAAGTAATTGGTTCTTATTAAATGAATTTAAATTGGAATCTTGGAGTGTTTCAAGTTTCATATTTAAAAAATTTTTGGACCTAGTGGGTAGAATAGAGATCATCCAATCCAATAATGTCGTGTTACAGACAAGGAAACTGACATGTGATTATACCCATGGAGTGAGTAAAGGCAGAGCTGAAATTGGGCTTGTCAGACCCCCAGACTCCTCACACAGTTCACGCTGTGTCTGACAACCATCGGGGGATGGTCCTACATTCTCTGTGTCTCCAAGAATTCACTGATAGCCTAAAACAAACAGATGCTTTATGTACAAAGACAGGAATGCCAGCAAACAATCTTCAAGTGTAGCAGAAGATGTGAAGATTGAAGCAGAAATGATGTGGTTTCAGAGAGAAAAGGAAGAATGAGAGCTTGCAGGAAAAGCCGCCGTGTTTCCTAGCACTGCACAAAGTTCAGCTGTACTTCCTGTTTGTACAAATTCCCAGGATACCTTTGTATGCTCACCTCTTCCCTCTTCTCTTTGGCCTTCTATTTGCATAAAGAACAGACTTGGCCGGGCGCCCTCGGTTCATGCCTGTAATCCCAGTACTTTGGGAGGCTGAGGTGGGCGGATCACCTGAAGTCAGGAGTTTGAGACCAGCCTGGCCAACATGGTGAAACCCTGCCTCTATTAAAAATGTAAAAATTAGCCAGGTGTGGTGGTGCGCACCTGTAATTCCGGCTACTCAAGAGACTGAGGCAGGAGAATCACTTGAACAGGAGGCAGAGGTTGCAGTGAGCCGAGATCACACCACTGCACTCCAGCTTGGGCGACAAAGTGAGACTCTGTCTCAAAAAAAGAAAAAAAAAACAGACTTGATCTCAGTATTTAAATAAGGTACTGCTATATTTCTTTAAATAATGATTGTTAAAAATATCACCTTTGAGTTTCCCATAGGTTTGTTCTGCTTAAGCCTGAGGCAAAACCGCAACTTTAGTTTATGTAGGCCTGATGTTGGAAAGATCATGATTTTAAAAATAACATCTCCGTGAAACGTTGATGAATCCATATTTGACATCAAACGGCAGATGTACTGGAGTTTCTGTACTATGATATGTTTTGAAAGTGAGATTCGCTTATATTCAAAAGATATTTATTGTGTGTGAAAAGCATTTGGTAGACACTGAGGTAGTTTATACTAAATGTAAAGACTTGGAACCCTAAAAAAAAATCTACAGAAATTTTTGCTTCACCCTGATTTACTATGTAAACCCTATTAAGGGTTAGCAGTCTTCCTGCCTCCTGAATTTTTCTTCCTTTTGCTAGTACTTCTTTGTAAAATACCAACCCATGGAGCTAGTCAAAGTGGTGAGTCCTGTGAATGGGCCTACTTGACCTCACTCCTCAATTTGGACATGACTTTACCTTAAGAAAATATTTTTGCTAACAATACTGTCACTCGGTGTTTATAGTTCAGTGTTATGCTAATTCATGTAGGGTTTTTTTTCTATTACTTTCTATAAACCTCTTACAAATAAAACATGGAAAAGTAGAATTTATACCAGACTAGTTTAAAAACACATTGTGACAAATATAACATATTAATGTAAGATGAGAATAGTAGGGAAAACAGTGTGGGGTATATGACAACTTTCTTCACAACTATTCTGGAAATCTAAAACGAATTTACAATTAAAAGTTTATTTAAAAAAAAAATCCTCCCCCAAAAACATACACACAAAATTAACTATGAAGAAATAAATTGCAGCAATTTAATATTAGCATGGTGACCAGCTTTTATTCTGTTTCCCCAAATAATATAAAATAAAATGACCAAGGCTGAATTATTTCAGTAAGAGAAAGGTCATTATTCTTATAGAAAGTCCTAGTTTGAAAACAAACATCTCTAACAGCGGTTAGAATTAGAAGGGAATACAAGTACAAAGTCTTGATGTTAAAATTTTAAAACTGGTATTAAAGTTATTATTTGAAACATTTTGATTTCTCAGGGACAAAAACAAACCAAAGACAGTTCCTTGGCATACTTTTGTCTAGAGCACAAATGACCTTTTTAAGTTGGTGGGGCTCGCATCTCCACCTGAGGGCAGTGGTTCATCTTTGTATATCCAGCCAGGGTCCGTAATCATGAGGTTATCAGCGATCTGTGAATGTTTCCTGAATTTAGTGGAGAGGAAACATTTTCACTTGAAATAAAAACAACAGAGAATCTGAGAACCTCTAGAAGTTTATTCCTTTTTGAAGCTACTTGCAAAAATAAATAAATAAGCTAAAGAAAACCTTCCTGGTTAGGATCTGTGCATTGGTGATCTTCACACTGTTGTCTTCTCAGGCTGCTGAAAGTCATCCAGTAGCCCCAATCCCCACTGCCAAGGATTGTTCTGTGTCAGCTGACTCTTCCTGGGAAAGGGCTGGTGGCGATGACGGGGCCAGTGGCACCGATGCTGCGATTGCTGGGGCTCCTGTCATGGGAATTCCACCTGTCTTTTTCAGACCTTTGGTGTTAGGGCTGTGGCCTGTGGGAATGAGGTGGGATTAGGAGTCAAGCTTGGAAGTGAGTCTTAGATCCTAACCCCACCACCAACAGTCACATTTCTCTTTAGTCGTTTGTCTCCATCTCCTCTCCCCCTTCAACCCCTCAACATTCTTGAAATTTTAGGCGAATTCCAAATAGCCTCTGACATAGTTCAACTTAGACTGAAACAGTTGTATAATCTCTCCTGGGAAAATTGAAGCCCCAGTTTTAATGGTCAGTGTATTTGTCTGGAAGCAAAATGCACAACTTTATCACACTAGTTTTGGGTGTTTAGAAGGGCCCTCATGCTCTGTTATTCCATTAATAAAATATAAATACTTGCTACCTAAATAGATGGAACCTAAAGGTAGCGGGATTACTAAAGACTGTATCTTGTGTTTTGAAAGTAAGGTTGTTAAAAAGAAGTTGTTAAAAAGAAGTCTGTCTGTCTGTCTGCCTGCCTACCTGTCCCTCCATCTATCCATTCACACCTTCATTTCGGTTGATTTCTATCATTAGGAATTTTTCCAACAAGAAGGGCCATGACGCAAGAAACAGTTGGCATGTCTTACAGACATTCTTATGGTGACATAGATATTGGTTAGAGGTATGAGGAGGATCATCTTTAGTGCAACTAAAAGTTGGAATTAGTACTGGACTGTAGTGCCACACCAGTTCTAAAAATACCAGCACTGGACTAGCTAGGAGTTTGAGGAGTGACTCTGGCTTTGGCTGCTACAGAAAAGCAGATGTTACTATTCATGTGTGCATAGTCTTGCCACTAAGAATCTATTTTATTATTATTTTGAGATGGAGTCTTGCTCTGTTGCCTAGGCTGGCATGCAGTGGTGCGATCTTGGCTCACAGCAACCTCCGCCTCCTGAGTTCAAGCAATTCTCCTGCCTCAGCTTCCCTAGTAGCTAGGACTACAGGTGTGTGCCACCACGCCTGGCTAATTTTTTGTATTTTTAGTAGAGACAGGGTTTCACTATGTTAACCAGGATGGTCTCGATCTCCTGACCTCGTGATCCACCCGCCTTGGCCTCCCAAAGTGCTGGGATTACAGGCGTGAGCTACCACACTCAGCCTTATTGTTATTATCATTATTTTCTTTTTTGAGATGGAGTTTTGCTCTTACCACTGGCTGGAGTCCAGTGGGGCAATCTCGGCTCACTGTAACCTCTGCCTCCCGAGTTCAAGCAAATCTCCTGTCTCAACCTCCCCATTAGCTGGGATTACAGGTGGCTGTCACCACGCCCGGCTAATTTTTGTATTTTTAGTAGAGACAGAGTTTCGCCATGTTGGCCCATGCTGGTCTCGAACTCCTGACCTTAGGTGATCCACCCGCCTCAGCCTCCCAAAGTGCTGAGATTATAGGCATGAGCCACTGTGCCCGGCCTATTTTATTATTTTTTAAAGTTTGATTATACTTTACCCTCTCCTTTAGTTGTATTTCATTCAAATTGGCATTCATGATTAGTTCTATATTTGTGATACTATTTTTTGAAGACTCCAGATATTCCTAGGTGGTTCCACATTTTCTAATCTGTATTAAAATTGCCTGTTTAAAAAATAATTGTTTACTTCTCTGTCTTCTGTACTTAACTGTAATCTCTTTGAATAGAGGGACTCATCTTGTTTTACTTTTGTCCTCAGCACCTAGGAAAATTTCTGGAACATAGAAAACACTCGGGAAATATAGCTAAATTAATGCTTTTAAAATTCTAAATGTTATATGGATTTAATTTGATTATTAATGCCCTGTATTTTTATTTTATGCTGGAGCAATAGGGGTATGGAAAATACAGAGATTTGAAGTTGTATGCATGCTGTAATTCACTTTTGTTATTCACATCAGGATTCTGGGGGATTTTCAGCCCTGTAATGGCATCTACATGTGACTTAGAACTCAGCCTGCTATTTCCAGAAAGTGATTGATTGGCTGGTGGTTTGGCTGTAATCTTCATTATTTAGAGGTCATGAATTTGACATGAACCAGGGAATTCATTTTGTTTTTTTTTTTGCTATAGTGATTTTTTTAAATAGCATACAAATTATTAAAGTAATTATAAAGCTTGAAAAATTCAGAAACACAGGTAGATGACAAATCATTCATAATTCTTTACCTCTTAGAATCAACTATTGTTAACATCTGGGGCCTGTGCAGTGGTATGCTGATAAATGTGAGCAACTCGCTCTCTGAGTGTAATTCCAATATGAATGTCGGTTGATATGTTTGTTTATATTAATGAGTAAGATAAACGTTAAACAAAATATCTGTCAACAAAAACCAAAACCAAAATATATGTCAGAGTTTCTATTCATTTGTCAATTGCATGAGCAACCTCTTTGCTGATTCAGATGATAGTTTTCAAATACTGGAAGAATGTTTCCTCAGTTTTTTTTGTTCTTGTTATAATGTCACAGCTCCACATATAATACGCTTTTAAGTTGAACATGCATTATTACTAACATTTTCTTTGTCACTTTCTTAAGTTTAGACAGTCAATAAAATGATAAATTAAGCCCTAATTTGTCAGTTTTATGGTATAAATATTCCCACCATGACCAATTTAAAACTACCAATATGATACCACTGGTGATAGATTGGGAAGAGATGCACAGTAGCACGTCATTAGCAGTAGTAAAATTTAAGAAAATAATTAGGAAATGATGAACCTTTAATATTAGCTTTATTTTAAGTTTGTATAACTTAATTTTTAATAATGGTTATATTTAACAACTGGCTTGCAAAATTTCTGAAAATTCAATTGTCAGCTCACATGAGCTGGCGCCAGCACATCACTGGGTAGATGCGTTCTCACTTTTTTTGTATAAATGTAATTATACAAATATGTGTGTGGGGTGTGTGTGTGTGTGTGTATGTATGTATGTATGTGTTAGTCCATTCAGGCTGCTATAACAAAATACTATAGACCAGGTGGCTTATAAATGACAAACAAACAAAAAAATCCACACTTCTGGAGGCTGGGAAGTTCAAGATAAGACACCAGCAGACTCCCTGTCTAATAAGGGCTTGCAGTCTGGTTCATAGACAGTATCTTCTTGCTGTTTCCTCTTGTGGCAGAAAGGCAAGGGATCTCTCTGGGGCCTCTTTTATGAGAACATTAATCCCATTCATGAGGGTTCTACCCTTATGACCTAATCACTTCCCAAAGGTCACATCTCCTGGTACCAAAACCTTGGGGGTTAGGACTTCAATATATGAATTTGATGGGGACACAAACATTCAGACCATAGCAAAATAAATATATATTTTTTAAAGTAAGATTTTACAAATAACATTGGGATTATACTATTTCGTATTTGGGGACTTGTTTATCTACCTTGTAGACATGGATTCCGGTGTAATTTGGTCATGCATGCTCTTTTGCTTTGGCACGGTCTGTACTTCAGGCCATTTCACAGTGCATGTAGCTGGTCACAAGGGGAGGCTAGATGAGAATAGCTGAATAAAATGCTTCCAGTGTGGCAGGAAAGAAGAGGGAATGAATGGGAATGGGGCAGCATATGCCCCCTGTGCAGCAGGCCAGTTATTTCAAAGTATGCTGCCAGATGAGCTTTATCATTTCCCAGGCAGAGTCCTTACTTTGAGAATATTTGGAACCTTGCTCTGTCCACCCACAATATTATGCCCCATCCTTTGTTCTGCTGAACTCCATACCTGCCATTCTCTACTACATTCTCTGCTGTACCTTCTTGCGTCTCCCCTGTCTGCTTCGTTAAACTGAGGCTGATAAAAGGCACATTTCCTCTCTGTGAATCTTTTTAAATATCCTGAAAAGAGAACTGTTTGTCTGGGGACAGTTGTACTCAGACCCAGAGTCTATAGTCCTAATGAACAGTCAGTCATTCTCCTTAAATGATGATATCCTCAGATACATAATATATTAGTAATGTCCTAAAACATACTTCTTTGTGGGCTCCCAAATCTAGAAGTTTACTGTATCTTTTGGGTAATTTCATGTAACTATTGGTATTTATAATTTTAAATCACTTTAATGTCCTTTGGCTACAAAATATGTTCTTGGTATCTAATGGGAAAGTTCTCCAGTGGCTTTGCAAAAAAAAAAAAAAAGATATTAGCTGGTGGGAAGCCTGCTAGCCCTGCTTGTGTCATGGAGAAATTGTTGAATATTTAGAGTAAAGGTTTTGTGCCTACCCACTGCTGAAGTTTCTGTTGCAATTTCCAGAGAACAAATCTTTGATTGTTAAGAATGAATTCAGCTGTTTCCACGTTGTGTTTATATTCTTGGTTAAAGCCTTCAGCTTTATAACAGTAACTCCTTAAGAGCTGCCTATTTTTGACTCAAATGAGTGTTTAAAATATGTTTGTTTTTATTGGTAATTAAATAATTTATGCATTTTTATGAATTTACATTGTTTTGCTGTTATGTATGTATTTGTTGCTTCATTATTATTTTCTCAACCATTGATTGAGTGTATTTTATTTTGGCTTAGACATCACTAGATATTTGGTGAAGAGCTAGAAATGTAATGATGTAGGAGCCTCTAAAAGGTCAAAGGAAGGCTTAGCTAACCTAAAACCTTTGATCAAGTGATACAAAGCTAAGAAATGCGTGGCTAGGGCATTCCACAAGGTATATATATATTTTTATATATAAAGATAAATATATATTATATGATATATTATATATAATATATTCTATAAAATATAGAATATATTATATATTATATATTTTATAGAATATATTATATGTAATATATTCTATAAAATATATATAATAGATAATATATAATATATATTGGATATATAAATATAATATATATTATATTTATATATATATTGTATATATAAATATAATATATATTATATAAAATATATATAATATATATTTTATATAATATATATAATATATATTTTATATATTTTATATATATAATATATATTTTATATATATAATATATATATATTTTTTTGAGACAGAGTCTAGCTTTGTCACCCAGGCTGGAGTGCAGTGGTGTGATCTCGGCTCACTACAACCTCCACCTCTCGGGTTCAAGTGATTCTTCTGCCTCAGCCTCCTGAGTAGCTGGGACTACAGGCATGTGCCACCACGCCTGGCTTATTTTTTGTATTTTTTGTAGAGATGGGGTTTCACCGTGTTAGCCAGGATTGTCTCGATCTGCTAACCTCGTGATTCGCCCACCTCGGCCTCCCAAAGTGCTGGGATTACAGGCATGAGCCACTGCACCTGGCCTGAAAGATACATTTTTTTAAAAGTTATCTGATGTGGAAAAAATCTTACAGTGTCACAATTTAAATAATTTATGTATTTTTATTAATAACATTCAAATTTTGCTTTTTAAAAAAAGTATCTGCCTCACTGTTTAACATAAAGCCTTGGCTTCGAACTGACCTAATTTCTAGGTTTTTAGAAATGTCATTTAATTAATATTTTGATCATTTTCAGATGCTTAAAATATGTATTTGTTTTTACTTTTAAAATGACCACTATTATCCCTTATAGTAGTTTTATTTTAATCTCATAAAGAATGGAGAGAGACAAAATCATGTTTCTCACCTTTTTTCTTTCCCTTCTACCTTCTAAACACACTGATTTTTCATATGTTTTAGAATTAATAGTAGGGTTTTATTTTTCACAGGAGAATATTGCAGTGGTTAATTGAGATGAATATGCTCTCGTTTGAAAATATCACATGTTGAGGTTAAGGCATCTTCCCAAATAGTCACATGCATGCACACGCCCCTTTGTTTGTAACATTTGTTGCTAACCCAGTTCCAAATATTAGCTGCTTCTGGAACATTTGAATTTTCGTGCTGATTTTGATTGCCACATCATCAGTAGATATTAGACACCCATGCTGTGCAACTATCCCTTCTGACGAATTCAAAGTAAATTAGAAGGCTGGGTGTGGTGAATTGTGCCGCTGTAAACATGCATGTGCAAGTATCTTTTCGGTATAATGACTTATTTTACCCTAAGGTGCCCAGCACAATGCCCGGAATAGCATAGGCATTAGAGTTCTTGGTTGAAAATTAAGATTAACTTTTTTTTTTTTTTTTTTTTTGAGATCATCTTGCTCTGTCACCCAGGCTGGAGTGCAGCGTGTGATACCTAGGTAGATACGCAGGAGTGGGATTGCTGGATCAAATGGTGGTTCTACTTTTAGTTCTTTAAGGAATGTCCACACTGTTTTCCGTAGTGGCTGTACTAGTTTACACTCCCACTAGCAGTGTCAAAGTGTTCCCTTTTCACTGCATCCACGCCAACATCTATTAATATTTTTTGATTTTTTTAATATGGCCATTCTTGCAGGAGTAAGGGGGTATCACATTGTGGTTTTGATTTGCATTTCTCTGATAATTAATGATGTCGGGCATTTTTCATATGTTTGTTGGCCATTTGTATATCTTCCTTTGAGAATTGTCTATTCATGCCCTTAGCCTACTTTTTGATGGGATTGTTTGTTTTTTACTTGCTGACTTGTTTGAGTTCCTTGTAAATTCTGGTTATTAGTCCTTTGTTGGATGTATAGATTGTGAAGATTTTCTCCCACTCTGTGGGTTGTTTACTGTGCTGATTATTTGTTTTGCTGTGCAGAAGCTTTTTGGTTTAATTAAGTCCCATCAAGAAAAATAGATTATATGTTCTGATGAGAACCAGCATACTGGAGTATTCAGTATATGTTTAGTTAAAAAAAAAAAACTAATACTATAAATAGCAGATTTTTCTAGGTAGTGATAATCTAGTATCTTTTCTCCTTCCCTTTTCTCCCTGAGAATTTTTTCATCCCTGGACAGAGGGCTTTTTCTTGGTGTTTTATGTTTTGTTTGTTTGTTTTTGAGACAGGGTCTTTCTCTGTTGCACAGGCTGGGCTGTGGTGGTGCCATCCTGGCCCACTGCAGCCTTGAATTCCCAGGCTCAAGCCATCTCCCTGCCTCGGCCTCCCAAGTAACTGGGACTACAGGCAGGCACGCACCACCACATCCAGTTAATTTTTTTTATTTTTTGTAGAGATAGGGGTCTCACTGTGTTGCCCAGATTTGTTTCTTATTATATGTATAGACTCTAAATATGGACCGTGATGTAGGAAACATCTGCCTTTGATGTTCCTTTTTTGATATGACCAAATGATTCCTGTTTGAATTTCCACCCAGCTTCCTGTGTCCTACTTTCTCTTGCCAGGCAGTGTCCCCTGCCAGTCTCATGTCTGTGGCAGCAGCTTATACCAGGTTTTCCCCAAACGTTCATAAGGAAGTGTCCGAAGGGATGTGTCACCCCTTTGCATATATATAGTTTTTGAAACCAGGATGACAGGATTGAGAAAATTCTTTTTTCTTTTTTTTTTTTTTTTTTTTTTTAGAACTTCTCTTACATCTGTTAAAGTCATTGTTAAGTAGGGTGTAACTGGATGAGTCAGTTGTTTTTCAGAAACTTTTTCTTTACATATGATCTAAAGTATTTTATGGCATGGAATCTGAGCATGTCAAGAGGACTTCTTAAATTGCCTTAATTTTTTAAAATTTGCTGTAATTATTTTTTTAATTTAGGATTTATGTGCAACATCATTCCAACATGTATATGGCCTGAGAAGGAGATTATATTCTAGTACAGGAACTAATATGTAAAAATACCTCTCTGATAAAAGATAAAAAATATATATAAATGTTCTAAGTTTAAGAAAAGCAGAAATTCAAATCATAAGCTCTTTTCTTATCCACAGGCTTCTCACTAGACCATGAGCACCTATAGGCAGGGGCCATGTCCTAGTTAATCTTCTTTCTTTGGTGCCCAGCACAATGCCTGGAATAACATAGGCATTAGGTTTCTTGCTTGAAAATTAAAGTTAACTCTTTTTTCTTTTTTTTTCTTTTTTTTTTTTTTTTTTTTGAGATGGAGTCTCACTCTGTTGCCCAGGCTGGAGTGCAGTGGGGCGATCTGGGCTCACTGCAAGCTCCGCCTGCTGGGTTCACAGCATTATCCTGCCTCAGCCTCCCGAGTAGCTGGGACTACAGGCACCCGCCACCATGCCCGGCTAATTTTTTTCGTATTTTTAATAGAGATGCGGTTTCACCATGTTAGCCAGGATGGTCTCGATCTCCTGACCTCATTATCTGCCCACCTCGGCCTCCCAAAGCGCTGGGAATATAGGTGTGAGCCACCGCGCCCAACCTTTTTTTTTTTTTTTTTTTTAAGATGGTCTTCCTTTGTTGCCCAGGCTGGAGTGCAGTGCCCGATCTTGGCTCACTGCAACCTCCACCTCTCAGGTTCAAGTGCTTCTTATGCCTCAGCCTCCTGGGTAGCTGGGATTACAGGCAGGTGCCACCACACCTGGCTAATTTTTGTATTTTTAGTTTCACCACATTGGCTAGGCTGGTCTCAAACTCCTGACCTGAGGTGATCCACCTGCCTCAGCCTCCCAAAGTGCTGGGATTAAAGGTGTGAGCCTCCATGCTCAGCTGAAAATTAAGGTTAACTCTTAACAGTTAAATGCACATTAATCGTTTGATGAAAAATAAAGAAATCATCAGCTAATAGGACAAAAGTTTAGCCGGGCACGGTGGCTCATGCCTGTGATCCCAGCACTGTGGGAGGCTGAGGTAGGCAGATCACCTGAGGTCCGGAGTTTGAGACCAGCTTGGCCAACATGGTGAAACCCCATCTCTACTAAATTTACAAAAAATTAGCTGGGTGTTGTGGCGGGCGCCTATAATCCCAGCTACTCGGGAGGCTGAGGCAGGAGAATTGAAAAGACAAAAGTTTGAAAAATCAGTCTGTGGGTGTTGTGGATGCTTCAAACTGAAACTACCATATATTTGTCTATATTTTATCTCTATTTTTTTCCTGGCATTTAATAGACACCTCTTTAGACCTATGCTATCCTTTTTATGCCTTTTACCAACAAATAACTCCTAATCATAAGAATTAATCCTACTGGCTGGGGGCGGTGGCTCATGCCTGTAATCCCAGCACTTTGGGAGGCCGTGGTGGGTGGATCACTTGAGGTCAGGAGTGTAAGACCAGCCTGGCCAACTGGTGAAACCCCATCTCTACTAAAAATACCAAGAAAGGAGCCAGGCGTGGTGGTGGGCACCTGTAATCCAAGCTACTTGGGAGGCTGAGGCAGGAGAATCGCTAAAACCTAGGAGGCAGTGGTTGCAGTGAGCCGAGATCATGCACTGCACTCAACAGAGCTGAGTGACCAAAAAAAAAAAAATTAATCCTACTATACTGCTACACATCTAGAAAAGAGAGGATTAGATTTTAGCCCTTTTTGTCTTTTTAGGTTTTCTGTATGAACTCTTTCTATAGATCACTTAGGTTGACTGTGGAGGAAAGATATAACCCCAGAAAAGTTTTATTCTGGTTATTAATTCCTTGGTTCATTCAATAGGTGTCCATTGAACACAATTATACATCCGACCCACAGTTCTTGATCTTTGTGTGTTCACATTTGAAGGGGTGAGATTCTGTGCTCATATGTTGCAGTAAATGCCACATTTCTTAGGTGCTGGGTTGACATGCACCATACCTCTTCCCAAACCAAGTTGTATCTGTTCCATGTCATGTAACAACCCACTCAGACAAGTTCCATCTGATTAAAATCACTGTATGTTACTGTATATTACACATGGTTTGAAATTTAGCAGCATACCAGTGAAGAATTTGTGCTGCTTATTGCTTAGGAACTACCAGAGTCTTAACTTATGAAGAGACAGGTTCTAAAGAAAGTGTATAATGAGAAAACCAAATATGCAAAATTCTGTTAATTGATACTAAAAGTACAGTATTTATTGCCAATTTTAAGTGCCATGTTGAAGTCTACTGTACCATCTCTAAATAAGGTCAACCTGGCTGATTTTCCATTAGAAGTGAGTGCTGTTCTTTAGTGAACACCAAATGCTCATCAAGATGACATTTTGTATTTAAAAAAAAAAAAAAACCTATTTTAAACATTAGACCAGACACTTTTGATAAGATGTGCATACAGTGAGATGTAACTGGCAACTGAGTCCAACAAAACAAAACCAGCAAAATTATCCCTGGGGATTTGCTTATTAAGTGGATTATAGGTGGAATAACTAGTACTATTTAAATTACAATATTTCTTTCTCTCTGTGAGTAGAACTGAGTTCACATTACTCCAGTGGTGGGCACATGTTACGTGATACATTCTTTCCCTTGAGAAGCTTGCAGTCTAGTTAGAGAGTCAAGACAGGAATGTGTGATTAAAAAAAAAAAAGAATTGGGAAGGACAGGGCAACATATTCTGATTTTTAAACTGGTTATAGTTATAAAGAACATAATTGAAAGTCTTTTCCAAGATCTTTGAACTTTTTTGTGGGATTTCTTTTTTAATAGAGTTAAATATGAAATTAAATATACATAGTTACTTGATCGGCATGCCCATTTCCTGGGAAACATCCTGAGAAGGATGACCTAAAGGAACAGAGGTCTGTGTTTTCAATGGGGGAAATATAGCGTTCACAAAGGCTTGTAGGTTTGTTTTGTTCTCTTGGTTTTGTTATTGCTTTGGCTTCATAGGAGATTGGGTATATGAGAAGTATATGTTGTGAAACTCACAATGATTGTAAATGGTAAATAATAATTCAGCAGAAACGCAAATCATTTAAATTTGTAAGGTAGGGTTATAATAACTATAGGTTAACCCACTGGTGATGGCAGGATAATACCAAAAATTTCAGCCATATATATTGTGAACAACAGAAATGTTTATATTGGAAAATGGGTAGGAAATTTAACATATCTTGAGACTCTAATACGTGCCCAGTATTGTGATATATATTTCACAGAGTTTTCTTATTCAGTCTTAGCGACAAGCCAAAAGATAGGCACTAGTATCCTCATATTACAGATAAGGAAACAATTCCAGCAAGTAAGTAAATTGGCCAGCCCACACAAATAAGAAAACACCTCTAGCTGACTACAGATTCTGCACTCTTGCTGGGCGCGGTGCGTCACGCCGGTAATCCCAGCACTTTGGGAGACCGAGGCAGGCGGATCACGAGGTCAGGAGATCGAGACCATCCTGGCTAACATGGTGAAACCCCATCTCTACTAAAAATACAAAAAAATTAGCTGGGTGTGTCACCTGTAGTCCCAGCTGCTGGGGAGGCTGAAGCAGGAGAATGGTGTGAACCCGGGAGGCGGAACGTGAGGTGAGCCGAGATCGCGCCACTGCACTCCAGCCTGGGTGACAGAGCAAGACTTCGTATAAAAAAAAAAAAGGGCCGGGTGCGGTGGTTTATACCTGTAATCCCAGCACTTTGGGAGGCCAAGGTGGACAGATCACGAGGTCAGGAGATCGAGACCATCCTGGCTAACGTGATGAAACCCCATCTCTACTAAAAATACAAAAAATTAGCTGGGCGTGATGGCGATCGCCTGCAGTCCCAGCTACTCAGGAGGCTGAGGCAGGAGAATGGCGTGAACCTGGGAGGCGAAGCTTGCAGTGAGCTGAGATCACGCCACTGCACTCCAGCCTAGGTGACAGAGCAAGACTCCATCTCAAAAGAAAAAAAAAAAGAACAGATTCTGTACTCTTCCGACAGTCATGCTGCCCCAGTGGGTATATCATGCTTTCTACTTACATGCCTTGCACAGGGGAACACCTCTTTTTAAGACCATCAGATCTTCCAGACTTATTCACTGTCACGAGAACAGCACAGGAAAGACCCACCCCCATAATTCAATCACCTCCCACCAGGTTCCTCCCATGACACATGGGAATTGTGGAAGTTAAAATTCAAGATGAGATTTGGGTGGGGACACAGCCAAACCATATCATTTCACCCCTGGCCCCTCCCAAATGTCATGTCCTCACATTTTAAAACCAATCATGCCTTCATAAGAGTCCCCCAAAATCTTAATTCATTTCAGTATTAACTCAAAAGTTCACAGTCCAATGTCTCATCTGAGACAAGGTATGTCCCTTCCGCCTATGAACCTGTAAAATCAAAAGCAAGTTAGTTACTTCCTAGATACAATGGGTGTACAGGCATTGGGTAAATACAGCCATTCCAAATGGGGGAAATTGGCCAAAACAAAGGGGCTACAGGCCCCATGCAAGTCTGAAATCCAGTGGGGCCGGTCAAATCTTTTTTTTTTTTTTTTTTTTTGAGATGGAGTCTCGCTCTGTCACCCGGGCTGGAGTGCAGTGGCGCGATCTCGGCTCACTGCAAGCTCCGCCTCCTGGGTTCACACCATTCTCCTGCCTCAGCCTCCCGAGTAGCTGGGACTACAGGCGCCCACTACCACGCCCGGCTAATTTTTTGTATTTTTAGTAGAGATGGGGTTTCACCATGTTAGCCAGGATGGTCTCAATCTCCTGACCTTCTGATCCGCCCACCTCGGCCTCCCAAAGTGCTGGGATTACAGGCGTGAGCCACCGCGCCCGGCCGGGGCAGGTCAAATCTTAAAGCTCCAAAATGATCTCCTTTGAATCCAGGTCTCACATCCAGGTCATGCGGATGCAAGAGGTGGGTTCCCATGGTCTTGGGCAGCTCCACCCCTGTGGCTTTGCAGGTTATAGCCTCCCTCCCAGCTGCTTTCACGGCTGGCATTGAGTGTCTGTGGCTTTTCCAGGAGCACAGTGCAAGCTGTCAGTGGATCTACTGTTCTGGGGTCTGGAGGATGGTGGCCCTATTCTCCCAGACCCACTAGGCAATGCCCCAGTAGGGACTCAGTGTTGGGGCTCCAACCCCACATTTCCCTTCCACACTGCCCTATCAGAGGTTCTCCTTGAGAGCCCCACCCCTGCAGCAAACTTCTGCCTGGACATCCAGGTGTTTCCATAAATCCCCTGAAATCTAGGTGGAGGTTTCTAAACCTCAATTGTTGACTTCTGTGCACTTGCACGCTCAACACCACATGGAAGCTGCCAAGGCTTGGGGCTTCCACCCTCTGAAGCCACGGCCCAAGCTCTATGTTGGCCCCTTTCAGCCACAGCTGGAGTGGCTGGGAGGCAGGGCACCAAGTCCCTAGAGTGCACACAGCAGAGGGACCCTGAGCCTAACCCATGACACCATTTTTTTCTCCTAGGTCTCAGGGCCTGTGATGGGAGGAGCTGCCATGAAGACCTGTGACATGCCCTGGAGACATTCTCCCCATAGTGTCTTGGGGATCAACATTTGGCCCCTTGTTACTTATGCAAGTGTCTGCAGCCATTTTGAATTTCTCCTCAGAAAATGGGATTTTCTCTTTTATCACATTGTCAGGCTGCAAATTTCCCTAACTTTTATGCTCTGCTTCCCTTATAAAACTGAATGCCTTTAAAAGAACACAAGTCACTTTTTGAATGCTTTGCCGCTTAGAAATTTCCTCTGCCAGAGGCGCTAAATTATCTCTCTCAAGTTCAGAGTTCCATAAATCTCTAGGGCAGATGCAAAATGCCACCAGTCTCTTTGCTAAAACATAACAAGAGTCACCTTTGCTCCAGTTCCCAACAAGTTCCTCATCTCCATCTGAGAACACCTCAGCCTGGTTTTCATTATCCATATCATTATCAGCATTTTGGGCAAAGCCATTCAACAAGTCTCTAGGAAGTTCCAAACTGTCCCACATTTTCCTGTCTTCTTCTGAACCCTCCAAACTGTTCCAACCCCTGCCTGTTACCCAGTTCCAAAGTCGCTTCCACATTTTTGGGTATGTACAGCAGCACCCACTCTGCTGGTACCAATTTACTGTATTAGCCTGTTTTCACACTGCTCATAAAGACATACCTGAGACTGGGCAGTTTACAAAAGAAAGTTTTGTAAACTTTGTTTTTGGACTCACAGTTCCACGTGGCTGGAGAGGCCTCACAATCACAGCAGAAGGTGAAAAGCACATCTCATAAGGTGGCAGACAAGAGAATAGTGTTTGTGCAGGGGAACGCCTCTTTTTAAAACCATCAGATCTCATGAGATTTATTCACTATCATGAGAACTGCACAGGAAAAACCCGCACCAATAATTCAATCACCTCCAACCAGGTTCATCCCACGACACGGAATTGTGGGAGTTACAATTCAAGATGAGATTTGGGTGGGGACACAGCTAAACCATATCACTGAGTGACTTAAAACAACAGAAACTTGGCTGGGCACAGTGGCTCACGCCTGTAATCCCAGCACTTTGGGAGGCTGAGGTGGGCAGATCACGAGGTCAGGAGATCGAGACCATCCTGGCTAGCACAGTGAAACCCTGTCTCTACTAAAAATACAAAAAATTAGCTGGGCATGGTGGTGGGTGCCTGTAGTCCCAGCTGCTTGGGAGGCTGAGGCAGGAGAATGGCATGAATCTGGGAGGCGGAGCTGGCAGTGAGCCAAGATCGCACCACTGCACTTCACCCTGGGCGACAGAGCGAGACTCTGTCTAAAAATAAAAACAACAACAACAAAAAACAAAAACAAAAACAGAAACTTACTGTCTCACAGTCTTGGAAGCTGGAAGTCTGAAATCAAGGTGTCAGCAGGGCTATGCCCCCTCTGAAACTCATAGGTGATTTCTTCCTTGCCTATTAGCTTATGGAGGTTGACCAGCAGTCTTTGGTGTACCTTGGTTTGGCTCTTCAGATGGCCATCTTCTAAGAAACCAGTTATGTTGAATTGGGGCCCATCCAACTCCAGTATGACCTTATCTTAACTAATTACACCTGTAATGATTCTATTTTCAAGTAAGATCACATTCTGAAGTCCTACTGGTAAGGACATCAACATTTCTTTTTGAGGGAGGATATGCTTCAACCCGTAACACCTTCCATGTTCCACCCCAATCAATACATCTTCCTTCTCAACAAAGGAAACAAAGGATGTTTTAAATTCATAATATCATCCCTGCCAAATCAGTGGTAGTGAGCAAGGAGATTGTGATGTAGTCACTAAGAGGGCTGTTACCCCTTCCATATTACAGATTGAGTATCCCTAATCCAAAATCCAGAATGCTTCAAAATTTGAAATTTTTTGAGCAGTAACATAATGTTCAAAGGAAATGCTCATTAGATCATTTCAGATTTCAGATTTTTGGATTGGGGATACTTAACTGGTAAGTATATAATGCAAATATTCCAAAATAAAAAGAAATCCTGAATTATTCTGGTCCCAAACATTTTGGATGAGGGACATTCCGCCTCTACCTTATACCAATTCTTTTTTCATGTAGCTGTTTTAGAGAAAGCCTTTAAGCACTCTTAAAAAAATCAGCATTACTGTAAACAGTTGTATCTTTATATTACAGTCCTTGCTTTATGGTATCAGAGACCTCCTAGAGCTTAATCTTTCCCCCTGTATAGCACAATAGTATTGTCTTAGTCAATTTTGTGCTCCTATAATACCACAAAATGGGTAATTTATAATGAACAGAAATTTATTGGCTCATGGGTATGGAGGCTGGGAAATCCAAGATTGAGAGGCTGGTATCTGGAGAGGGTCTTGTTGCCATGTCATCCCATGGTGAAAGGCAGAAGAGCAAGAGAGGAAGCAGGGTGTTGGGTAGGAGGGGAGAAAGGGAGAGAAAGAAGGGGGAGGGAGAGGGGAAAGTCTCACAAGATTATTTTTTTTTTAAGTGGTGATGTTTTAAATTCTAATCTTAAGAAGAAATGCTGTTGGTCCTTAGGTCAAATTGACTATATAGATTATGTACTTTGATGTGATACATGAAGACAGGAATTTCAGTGTCAAACACAAAAGAGCCAGAAGGAATAAAGTTCTTTTGAGCGCTGTGTAATGCTGTCTAATTAGGAGTGGTATCCAGATTTTCACTGGAAGATACAGTATGTAAGCAGCTATGAAAGCAATTTTAAGGCAAAATTTTACTTACACTGCAAATATATTTCCCATAAAACAAATTAAAGGCAAGTTTTTAAAATTTCTTTAATTTTTGATTTGTAAAGAGGATAGGCCAGTAAATAATGTTTCAAACTTGTGGCTTAGCACCATATTGAATCCCAGAAATGACTCAGCCTTATGAATGACTCTTTTTAAAAGGATTAATGAATGTATAATAAGTTTTCTTTCTTTTTCTAGCCAAGGACCCTTGTCATCCATTAGAGCGGTAATCAAGAGATGTAAGTTTGTTTTTTCCTTCTCTGTATTTTCCTCTATAATAATTTTAAGTGATAATTTAGATTTCTAGCAGGTGATTGTATTTGACGAATCTACAAAGAACCCAAGAGTAGCTTTTCCTAAGAAGTATTAAAGCATTTCAGACAAACAGCTACTTTTCAGCTTATATTTATTGATAAGCCGGTTTCTCCGAACTGTGTTTTTCTCTTACAGAACAAAGCTGGGTTTTTTTTTCCTTAATCCCAAATGTGATAATATAAAGCTGTTTTTT
Source organism: Symphalangus syndactylus (assembly GCF_028878055.3). Classification (NCBI taxonomy): domain Eukaryota; kingdom Metazoa; phylum Chordata; class Mammalia; order Primates; family Hylobatidae; genus Symphalangus; species Symphalangus syndactylus. Next base: position 124,496,069 of record NC_072426.2, on the reverse strand, counting down.
TTGTTTTAAATTTGCCTATCTAGTTAGTTTCTGTGATCTAATATAAATTTTATGCAGTGGCCGAGCACGGTGGCTCACGCCTGTAATCTCAGCACTTTGGGAGGCTGAGGGGGGCGCATCACGAGGTCAGAAGATCGAGACCATCCTGGCAAACATGGTGAAACCCTGACTCTACTAAAAATACCAAAAATTAGCCGGGCATGGTGGCGGGCGCCTGTAGTCCCAGCTACTCGGGAGGCTGAGGCAGGAGAATGGCATGAACCCGGAGGCAGAGGTTGCAGTGAACCAAGATCGCGCCACTGCACTCCAGCCTGGCCAACAGAGCGAGACTCCATCTCAAAAAAAAAAAAAAAATTATGTAACCATTTTCTAGAGTTAGAGATATCTAACAAGTTTAAGAAATATTAAATCCTGGCCAGGCACGGTGGCTCACGCCTGTAATCCCAGCACTTTGTTGGGGGCCAAGGCAGGTGGATCACCTGAGGTCAGGAGTTCCAAGACCAGCCCAACCAACATAGTGAAACCCTGTCTCTACTAAAAATACAAAAATTAGCTGGGCGTGGTGGCAGGCATCTGTAATCCCAGCTACTCAGGAGGCTGAGGCAGGAGAATGGCTTGAACCCAGGAGATGGAGGTTGCAGTGAGCCGAGATTGCACCACTGCACTCCAGCCTGGGCAACAAGAGCGAAACTCTGTCTCAAAGAAGAAAGAAGTATTAAATCCTGTTCCTTTTGGTTCATTTGTTTCTACAGGTACTCTTCACAATATATTTTTTCACTGTATAAGTGCCTATAAAGACGGGCTTATACTACCACATCAAGATAGAAGTGCTAAGAGTAGAATTCCTGTCAGAAAGGAACATTTCTATTTTCTGTCCTTATCTCTTGGTTAAAACTTCAAAACTTGCTATTAGTGTGGTATTTTAACACTTCTTTAAATAAAAGGCTCTGGAAAGGTCTCTTTAAAAATAGAACATGGATTGCCTGTGTTAGAAAAGGATAAAGATAGGATTTTAGATGTTCTTTGCATTATTTGAGCTGAGGTTACCACCCTGAGGAGAATGTGCCCTATTTTTAGAAACATAACTTGGTTGTTTTTTTTCTTCCCCCGATACATAGTCTCCCACTGTCAACCAGGCTGGACTGCAGTGGCGCGATCTCGGCTCATTGCCACCTCCATCTCCTAGGCTCAAGCAATTCTCCTGCCTCAGCCTCTTGAGTAGCTGGGATTACAGGCACCCACCACCATTCCCGGCTGATTTTTGTATTTTTAGTAGCGATGGGATTTCACCACATTGGTCAGGCTGGTCTCCTGACCTCAAGTGATTTGCCTGCCTTGGCCTCCCAAAGTGCTAGGATTACAGGTGTGAGCCACCGTGCCCAGTCCATAACTTGTAATATTTAGTATGAATTTAGGATATTCACAGGTCATGAAGAACATGCATTTGAACAATTCCAGTGAAAATTTTACAAGGTGACAATACAGAAAAATATGCCATGTTTCCCCACTCCATTTTTTTTCTTTATTGGTGAACTATAAATATGTGGGAATGCTATGATATAGGATGAAAAGAATTCAGATATAAAAATGAAAAATTCTTGATAGCCTTTCATGCCTTATAACCCTTGGTTTGGGGGTGGCAGGCGATGGTGGGCAGAGAGATAATTTAAATACAAAATTAGGGTCTAGAACTTAGGCAGGAATTTATTGGCTGGAGATATAACTTAGAGTAATCACTGTTATAAGCAAAATCCTGAAAGTAGCCAAACATGTAGGGAGAAAGTACACAGGATAGGAAAAGACGAGAAGGGATAGAATCTTGGAGACGCTGATGTCTGAGGACAAGCTATGCCTTCAAGGGGCATAAGGCAAAAATGCATGACCCAGTGAACCCAGCCCTGCTGTGAAAGGCCTCCTTTCACTGAGTCGTATCTGTGGGCTCCTGCCCTTTGTTCCCTGGCTTCTTACCTTAACTCCCTTGGATTTCAGGACTTTTTGGTTAGGGAATCACAACCTGTGCCTGACTTCCCATGGATCCCCCAAGATGGATCTTGCTCACCTAGAGGCCCCTGTGTTGTGCAAGGCACAGCTAAGACATGGGCAATAAAAGCTGAAAAGGGATGGTCAGAGTTAAAAAAAAAAAAAAAGAGGACACAGCTGTGTTTTAGAGGTCAAAGGAGAAGATTTTAAAAGGAACAGGCAAATCACCAATAGCTCTTAATACTATAGCCAGGCCAAGCAAAAGGTGCTGAGAACAGGTTATTGTGTCTGGCACTTAGGAGGTCAATTGAGACCCACGAGAGAGCAGTTTCAGTTAAGTATTGGGAAGCCACACTTCAATTTCAACAATGAATAGAATACGTTGAAGTTGGGACGGCTAGGGTAGCCTACTCTTTTATGAAATTTGGTGTTGAACAGGAGAGATACGGGCTGTAGTTTGAGAAGGAGGCAGAGTTAAGGAAAGAGGAGATCTGACCATGCTTAGGATGAGGAAGCATGAAGACATTTGTAGGCAGCAGGGAAGCAGTCAGTGCAGGGATCAGACTGGAGCCATGAAAGAAGAGAAACAGTGAAACAGTGCCCTAGCAGAGAGAGGAAGGAGGATATGAAACAAAGGGAAAACCCTTGCTTTGAGGTAGCCGGTGTTTTTTGGTTTTTAACTCAGTTGTCTTTTAATTCTTCTGTCAGTCACTTTGTAAACACTAAACAAATATTCATATTTATTCCTGATGTTTAGGCAAGAAGGCCAAACAGATCCTTTCATGATAACATATAAATACAGAATGAGGAACAATTGTGCCATTCCCTTTTGTTTTCTTCTTTTTGCCTATTCTGTAAGAAAAACCTGTAAATAATTTTTATCTTAGCCAGCCCATTAAAATGTGTGTGTTACTATCCCATACTCAGTCATCTAACCCTGGCAAGCGGAAAGACTTTATTCCATTTTTAAAGTGATATTCCTTAACTGGTTGTAGTTTAACTTATTTCATAATGATTCTGGTTCCAGTCAAGCCTTGGGGTCCTTTTCTTTGCATGTATTCTTGTGAGTCCTGAGTATTTTTGGTAAAGTGTTTTGATAGATCCTAATTGGATACATCTAGAATTTTATGTTCTTCCTTTCATTAACTTTTTAAGAGAAAATTATTTTCTGAAATTCAGACTTAGTTAATATTGTTTACCTACCATAAGTCAGGAACTGTTTCCATGCATTATAAAATAACACTGTGCATGGTAGGTGTTGACCCATTTTACATGTGGTAGTGAAACTGAGTCCCAGAAAGGTTAAGTGGCTTCACAAGGTAGAGCCGAGATACGAACTTTGCTTCCTGACTTCAAGGCCATTGAGCTTTCCACTCCACAGATGTTCTTGTTATCATGTCAAATGCATCTAACTCTCATACCCTGTCCCAAACAAATGTAGTCAGTAAGTTTCTTATGTTATTGTGATTTTCATTGATCTTTCATTCTTAGTTCATTGATCATTCATTCATAGTTCTATGGGAAGGGTATTTATAATTAATAATCATTCTATGTGTTTATTTCTTCTGACATCATTTAATTGATAATTTTGAATTATTTAGATCAAGACTAGCTAGCATCCCACTCTCCTGGTTCCACACAGAGTTAAGCTGCTTCAAGAAACAAACCACTCCTAGCCTTGCTCCTAAAGGGCTGTTGGACGTGGGGTAATTCATTTAACCCCTCTGTATCTCAGTCTCCTCCTCTGTGAAGTTTGAGTAGGATGATCGCTGAGGGCCTTTCCAGGCTTGTGATCCTGCTGGAATTCAAGAATATTCTTTATTGGTTGTAATACTGCACATCTACATCTCAACTCTAACATGAATATGTTTTGTATTTAGAATTTAACCACTTGAACTCGAAAAGTTTGAAAATAGGCCAGGCATGGTGGCTCACACCTATAATCCCAGCACTTTGGGAGGCCGAGGCGGGCAGATCACCTGAGGTCAGGAATTCGAGACCAGCCTGGCCAACATGGTGAAACCCCATCTCTACTAAAAATATAAAAATTAACCTGGTGCAGTGGTGGGCACCTGTAATCCCAGCTACTAGGAAGGATGAGGCAGGAGAATTGCTTGAACCTGGAAGGCGGAGGTTCCAGTGAGCCGAGGTCGTGCCACTGCATTCCAGCCCAGGCGACAGAGAGAGACCCCATCTCACAAAAAAAAAAAAAAGTTTGAAAACAATTCTGTAAAATGATAGGATAACTCTAACTGAAAATACTGCCTTTATTCTGTGGCATTAATCCAAGACATACCAGACTAGCAGCTTTTGGCAGAAAGGTAAAATGGGACATGCTTGTCTATATGGGCACTCTGGCAAATTCGATTTTCCTGGCAACTACAGCAAATTTGTTTAATCTGGGAAAGTGATAATGAGATGTATACGCAGATAGGTGAGAAATTAGCACAAAGAGCATGACACAACACATGAAAATCTGCGGTGAAAACCGAAAGTGTTTGTAGCTATTAATCTTGTTCAGCACTGACAGAAGGTGTCAGTTTTTCCAGAAGGATCAAGAGAGAAAAGAAAGATTTCATAGATGAGTGAATGTGAAAAAAAAACAGACAAGGAGAGGGGAAAGCAGTGATTCTTAAAGGATGTGCAGAAGGAGATCTGTAAGTACGACTGCAAGACCCACCCCTCCATGTTCTGCAGCAGCAGTGCCACTCTGCTGCCAGGGGGCCTGCTGTGAATGACCTCTGGTGTGAACGGGCAGAATCAAGTTAAAATTGCTGATTTGAGACAATGTAGATCGACTACTGAATTACCTTTTAAGTACTATTCATACTTTAAAATCAATGTTTATTGAAGTAGCAAATTGATTTTGCAAAATAGTTTTTAAATTTTTTTAAACTGTTGTTAAAAACTGCAGACAGGCCAGGCATAGTGGCTCATGCCTGTAATCCTAGCACTTTAGGAGGCCAAGGTGGGCAGATCTCTTGAGGTCAGGAAGTCGAGACCAGCCTAGGCAGCATAGCAAAACCCCGTTTCTACAAAAGATACAAAAAGGAGCCAGGTGTGGTCGTACATGCCTGTAGTCCCAGCTACTCAGGGGGCTGAGGCAGGAAGATTTCTTGAGCCAGGGAAGTCGAGGCTGCAGTGAGCCAATATTGCACCACTGCACTCCAGCCTGGGTAACAGAGCAAGACCTTGTCTCAAAAAAAAAAAACAAAAAACCTACAAGCGAGTTTTTCGACTAGCTTTGTGTGTGGATGTCCTGGTCTGCACAGACAAATCTTTGCAGCAATATTTCTTTACTCTGTGAAACTGTGGATCATCAACTTTCCTTTTCCATTTAAGTGTGCATAGCAGAGAAAAACAGTGGTATGGCAAGACAGTCTTGCTCCTGAATTCCTTTTAAAGCTTAGGCAACTAGGTTCACTCTTTCCTCTTCCTTTCCTCTTCTATAACCCCTTCTTTTTTTCCCTTAGCACTCATGAATAGTACACAGCAAAAATGCCCCGTGGAAGAGGTATGTTTGTGACGATAACATGAAGTCTTTTAAAAGTGTTATCCCTGCTGATTTCAGCGTTAGTGTTGGTGGTGATGTGATTGTAGCAAACTTGAATGGGCCTCTGACTTAATGAAACCATTCTTACAAATCAGACACACCATGCAGAGCTCTAGCCTCCCTGTCAGCTTGGTTTAGCTCTTGATAAAAATGAAACCAGTTGATGATATGAATATGAGGACATCCTCCAAGTAGAAACCCAGGGATTTTGGTTTCAGATGTTAGAGGTTTGCTTTGCCAACCCATCAGAGGTTCACCTGTCACGGCTCCAATCCAGCCTAAACTTCATTCCCACCTTCCACTTCCACCCTTGCCTCCCCCAGTTTTGACAGCCTCCTCGTTCAGAGAGAAGCAGAAGTTAATAGGAAGGGGGAAAGATCTATGCTTCCAATCTTTTCAAATAGGAAGAATTGAACAAGTTGAGTATTACAGAGATATGAAAGCAACTCGTTAAAATAGTTTATATCTGAAACAAATTTCCTTTGTGCACAGATCTTTACACTATAGTATTTGAAGATTTTTTTCCCCAAAGAGATCTTTAGAATATGTTCCTTGAAAAATAGAGGTAGGCCGGGCGTGGTGGCTCATGCCTGTAATTCCAGCACTTTGGGAGGCCCGGGGTGGGAGGATCACGAGGTCAGGAGATCAAGACCATCCTGGCTAACACAGTGAAACCCCATCTCTACTAAAAATACAAAAAAAAAAAAAAAAAAAAAAAATAGCTGGGCGCAGTGGCGGGCGCCTGTACTCCCAGCTACTCGGGAGGCTGAGGCAGGAGAATGGCATGAACCCGGGAGGCGGAGCCTGCAGTGAGCCAAGATGGCACCACTGCACTCCAGCCTGGGTGACAGAGCGAGACTCTGTCTCAAAAAAAAAAAAAAAAGAAAGAAAGAAAGAAAAATAGAGGTAATAGTCTCTATTACATAAAAATTGAAAAATTGACCCCATATGGGTCGGGCACAGTGGCTCACGCCTGTAAAGCCAGCACTTTGGGAGGCCAAGGCGGGTGGATCACAAGGTCGGGAGATCGAGACCATCCTGGCTAACACGGTGAAACCCCGTATCTACTAAAAATACAAAAATTTAGCCAGGCATGGTGGCAGTTGCCTGTAGTCCCAGCTACACTGGAAGGTGAGGCAAGAGAATGGCGTGAACCCAGGAGGCGGAGCTTGCAGTGAGTGAAGATCACACCACTGCACTGCAGCCTGGGCGACAAAGCAAGACTCTGTCTCAAAAAAAAAAAAAGAAAAAAAAAGACCCCATATGTGATATGTTCCAGATTATCTGATTAAAACTTAGTTTACTTTATAAAGTAAAATTTGGGAAAAAATTTAAACTATCAAGCTTAAGGACTTGAGTTTGAGACTTAAGGAAAAAGTCAGTGCTGCATATACAATAATATGTGCTATAAACAAGTTTATAAAAGTGATTTGAACACCTTTAAGATTTATTATTATATCTTAGTTTAAGTAATAAAAGGCTAGGCATAGTGGCTCATGCCTGTAATCCCAGCACTTTGGGATGCCCAGGCAGGAGGATTGCTTGAACCCAGGAGTTTGAGACCAGCAACATGGCAAAGCCTCATCTCTACAAAACATAGAAAAAATTCCTGGGGCATGGTGTCATGTGCCTGTAGTCCCAGCTACTTGGGAGGCTGAGGCAGGAGGATCACTTGAGCCTGGGAACTTGAGGCTGCATTGAGCCCTGAACATCATGCCACTGCTCTCCAGCCTGAGCAACAGAGTAAGACCCTGTCTCAAAATAAATAATAAAACAACTTAAAGGTTATAAAATTTCAGATAAGTTAGACAAAAGATGAAAATGTGACCAGTTTCATTCTACAATAGATTTATAAACAAACATCACAAAAGCATAGTCATATAGATTTGAATAGATATTTAAAATTTTTTCTGCCCATTGTTACTTCATGTCATCATCTTAATGCTCCAACCATGCAATTTATATTTAATAGCTGTCTTCTTTTCTCTGTTCATTCTTCAAACTATTTTCACAACTACAGAATGTTCTTTGGGGAGTTTTTGAAATCTATATATTATTCAATCTCCAATATATAACCATAATTAACTTTATGCCAATAAAATGATTGTTTTGATTTACTTTTTTATTTAAGGATATTAAAATTCATACATTCTATATGATGTCAAGTATAAGCTTTTTCCAATTGTGTACTTTGTAAAAATTTAAACCATTACCGAACATACTACTTTTGTACTATACCAGTTTATTCCTTCTTCAACAGCTTCTCGGACTTCTATTCAGAGTGAACTTCATCGAGATAGAAGGTATGGTTATATTTATAATGGAGGACATATATTAGACTAATAATTGAAATAAAAGTGTGTTATCAGGTAGCAAATTAAATGTTTCGCTTTCATAAGCAATGTATTCTTGTATTCTGCTTCATCAGTATATCTCCTGAATTAACTTATAAGTTTGAAAGATGATTTTGCTTGAGAGAAGGAGTGACACAGGCTTGAAAATGTTCTTTTGAGTAAAATTATTTACTGAAGTTGATTTTTTAAATGTTTATTAAACAACTGCTACATGTAAAGCATTGTAACTGCTTCAGAGAAATGCTTTGTACCTCATGCTACTTAGTACATGTTGCCTAACCAAATGGATGGATGACAGGATAGAAAATTGAATGGAAGGATAAAGAAAGGAAAAGAGGAGGTAGGCACGATGAATAAAGGCTGGATGGCTTTTTGGAAAAAGGAAGGGAAAAGAGAAGGGAGGAAAGATAATATTTGGGTAGATAGAAGGAAGGACCAGTGGACAGATGGACAATAGAATGGACGGAAGGATGGATGGACAAATGGCTAAATGGATGGATAGATTTTTTTTTACATTACATCATGACATTCAATCAGATAGAGAGGTTTTTATAAGTCATGGTTCCTGCTGTCAAATTTCTTACAGTATAGTATAGAATAATGAAGGACAAGGACTTTGGAGTCAGAACCAAATTCAAATCCTGACTACCACCTTCCTACCATGTGACCTTGGATGACAAGCTGCTTAATCTCTCTAGCTTCTTTATCCCAGCTTTAAAATGGTGCTAATCATACCTACATCACAAGGTTGTCATAAGAATTAATGTACATATGATGCTTAACGTTTATTAACTAATAACTCTTACTATTTAGTTAGACAAAAGCTATAAAAGCAAAGGTTCTTAGGAAGTGCTGTTCAAATTTATTCAATGATCAGGTTCTACTGTTTCACAATGTAGCATGAGTGTGTGTGTAATGCATAATTTTGAGAATGACAGTGCTTTTTTGTTTTTATTTTCCATAGAGTGCTAGAGAAAGGCAGAGCAGGTATTATCATCTATGTACGTTCCATGAGAAAACTGAGTTTTCCAATCAAAACTGTTGATTGATTTGTTCAGGGTCACATAGTTGGTGTTTGTTAGGAAATCAGGTTTAAGAGAAAATTTAAACATGCTCCAGGCACAGTGCCTTACACCTTTAATCCCAACACTTTGGAAGGATTGCTTGAGGCCAGGAGTTCGAAACCAGCCTGGGCAAGATAGTGAGCCCTCGTCTCTACAAAAAATTTTAAAAATTAGCCAGGCATGGTGGCATGCACCTGTAGTCCCAGCTACTCAGGAAGCTGAGGGGTGGGGAGCTTGAGGCTGCAGTGAGCTATGATTGCGCCACTGCACTCCAGCCTGGGTGACAGAGTGAGGCCCTGTCTCTACAAAATTATTACTTTAAACATGAGATTGTAGAATCAGATTAAGAAAAAGATAAAAGGAGCCATGCCTAAATCACTATAGGTCTCCAGTATTGAAGATTAATCATTAAATTGTATACAAACCTGACCACGAACCTAGAGACACATATCAAAGTCTAGAAGTGAACATGTAAACCCAAAACACTTAAACATAGCTGTGAATTGGAACAGAGATGAAGTAAGACAGAAGAGGATATTCTTTTTAAATGGTAATTTTTCATTTCAGAGTATGCACTTTATAATAACAGAAAACCAAGCTGGGCGCGGTGGCTCACGCCTCTAATCCCAGCACTTTGGGAGGCTGAGGTGGTCAGATCGCTTGTGGTCAGGAGTTCAAGGCCAGCCTGGCCAATATGGTGAAACCCCATCTCTACTAAAAATACAAAAATTAGCCAGGTATGGTGGCGGACGCCTATAATCCCAGCTGCTCGGGAGGCTGAGGTACGAGAATCGCTTGAACCTGAGAGGCGGAGGTTGCAGGGAGCCAAGATTGAGATTGCATCACTGCACTCCAGGCTGGGCAACAGAGTGAGACTCTGTCTCAAATAATAATAATAATAATAATAATAATAATAACAACAACAACAGAAAAACAATTCCATTTGACTAGTGGGCTTTTATACCTTACACTATATGTCTGCCCTAAGGCTAGATAGCCCTGGAATGAAGAGATTATATAGGCCTTACTTAGTTCTTATCCTTATCAACCAAGGCAGAGCCAAGTGTGCCCAGGGTCCAACTCTAACTTTTTGAGGCCGAAGTCATAGAGGATGATTGTCATTTGCTCCCTTGAAGTCTGTCTGGGTGTACTGTCAGAGACAGCCCAGGCCAGACAGGTCATTTCTGTGACTGTGTTAGTTCTTATAACTTTTTTGGGTGGTGGTGGTTTTCATGAATCTTTGAACATTTACAGATAGACAATAGCTTGTTACCATCCTGCAAAACCTCACTGAGGCTTCTGTCCACTAGGCGCCCAGAGATCACCATTGTGGCAGCTGAGCCGCTGAGGCCAGCCTCGTGGTTTCCAGGAACCCCACCCCCAGGACTGGGATTTCCTACATCATCTGCAGCAGGCTCTTGGAGGCCTAATGAGCTGGTTCCTGCTGAGGTGAATAAACATTACATTATCTCTTTGCATTTTATTTTTTAAATGAAATTGGAAGATAAGAACAGTGAGACTGTCAACACCTTGGCTATTGCCCTTAGATGTCTAAAATCTTCATTCTTTACTTTTCAGCTCCCACCATCTTATGAACAAGTTATAAAAGAAATCAACCAAGTTCAAGTTAATACTACAAATAATAATAATGCTGCTGCCACTCCAAGGCACACTATTACTTCTGCAACTCAGACTGACTTTTCAGAAGAAATAGACAACGATCTGCCTCAAAGTAATGCAAGTAATTTGTCTTCCCCAATTCTGACCTAGTTCTAGGGAAGTAATCCGTAGGCTTCCAGCCTTTAAAATAATTTGCAATTTGTGCATAATTCATTGAGCTCTGCTGCCCAGTCAGTGTGATCACTGTATGCTTGCTTTATTTGGGTATGTGGTGATGATTATAATAGATCATTCTTACAAACTGCGGCCCCAATCTCTTGAGCTTACCCTAGTTTATATCACAAAAACATTATCCGTATAATTCATGGTGGGTATTACTGCTGATTCCCTTTATTCCCTCTGAGAAGGATCTTATATTTAGCAACTTATACTTGACAGAATGCTAAGGGTGGTTGTCCTGTTAGGCTTTTTTAAAGTGTTGCACTGTGGCTCATGCCTTTAATCCCAGCACTTTGGGAGACTAAGGCGGGTGGATTCCTTGAGCACAGGAGTTTGAGACCAGCCTGGGCAACATGGTGAAATCCCATCTCTACAAAAAAATGCAAAAATTCGCTGAGTGTGGTGGTGTGTGTCTGTAGTCCCAGCTACTCAGGAAGCTGAAGTGAGAGGATCGCTTGAGCACTGGAGGGTGAGGCTGCAGTGAGCCGTGTTCAAGCCACTGTACACCAGCCAGGGCAACAGAGCAAGACCCTGTCTCAAAAAAAAAAGTTGTTATATGAAGAGCACTCCTACAGGAAACAGAATAAACATTTCCATTTTTGAATCACTTTTTACTAATTAAAGAAACCAAAATCTCTTGATATTCCATGTATGTAGTTTTAAATCTGTGTATCTTCTATGTTTTTTCTTATAAATTGTTAACATTATGGCTTGTTTTTATTTGTTTTGGTTTTGTTTTGGTCTCATCAGCACTACAGGCACCTCTCAAGCCGCTTCAGCCTTTCCCAGCAGTCTCGTCTGGCAATCTTCCAACAAATGTGGCACCTTTAATAGTCTTTGATATTTCTGAAGAACCGAATTGTCCAGAAAACCCCAGTGCTACAAGATGTCCAGTGCCAAAACCAAGATCAAAAAGCAACCTCAGACCAATATCCAGAGATTCTCACATTAAAGAGCAAAGTCAACAGAAAATCAGCCCAGCAGCCGTAGGAGAGGAGTCATCCCCAGGCCGGCCCCAGTCTCTGCTGGACAACACTAGCACCTCAGACAGTCAGGCAGTGATGAACATTATGAACACAGAACAAAGCCAAAATAGTATTGTTTCCAGAATTAAAGTGTTTGAGGGTCAGACAAATACAGAAACCTCAGGACTGCCCAAGAAACCAGAAATTACTCCACGTTCACTTCCTCCAAAGCCTACTGTTTCCTCAGGGAAACCTTCTGTAGCTCCCAAACCAGCTGCTAACAGAGCTTCTGGAGAGTGGGACTCTGGGACTGAGAACAGACTCAAGGTGACCTCTAAGGAAGGACTCACCCCATACCCTCCCCTGCAAGAAGCAGGAAGCATCCCAGTAACCAAACCTGAATTGCCAAAGAAACCAAACCTTGGCCTTATACGAAGTGTTAATCCTGAGATTCTGGGAAGAGGGCCCCTGGCTGAGAGCTCTGATAGTGGGAAGAAAGTGCCAACTCCTGCCCCGCGGCCTTTGCTGCTGAAGAAATCTGTTTCCTCAGAAAACCCCACCTACCCTTCAGCTCCACTGAAACCTGTCACTGTTCCTCCCCGACTCGGAGGGGCATCACAAGCCAAAGCATACAAGTCACTGGGAGAAGGGCCCCCAGCCAACCCCTCAGTTCCAGTTCTGCAGAGCAAGCCCTTGGTGGACATCGATCTCATCAGCTTTGATGATGATGTTTTGCCCACCCCATCGGGGAACCTGGCTGAAGAATCTGTTGGTTCAGAGATGGTTCTAGGTGAGTGAAAAATCATCAGTGGAGGCGAATCTAAACTCATGATAGGGTATTTTAAATGGCACTTGCTGTTTTAGTTTCTAGTACACAAGTTATTGAGGTGTATATGCAAGTATGTGCACATGCATGTGTGTGTGTAGAAACAGAGAGGAATGAACAGAGAAATCAAGAAACATGGAGCTATGTGGGGAATGGAGACAGGGAGGGAAGGGAAAATACGGGATGGGGGTGATGGAGTCAGAAAGTGGGAGACACATGCATCGATTACTATTACATGAGCCAGAAGTAAGCAGACGGGGGTTAGGGGCTAAACTATAACAGGTTGTGGAGCTGGCTCCCCTTACTCTTGGCAGATAGAAGTTCAGACTTCACATTGAAAGGATCCAGGGAGGTTAGGGAACATGTAGAAGGATGCAGAGGAAGCTTCTCATAGATGGGAAGTCATGCAGTGGCCCCAGAGGGCTCCTTAGATGAAATGGGCCTCAGCTGGCAGTGCTGGGAGAGGGGCCAGCTCCAGGGGAGGATTTGAAAATGTACGGAATGAGGACCCAGCCACATGTTGCAAAATTGTTCCTTTAATCTTCACAGAACATCTTCCCTTGAAAGTGAAAAGTTTTGTAAATAAAATACAACAGATGTAAGTTAGCTGCCAATGTCAGTACAATTAAATATCCCAGAAGGCAGAGAGTGTGTTTTCTTTCCTCTCACTGTTCTGTTGGAGAGTGTGATGGTAAAGCTTATCTTTGATTTGTCAAACTAAGCTGCCGTACTTGTCATTGATAAGATTTCTTTTACTGCTTTTGACTTATTTGGGTGGAATTTGTGAATATAAAAACTTAATAGAATTTTCAAAAGGTTAACTGTCACTGTGTAAATGTTTAACGTGCATCAAAATAGTACAGGCTCTGTGATTTCAAAACCACATTCTGCATAGCACAGGTGTGTTTAAAATGAAAACAAACATACACATTATTAAATATTCATCATGCACAGAACATTGTAACTGACACACAACATTTTAGCATATAAACTAAAAGACATCATGGCTTTTGTCCATAAAGGGTGGAAGGAAAAACATTTGAATATATTAAGCTTCTGCAGTGTACCTAATGCTCTACTAAATACTGAGACATACATTATTTTATTTAATAATTGCAACAACCCTCTGTGAGATATCATTGGCCTAAGTTTGCAAATGAAGACAATGAGACTGAGAGAGATCTATGGACCACTTGCCCAGTGTCATAAACAATTGTCCAAGTCAGATTCAAACTTAGCATTTTTATTCTAAGTCTAGTTTAGTTTTCACTGTGTAATGTTGCTACCCAGTATTTTCATGAATCCTTAACCAGGCAACACTTTAAAAACTTTTCAAGTCTTTGATAATACCATTTTCTTATATAAACCTTTTTGGTGTTAACAAGATTCAGAGAAGGACAGGGATAGATAAACCCAACAGCAGCAAGCTGAAGAAATATTACCTTTTGTAGAACTTGCTAGTTTCTATGGGGATGGCAACTCGACTAATAATTGCTGAGAATTTATTTTGTATCATCTAGCAGATAATTATAGTCATCTTCAAAAAGGAAGGTCAACATTATACTTTCAACATGAATACAGTCTCATGCTTCATACTCAGCCTTTTCCATTTCTTGATTTCTACCACTTCATTGAACAACATTTAATTATTGGGGTGTCTTTTAGCAAAGTATGTAATTTGTTTGTGCTATCTGACTTTAACCATTGCTCTTGACTATGGAGTTATACTGAGCTGAATACTATCTTCTTTCTAAACCTGTCTTTCTTCCTATATTTTGCAACTCACTAGTGACACCATCACACACACACCAGCCTTCCCTGGAGAAACCCAGAGATCATCCTTGAGTCTTCTCACTGTGTCACATAGTGGCTAGCTGTTCAGATTTGGAGTCTGCCAGAGTCTACCACATTTGTTACGTGACCTTGGGCAATTTTCTTAACCTCACAGTGCCTCTGTTTCCTCATTTGTAAGACATAATACTACTCCTCACCTAGGGTATTGTAAGGGTTAAATGTGATTATGCAGGAAAGCCCTATGATCATTAAGTAGTAGTTATTATTGTTACTTCTCTGCCTTCACATCTAATTAGTTACCAACTCCTGCTGGTTTTACCTTCCAAATAGTTCTTGACTCTGCCTCTCCTTTTCATCCTTCCCTGTTCTGCCCCACTTTAGGCCTTTACACTCTGATGACTGCAGTGGCCTCCCAAATTGAGCCCACTCAGACAAGCCTATCACAATCCATACTGTGGCTACCCAGGGGGAGTTTCTAGAATGTATACTGGCCCTTGTTGCCTCCCTACTTATGCCCTCCAAAGGCCTTCAGGATCACCTCTGAATGTCTTGACCTGTGGAGGGATTTTTGTTTGCTTTTTGATTTGGGGCTTTGTGACTTTTTAGTGGTATTTTGATAGCATTGTCATTGTAAATAAAGGTTTATGGTCCTGGGAAACTTTGCCTAATCATCCAGACACCAGGCAGAAACTGGGAGAGGAACACAGGAGAAAGAAGAGAAACTTACAAATAAGTCTTCCCTTCCCTTTCTCTTACCTCAAAAATAAAGAAAATCTAATAAAATAGCGTTCATAAAATGAAGTTGCCATATTAATCTCAGGAAATAGAGATATGAAGATACTGAAGCTATGAAAACATTGTAAAGATTAGAAAAATTATTAAAGGAAAACTCATAAAACAGGCAATTTAATATTGGATTCATTTCTTGGGTAGAATGCCTTCCAGGTTAATGTAATGGAGCCCAGAAGTATTAGCAATTCTTCTTCACACCTTTACAAACCATACCCAGTTGTCAAAAAAAGCAGAATGTTTCTGCTGTCAGCCCCATTACACAGCTCAGAATAATAGTTTAGCAGCCGATTTCTGCTATTAACAGAACTCAAGGGAAAGAAATGACAGAAAAGCAAGCCAGGGATGGTGAAACTAATTGTGATGACAAGCATATTATTAGAGACAGGTAATGGGCGAAAAACTACTTTATCATCAGTGTTTTTCTCAATACAGTAATGAAGACCATGCGGATATAGGTGTAAAGAGGCCTCTGCTTGTTCACCAGCAGGTGTAGAATAATTGGTGCTGGTGTGAGGGGGTAGAGGGAAGACAGAATAAACATTGCAAATATAAGTAGACAAAAATGCCATCACTGCAAATAAAAGTAGACAAAAATGCCATTTTCTTGTCTTAGATTCAGATAGGAGATTCTTCTTAAGATGCTCCGTGTTGTTTTTTGTTTTTTGTTTTTCTGTAGAAGCAAGAGCAGTCTGTGATAGAATTATGGCAGCAAGTTCTGAACCCTATCCAGATTACCAGACTCTGAGAATCTGAGGTAGCCTGAGAGTCTTTTCTCTCCCTTGAAAATAGCCATTAATTCAGTGACTGTTTGGAGCTGTGAGGAAAAAAAAAAACAGAAAGAAAATAGCCATCAGCTCATGTGTACACAATTCAAAGTACAATATCCAGAGCTTAGAGGGCCCATTTTGGGCTCTAGATTAAGGACTTCTACTATAGAATATTGGAAATAAATGTCAATGGACTGCTTAAATAAATTATAGTTAAAAGGGAGGGAGACCTATTATCCCCTACTTTGGACCAACCTCCAAGATATTATTAGGTGAAAAATGCAAGATACAGGATACTTTTTATGTTATTTTAGCTATTTGTGTTAAATGTCAAATGCAATGTACAGTAATGTATGAAAAGGTGGTACAAAGGTTGTCTTTTATGAAGGAACTGGATAGGAGAGAACGGGGAACCTGGTTTTCACTGTATGCATTTTGATCCCTTTTGAATTTCAGACCATGTGGAGGCATTACCTTTAACAATATAATCAATAATCTTTTTAAAATAGCTGAACATAAGCATAATTAGGCTGAAAGAAACTGGGAGAATGATCTCTTGTCATCTTTGCCACTTCTGAAGAACTGCTTCCCCCACTGACCCTCAGATTCTGATAAGTAGAAATTTTTAAAATAATAAAATAGTGATTTATCTAAATGGTTATATTATTCAAGGTTACAAATAGAAGCTACTTGTTATGAACTAAATATGTCTAAATTAGATAAATTCAGAATTTTATATCTGCATTATTTCCTTTTAAATTGAACCCAAAAGAAAAAGAGTTTTTATTTTTCTAGTTACTTTATGGAAAATTTTATGGCCATTATTGCCTTGAAAAACCAGCAAAAGAAACCAGAAGTTTCCTCTTTTGTTCTCTTATTTTTAAGTGGTTTTGTTCTAGTTTGTTTGGCAGAGGTGTTAGCTTAATCTTGTAACTTTTTCCTTATGATTGAATTTATTTTACTGGATTTGTTTCTGTTAGAAAAGTAAAATATATTCGTAACAAGCCAAACAATTCAGAGATTTTGGATTAAAAAAAATGCAAACTCCCCACAGTAACCAGTGTGAACAAAGTATGCAGCCTTCTGTGCCTTTGGGCATGCCAAACCAAAGCTTACACATATATACATAATGGACTTTTTCCAGAAATTTTTACCATACTATACCTGTTACTCGGCAGAGTGCTTTAAAAAACAATGACATATATCACTTCTCTTCAGGATAATAGGCCTAATTCTAATTCATTGTCTCCTTATACCTGCCTGATACCTCATAGTATATCATAGCTGGTTCAGTATTTCCCCTGTTGATGGACATTCAGGTTGTTTTGTTTGTTATTTGGTGGGGCGGGGGGATGTTGTTTTGTTTTGTTCCTTGTTGGTTTTTGCCACTACAAAAAATTCTGCAGTAAATACCCTCATAAGCATGTTCACTTCTGCTGATGCTTTTATTTCTGAAGAATAAATTTCTGAAAGTGGGACTACTATTCAAAGGTTATGATCTTTAAACATTTTAACTAGTACTAATGATCCAGTTTCTTACCTGGTGGTGTCTGGAGTACCCCAATATGAAGTGCAAGCCTTGCTTTATATGTTGCCCACTTATAACTTCTGTTGGAAAAAATAGCCCTCTTATGAAAAGACATAAAAAGTGAACTTACGTTGCTAGAGCGAAACTTGCACACCATCATAAGATAAAAAACAGGCCTCTGGCTCCACCTTCTCATTGAAGTGATGCTGTTTATCCTCCCCACTAATCTGCACTCCTCACATGGATCACAGCCCAGACAACATGCAGACAGAGAGGCAGATGCAGAGCTCACTGACTCAGTGAGCACAGCTGGAGGAGATCATTAAACAGACCACTCCTGCCAAACAGCCTGCGGTGGTGGAACACGAAGACTTCCTTGCCTCACCACATGAAGAAAGAATTTTTTTTTCCGGAGACATGTATAGTAGAATAATTATACGCGATCTGAGTGCCAGTTATTAAAAAACAGCTAACGGTATTAAAAATAAAAAAAACGAGAGAGTGAGTAAGCTAGGACACTTTGAATACTTCATAAATTATACCTATGTTACTTCAATTTAAATCCTTCAGGTTAAAACAAAAAATGATTGGACCCTTTAACACAATAGGTGAGATCTGCCCACACTGTGTGCAGGATTTGGGTAAGGATTTCCTGAGGCCATTCTTCCCACAGCAAGCACGTTTTGGATGCCCCCTATGTTCAGCCCCTCAGGGGTGCTGATTGTCCTCTTTTCTCCTTTCCCTGCCCACCCCTACCCCCATCCATGCCCTCACTTGTGAAATGTGAGTGTGTAGGTCTTATACTGGCCCAGGATTTAATTTGATTTGGGAAACAATTTAAGTCATTACATGCTCAAGATTTTCTTCCCCCTTCACACCCACCCAAAAAGCATCATTAACTACAATTTTAAACTAATAACCAACAGATTATTGATACCAAAAGCAGCTGTTAAAGAAATAGCACTTCAGGCCAAGCACAGTGGCTCACACCTATAATCCCAGCACTTTGAGAGGCCAAGGTGGGAGGATCACTTGAGCCCAAGAGGTCAAGACCAGCCTGGACAACACAGTGAAACCTTGTCTCTACAAAAAATAAAAATTAGCCAGGCATGGTGGCACATTCCTGTAGTCCCAGATACTCAGGAGGCTGAGGTGGGAGGATTGCTTGAGCCCAGGAGGTGGAGGCTGCAATGAGTCATGATTGCACCACTGTGCTCCAGCCTGGGTGACAGAGTGAGACTGTGTTTCAAAAAAAAAAAAAAAAAGAAAGAAAGAAATGCTACTTGAAAGATAGGACACCGTGAATGATTATTGGAAGAACTATTCAAATATGTAAAATCTAGTTTTTGGAAAGACAATGTCACCTGCCTCACCTACTGCACTCCTGTTTCCTTCTGCAACCTGCTTCCCTTCTGCCCACACTTGAAGTTCCTCACCTTGTTCTGCTTTTTCATTTTTCAGTATACTTCTCACCTTCTAATAAACCTCGAGAATTGCTTATCTGTTACATGTATTGTTTCTTGTCTCCATCTTCCTGCTGAAATGCAAGCTCCATGAAGGCAGAGTTCTGTGCTTTGTTTACTGCTATATTCCCAGCACCTAAGATAGTGTTTTGTTTTGTTTTGGTTTGGTTTTTTTTAACTAAAAAGTAAACTTTAATGTCGAAAATGCAAACTTGGGGAAGACAGAAAAGATCACGCACAAGGCTGTCACTTCACACTTGGAAGGTTGCACAGCGGCCGGGCAGAAGCGCGCCTCACTTCCCAGACGGGGCAGCCGGGCAGAGGCACTCCTTACTTCCCAGACGGTGGGGCGGCCTGGCAGAGGCGCTCCTTACTTCCCAGATGGGGCGGCATGGCAGAGGCGCTCCTCACTTCCCAGATGGGGTGGTCGGGCAGAGGCGTTCCTCACTTCCCAGACGGTAGGGCGGCCGGGCAGAGGCGCCCCTAACTTCCCAGACGGGGTGGCCGGTAAGAGGCGCTCCTCACTTCCCAGACGGGGCGGCGGCCGGGAGGAGACGCTCCTCATGTCCCAGACGGGGCGGAAGGACGCTCCTCACGTCCCAGACAGGGCGGAAGCCGTAAAATAGTGTTTAATGCATAGCAGGCACCCAGTCAATATTGAATGAACAAAAGTGCTACAAAGAAATTGATATAAAAGTGCTAAGAAATTGATATAAAACTACAAAGAAATTGATATAAAATGATCCTGGGTTTGTTTTTCAAAATATTTATATAATAATAATACGTGTAATATTTATGGAAAATACATGGACAGATATACCAAATTCTAGACAATAATTAATTTTAGAGAGATGAGATTACAAGAGGTTTTCTTTTTCTATTTTATATAATTCTTAATGTTTCTCACTTTTACAACAAATACTACTGTGAAGTAAAAAAAGTACTATTATACTTATATATTTGTTATAATAAAATTAAAGAATTAAGGAATTTGGTTAAATCTAAAAACAGGAGCTTTGTTGTTTTATGGGTGACATAGGTCACAGTGGAAAAAAGTTATATTATTAATATAGTGGTCTTTTTTTTTAAGTTTGATGCCATTCTTTTGATAATCTTGAGTTGGTTTTTTTAACGTAAGACTAGCCTCACTCACTGTGAGCTGGTAAGATTCCACAGAGGAGTCATCTATTTTTTTTTTCCTCAGTAGCATAATAATAATTTTAGCTAGCTTGCCATCTGGGACCCTTCCTAAGTGGTAGATAACAAATTTAAAATAGGATTGTACTTTACCATCATATTTCCCCACCCAGCACTGTTACTGGCATAAATATGTGAGCAAGTGACTGGTGAGAGAGTGATGCCTTTGGCAGGGTATCTGATGATGAGATTGACTGAGAACTGAGTGGAAGAGAAGGTGAAGTATCAGATTGCCAAAAGGGCTTTTATTCTTAGCCCTTCACGTATCCTGCAAAGAGCTGGTCAGCAAAAGGTGCTTATTGAATTACACCTCATAACAGGCAGAATTTGAATGCTGTTCATCACAGGAGCTATGGAGTGCATAGTTTTATAGAGAGTATCTCCCCACAGGCAAGATACATAGAACAGGTGCAGAATTACAGCATATACTCATTTCGCCTCTTGTTAAATAAAAGCAAAGACAGTCTCATGCGATCCTGTGTGCTGAGTAGAATATCCATTATAGAGCATTTTCTTTTATTTTTGCTAATCTTTTTACTTGTAGATTTCCCATTTAAAAAAAATGTATAGTCATTTTTCCAAACCACTAAAAAGGACACTTATATTAAAGACTGTTTCTGTAAAAAGGTTTACAGCCATGCTTTTGTTTAAAGTATTTCTCCTAAGTATATACTGTCCATTTAAAATATTGGGTTGGTGCATTACTTTCAATGGCAAAAACTGCAATTACTTAATAAATCGGTTAAGATAGAGGAATGCCGAGTCATATATCCTTGCCCCAAAATTAAATATTTGAAGGGATATGTCTTATTTTATTTCTGGGATAGAATGTTTTTCATTTTCATGTTACTGAAGTGTAGTTTTACTAAACTACTAAATCTGAGACTGCTAAGCACCTTCCCTGTGCCAGGCACAGCACTGGTTAGGGTGAGGGCCCTGGGAGTAAATATTCTGGGACGGGCACAGGGGGTGTACAGGGAAAGAGTCTTTCCTCTCTGTGGCATCTGGGAGGCTTTAGGATGTGGGAAAGATGGTCTCCTCATCTCAGTTGCCCCTCATTTTCAGGCAGACACATATGAAATGATTACACTCCCCTGAAAGATCAGCTTCTACATTATTCAAGATCATCCTCAATCTCTCTCATCAGAGAGGAAGAAAAGCCACATGAATTATTTACAGAACACTAAGTTATTTCCTTTTATGAGCTCCAACTTTGTTTTTGTCTCTGCAAACTGAGATTTTGTTTATCCATGAATAGTTTCCCCAGGGGCATGAAAAATATGACTCTTAAATTATGAATGAGGTTTTTTGTTTCAGTCCATGTTAACTAAAACATGCAAAATAAACTATGTTTTTCATTAGATCCCTTTCAGCTCCCTGCAAAAACAAAACCAATAAAAGAACGAGCACTTCAACTAGCACCCACCAGGAAGCCCACTGTAATTCGAATTCCAGCCAAACCAGGAAAATGTAAGCACTTCTCTGCTTTCTTTATTTGCTTCTTCAAGAGCCTGGGAGAAATATATGCTAATTTATCAATGTCTGCTTTTGAAATTATGTGTAATCTGACATTCATAGTCAAAGCTATTTAAAAGCAAATTGTTTTTTCACAATTCTTCGAAGAATTAGTTCAGTAAATTTGGATTTCCCTTTCCCTTTCCCCTTCGCTTCCCTTTCCATTCCCTTCCCTTTCCTCTTTTTTTTGGGAGTCTCGCTCTCTCACCCAGGCTGGAGTGCAGTGGCACCATCTCGGCTCACTGCACCCTCTGCCTCCCGGATTCAAGCAATTCTCCTGTCTCAGCCTCCCGAGTGGCTGGGACTACAGGCACATGCCACCACACCTGGCTAATTTTTGTATTTTTAGTAGAGACGGAGTTTCACCACATTGGTCAGGCTGGGGATTTCATTTTTCTTTAATGTTGTCTTTAGACAGAGAATAGAGGGAAACTGAAATTTAGAACAATTGTTATATCCCATGGTACAGATTTGGTGGGAAAATAATCTAAACTAATAGCAAATAAAGGTGTATATGTCTATCAGTCAGGAGTATATTATTGCAATCAGCATAATCTCAAATATGGCTATGTGTGAATTCTGTGAAGAGCAGTAACCAAAAGCTTTAAATAATAGTTTATAAAAATACTTCTTAAATTGGCCAGGTGCAGTTGTTCACGCCGGTAATCCCAGCACTTTGGGAGGCCAAGGCAGGTGGATCACGAGGTCAAGAGATCAAGACTATCCTGGCCAACATGGTGAAACCCTGTCTCTACTAAAAACACAAAAATTAGCTGGGCGTGGTGCTGCGCGCCTGTAGTCCCAACTACTTAGGAGGCTGAGGCAGGAGAATCACTTGAACCTGGGAGGTGGAGCTTGCAGTGAGCTGAGATCACGCCACTGCACTACAGCCTGGGCGACAGAGCGAGACTCTGTCTCAAAAAAAAAAAAAAAAATTAGTGTAACATTACATTTTGGTTTACTTCCTTACTTGATTTTTTTCCTTACTTGATTTTTTAATAGTATAACAAATGAAATTCTATAGCAGCTTTAATAAGTACTTCAGAAAGAAATCTGATATTTATTATAATGGGAAAGACACAAGGGCCAGAACTATTTATTTTAGGCACCAGATTATTAAAAAGTGTGATTAAAAGGGTGTTTGTGTATGTGTACACACACACACACACAGTGGGTTCCAGAGCAGTTCATGGCACTGCTTGGAGTGATCACACAGCTTTCTCTGTGGGCCTCTGATTTCATTTATGCCTGCAATGCCTTTATATCATAGCCCACATGCATTCTTGCCTTTGTCTAACAAGAGATTCTGCCCACTTCATTCCTCCTAAAGCAGAACAAGCATTCCACTCTTTCACCTGTAGCACCCAGGATTGTACTGGAGGCATATTCCCTTTATTTTAGGAGTTTGGTTTTTCTATAAAGCACTACCCAGAAGGATCATCTTGGTTTCAGTTTTTTGATGATTCTGTTACTAACTGATGGCTCTCAGCCAAGTAGCAAGAGAATTGAATTGAGTTGCTATGAAGAATGTGGAGGAGAAAAAAATCAAAGGTATCAAATTCTGGTTCTAGTTTCTTAGGAAGTTACATTTTATTTTTTTAGAGGTAATATTTTAACGTTAGATTTAAAAACCGGTGGTAGGCCAGGCATGGTGGCTCACACCTGTAGTCCCTGCACTTTGGGAAGCTGAGGCAGGCAGATCACTTGAGGTCAGGAGTTCGAGACCAGCCTGGCCAACATAGTGAAACCCCGTCTCTATCAAAAATACAAAAAAGTTAGCCAAGCATGGTGGCACACACCTGTAATCCCAGCTACTTGGGAGGCTGAGGCACGAGAATTGCCTGAACCCGGGAGGTGGAGGTTGCAGTGAGCCAAGATCATGCTGCTGCACTCCAACCTGGGCAGTAGAGCGAGACTCCATCTCAAAAAAAAAAAAAAATAGAAAGAAAGAAAAAACTGGCAGTATATTTCTTTTGACAGTATTGTATAGCCCACAATCAGTAAAATGATAGCTCGTTGGGTTGTTTGCCTGTTTGCTATTACTTTGTTAAATGTATTCTGGATTTTAACAAGTATAGTAACATATAATGATAAGAAGTATTGCCTGGGTTTTAAGTAATACAACTTTTATAGAAATTAGTAATAAATACAAATTTTTAAATTTATTCATCTGTTGTGTCATTGTCCCCAAGACCACCCCCAGGTTTGATGCTTCATTAGGAGGACTCACAGGACTCAACATATAGTTGTATGTATGGCTATTATTTATTATAGCAAAAGTATATGAGGCACAATCAGCAAAGAGAAAAGGCAAATGTGGTGAAGTCTGGAGGAAACCAGATGCAAGCTTCCAAGAGTCTTCTACTGGTGGAGTCAGAGGACATACGTAACTCCTCCAGCAATGAGTTGTGACGACGAGTGTGAAATGTCAACCAGAGAAGCTCACTACTGATTCAGTGCCCAGGGTTTTTATTGGGGGCTGGTCGTGTAGGCACTCCTAGAAATTTTGGTACATACCAAAATTCCAGATTCCCAGAAGGAAAGCAGATGTTCAGCGTAAACCATATATTCTGTTTTATCAGTTTTGAGGATGGCGAGAACTGTCCCAAAGTCCAAGTTCCTATATGCCAGTCAAAGACCAGTCCTGTGGCTGGGTGTGGTGGCTCATGTCTATAATTCCAGCACTTTGGGAGGCAGAGGCAAGTGGATCACCTGAGGTCAGGAGTTCAAGCAGCCTGGCCAACATGGTGAAACCCCGTCTCTACTAAAAATACAAAAATAAGCCGGGCACGGTGGCGTGCGCCTGGCTGATGCAAGAGAATCGCCTAAACCCGGGAGGTGGAGGTTGTATTGAGCTGAGATCACACCATTGCCCTCCAGCTTGGGCAACAAGAGCGAAATTCAAAAAAAAAAAGGGACCAATCTTGTAAGTAGGACTTTCCAGGGATCAAGTTTCAGGCCTGCTATGTTTACTTCTTCTGTACACTCGTAAACTGCATTAATAAGCTTTGAAATCCTGTAAAGGATATGCTGAGGAGGCAGCTTTAATTATTATCCTGACAAAGCTCCAAGAACTGGTAGAAAATTGAATTCTAGGAGTTCGAGACCAGCCTGGACAACATGGTGAAACCCCATCTCTTCTAAAAATATAAAAATTAGCCGGGCTGCAGCCATAAAAAAGAATTAGTTCATGTCCTTTGCAGGGATGTGGATGAAGCTGGAAGCCATCATTCTCAGCAAACTAACACAGGAACAGAAAACTAAACACTGCATGTTCTCACTCATAAGTGGGAGTTGAACAATGAGAATACATGGACACAGGGAGGGGAACATCATACACCGGGGCCTGTTGGGGAGTTGGGGGCAAGGGGACGGAGAGCATTAGGACAAATACCTAATGCATGTGGGGCTTAAAATCTGGATGACGGGTTGATAGGTGAAGCAAACCACCATGGCACATGTATACCTATATAACAAACCTGTATGTTCAGCACATGTATCCCAGAACTTAAAGTAAAATTTTAAAAAAATTATTTAAAAAAATGAATAAATAAAAATAAAGGCTCAATTTAAAAAAAAAATTTAGCCAGGCATGGTGGCACACACCTGTGATCCCAGCTACTTGGGAGGCTGAGGCAGGAAAATCACTTGAACCCAGGAGGCAGAGGTTGCAGTGAGCTGAGATCATGCCACCACATTCCAGCCTGGGCGACAAAGCGAGACCTCATCTAAAAAAAAAAAAAAAAAAAAAAAAGAGGTGGGAATTGAACAATGAGAACACTTGGACACAGGAGCACACCAACATGGCACATGTATACATACGTAACAAACCTGCACGTTGTGCACATGTACCCTAGAACTTAAAGTATAATAAAATATATATATATATATTTATATATGTATAAAAGACAAAAACAAAGTGAGGAGAACTTTTTGCTTTAAATGGCAGGTAATTTATACCCAAAGAGGGTGTTTTAATTCATCATTAAGCTCCTCTTCAAAAAAAAAAAAAAAAAAGTTGAATTCTATACTGCTAAATGTAGAAGAACTGAAATGACAGAATGATTTCTAGAGAGTTATTTCTATTTATATCAAAAATCAATTCCTCAGAATTTTATTAATATAATAATGCATATATTCTGTGGAGGAAAAAGAATGAAACTTTGGTGTCTGAAGAATTTGGAATGGTCAAGGGAAAAAGGGGATAGCTTCGTGGTGCAAATGTCCTTGATCCTATTTGAACCTGTCAGCTCCTTTCCCCGGGGCCTGTTTCTTCTGACCAGGTTGTCCTTTTCCCAGATGTCTGCAAGGCTCCCTCCCTCACCAATCCTTCAGGTCTTTGCTCAATGCCACTTTTTCTCAGAGACCTTCCCTGACTACATTATTTAAAATTGTAAATCTCCTACCTCCACATGCCACACATACTCACACCAGATACTCCCTGTGCTCCTCCTTCCAGTAAGCTATCTCCTTTCTATTTTCATATACTGGCTTATACTCTTAAATATTTGTCACGACAGTATTATACTCTATATGATTAACTATTTCCTTGTAAGAATAAGGAAACCACAGCACAGAAAATATCTACAAGATGGTGACTGAGTTGGATGTTTTTATTATGTATGTCTTAATTCCCAGAGCAGCCTTTCCTCTCACTAAGAATATTTGCCTTGCTCTAAATCATTGTTTTCCTAGTTGCTGGCCTGGGTATTTTCCTCCCTTTGAGACTGTTGTCCTGTCTGCGGATAAAACAGGAACCTGACAAATCATCTTCTTGTTATAGGTTTTTTACTTGAAATGGAAGTAGAGAGTGTACATTTGAAAAAAAAAGAGAGAGAGAGAGAGAGAGAGAATGCTCATCTGCTCATCTCATTTTAATGTCTAAACCAAACAGTGTAAAAGGTGGCTTTAGCGTCCTTCAGTATGTTACAGTCATCCACTCTCCAATTGTTTTTGCACACTCATTTTAATTAGCTGTCACTAATTTGGTCATCTTGGTTTTCTTCTTTTTAAAATAAGTTGGGGCTACATTATCACTGATATGGGTGTGGTTTGGATGTAAAGGTATTGTTTGTTTAATGGAGAGCAATTACGTTCATTAATCAGAAGCTAATGAATTAGAAAACACACTGGGTGGGTGCAGTGGCTTACACCTGTAATCCCAGCACTTTAGGAGGCTGAGGCGGGCGGATCACAAGGTCAGGAGATCAAGACCATCCTGGCTAACACAGTGAAACCCCGTCTCTACTAAAAATACAAAAAAATTAGCCGGGTGTGGTGGCAGGCACCTGTAGTCCCAGCTACTCGGGAGGCTGAGGCAGGAGAATGGTGTGAACCCGGGAGGCGGAGCTTGCAGTGAGCCAAGATCGTGCCACTGCACCCCAGCCTGGGTGACAGAGCGAGACTCCATCTCAAAAAAAAAAAAAAAAAAGAAAGAAAACACATCGAATTCTTTTTGGATGAGGGAGTGTTGGATACACCACCTATTAAGAAGCAGCATGCCTTATCAAAATGAACATGGACTTTTAGGTTCAAAACAATGGATCTGACAATTGCTAGCAGTAAGACCTTGGGTAGTGCATTTATTTTCTTCTTAGCTTCAGTTTCTTCATCTGTAAAACAGGTAGGGTATTATCTAGTGTAGCACTGTGCAATAGAACTTTCTGCAAAGATAGAAATGTTCTTTAACTGTGCTGGTAGCCACTAGTCACAGTGGCTAGTATTTGAAATGTGGCTAGTGCAACTGAGGAACTGAAATTTTAATTTAATTTAATTTTAATTAATTAAGATTTAAGACTAAAGCATCAGATGTAGCTACTAGCTAGTGGACTGGACAAATCTAGCATATAGATCTTGGTTGGCGAAATGTATGTAAATATAGAGCCTAACTTAGTTCGTGGCACATAAAAGGTTCTCAACAATGCTGGCTGCTGTTGTAATTGTTGAGTATTATTTTCACTTTCTGTAAAACACATAGTAAAATTAACTGATGTTGACTGACACATCAATTTTCTGAAGTTTGCTGGGAGCTCTTTCTCATTTGCTTAACTATTTGTGTGTATCTTTTATGATAGCCATTTTTCTAATAAACTAAGCAGCAATCATTTCATTCTTTGGAATCCCAAAAACTAGAAATTATTGATGAATTGCTGCTACTTTTTCCAGGTTTACATGAGGATCCACAAAGCCCACCTCCTCTCCCTGCTGAAAAACCTATTGGAAACACTTTCAGTACCGTATCTGGAAAGCTCAGTAATGTTGACAGAACTAGAAACTTGGTAAGTAGTCATTATAGATTGTATTAGATTGAAGATGTAGATATGCATTAATTTTGAATAGTCAGCTGATATCTAAATTATTTTATTACCAGTCAGATTAAAAACAAGAACCCTCTATTAGAGACCAGTTTCTAAGCCCCATGTACTTATATAATAAAGTGTTCAAAATGTTAAAAGTCCCTGTAGAGAGATTAGGCCAATTCATTGCACTTCACTATAAAATAATTTGTATACCAACTTAATGGCATTGTCTTTTAAATGAAACTAATAATGAGAAGGTTATTAAAATGTCTAAAAACCTTTAATATTCAGGGAAATAACTTTATTCAAGTTGTCGATTTTTATTTAAAATACCCAATTAGTGACCAAAATTTTAAGATAATTAACATAAGAATTTTTAAATCTGAAGTTTAAGAAAAATGTATTTTTTTAATTTAAAAAATAGTGTTTTACTGTGCACTTGTTAAGATGGGGGTCAAAGAGATTTTTTGAAGTACATATATATATTTTTCATTTCAACTTCAATATCCTCGTAATTTTTTTTTTTTTTTTTTGGTCTTCCAACTTTTGTGGTTTCTTGGGGAAACAGACATGCAACAAGTAATTAGAGAAGTGGTTTAAGAAAAAGAATAAAAGTGGCTGGACGCGATGGCTCACACCCGTAATCCCAGCACTTTGGGAGGCCAAGGCGGGTGGATCACCTGAGGTCAGGAGTTCGAGATCAGCCTGGTTAACATGGTGAAACCTTGTTTCTACTAAAAATACAAAAATTAGCCGGATGTGGTGTCGTGTGCCTCTAATCCCAACTACTCGGGAGGCTGAAGCAGGAGAATCACCTGAACCCGGGAGGCAGAGGTTGCAGTGAGCCAAGGTGACGCCACTGCACTCCAGCCTGGGGCAACAGAGTGAGACTCCGTCTCAAAAAAGAAAGAAAGAAAGAAAGAAAGAAAGAAAGAAAGAATGAATAAAGGCTTTCAGAGGACTTTATGGGAAGCCCATGACAAAGCTCCTGATTATTTCCTCTGTTTTAAATTTAAATATAATTGTACATATTCCTGGGGTACCTAGTGATGTTTCAGTACATATACTATATAGAGATCAGATCAGGGTAGTAAGCGTATCTGTCATCTCAAACATTTTTCCCCACTTCTGTTTGGAATGTTCAATATCTTCCTTCCAGCTATTTGAAGCTATATATTATTGTTAACTATAGGCATCCTGCAGTGGTATAGAACACTAGAATTTATTCCTCCTGTCTAGCTGTAATTTTGTATTCTTTAACAAAGCTCCCTATCTCTCCCTTCTTTCTACCCTTCCCAGCCTCTAGTATCCTCCGTTCTACTTTTTATTTCTATGAGATCAACTTATTTTTAGCTTCCATATATGAATGAGAAGATGCAGTGTTTAACTTTCTGTTCCTGGCTTATTTCACTTAACATAATATCCTCCAGTTCCATTTATGTTGCCACAAATGACAGGATTCCATTCTTTTTTATGGCTGTATAGTATTCCATGGTGTATACATGCCACATTTTCTTTATCCATTTATCTGTTGTTGGACACCTAGGTTGGTTCTGTATCTTGGCTATTGTGAGTAGTGCTGCAGTAAACATGGATGTGCAGATGTCTCTTCAATGTAATTTCCTTTCCTTTGAATAAATTCCCAGTAGTGGGCTTGCTGGATCATATGGTAGTTCTATTTGTAGTTTTTTGAGGAGCTTCCGTACTGTTCTCTACGGTGATTGTACTAGGTTACATCCTCACTAACAGTGTATAAGAGTTCACCCTTCTCTGCATTCTTGCCAGCATTTGTTTTTTTTTTTTTATCTTTTAGATAATAGCCATCCCAACTGGGGTGAGATGATACCTCATTGCCGTTTTGATGTGAACTTCCCTGATGATTAGTGAGGTTGAGCATTTTTTAATGTATTTGTTGGCCATTTGTGTGTCTTCTTTTGAGAAATACCCAGATCATTTGCCGTTTTTTGTTTTTTGGGTTTTTTTTTTCTTTTTTTTGAGATAGGGTCTTACTCTGTCTCCTGGGCTGGAGTGCAGTTGTGTGATCACAGCTCACTGCAGCCTTGACCTCCTGGGCTCAGGTGATCCTCCCACCTCAGCCTCCTGAGTAGCTGGAACTATAGGTTCATGCCACCACACTTAGCTAATTTTTTGTATATTTTGTAGAGAGAGATTTTGCCACATTGCCCAGGCTGTTCTTGAACTCCTTGATTCAAGCAGTCGGCTGGCCTCTGCCTCCCAAAGTTTATTTGCCCATTTTAAAATCAGATTGTTTGGATTTTTTGCTGTTATGATGTTTGAGTTTCTTTTGTATTCTGGATGCTAATCCCCTATCAGATGATTAGTTTGCAAATATTTCCTGCCGTTCTGTAGGTTGTCTTTTCACTCTGTTGTTTCCTTTACTGTGCAAAAGATTTGTGGTTGATATAAGCCCATTTGTTTATTTTTACTTTTGTTGCCTGTGCTTTTGAGGTCTTATTCATAAAATCTTTTTTAAGACCAATGTCCTGAGGTGTTTTCCCTGCTTTCTTCTAGTAGTTTTATTGTTTCAGGTCTTAGATTTAGGTCTTCGAGTTGAGTCTTATAAAGAGTGAGTGAGAGGGTTTAGTTTCATTCATCTGCATATGGATATCTAGTTTTTCTCCAGCGCCATCTATTGAAGAGACTATGCTTTCCCCAATGACTGTTCTTGGCACTTTTGTCAAAAATCAGTTGGCTGTAGATATGTGGATTAATTTTTGGATTCTCTATTCTGTTCCATTGGCCCATGTGTCTGTTACTATGCTAGGTCCATGCTGTTTTTGCTACTACATCTTTGTGTAGTGTATTTTAAAGTTGGTAGGTGATGCCTCCACCTTTGTTCTTTTGGCTCAGGATTGTTTTGACTATTCAGGGCCTTTTGTGGTTCCATACAAGTTTTAGGATTTTTTTTCCTATGTTTGTAAAGAATGTCCTTTGTATTTTAATAGGGATTGCATTGAATCTGTAGATTTCTTTGGGTAATATTCTCATTTTAAGAATATTAATTCTTCTAATCCATGAATATAGAATGTCTGTTTGTTTGTATACTTTGTATCTTCTTCCATTTTTCCATCGGTGTTTTGTAGTTTTCCTTGTAGAGGTCTTTCACTTCCTTAGTTAAATTTATTACAAGGTATTTCTTTTTGTAGCTATTGTAAATGGGATTGCTTTCTCAATTTCTTTTTTTAGCTAGTTCTGTGTCATGTATAGAAATGTTACTGATTTTTGTATATTAATTTTGTATCCTGCAACTTTACTGAATTCATTTATCAATTCTAAGAGGGTTTTTTTGGTAGAGTCTTTAGGTTTTTCTAGATATGAGATCACACTCTTTTTTTGAGACGGAGTCTCACTCTGTCGCCCAGGTTGGAGTGCAGTGGCACGATTTCGGCTCACTGCAACCTCTACCTCCTGCATTCAAGCAGTTCTCCTGCCTCAGCCTCCCAAGTAGCTAAGACTACAGGTGCACACCACCATGTCCAGCTAATTTTTTTTGTATTTTCAGTAGAGACGGGGTTTTATCATGTTGGCC
Source organism: Symphalangus syndactylus (assembly GCF_028878055.3). NCBI lineage: Eukaryota > Metazoa > Chordata > Mammalia > Primates > Hylobatidae > Symphalangus > Symphalangus syndactylus. The sequence continues at coordinate 124,464,583 of NC_072426.2, read as the reverse complement.
AGGCTGGTCTTGAACTCCTGACCTCAAGTAGTCCATCCGCCTTGGCCTCTCAGAGTGCCAGGATTACAGGCATGAGCAACCACGCCAGACCAAAATCATTTTTTTTAAATGTCTGTATGGCATATGATCTTTAAGGCTTGTTTTAAGAGAAATTAACTTTTAAAGTCTTTGAACCAAATTTGCAGTTCAACTTTCATCATGGTTTTACATTGTGCATTAACTATGCTTATTATACAGGCAAGCCCACCTAATCATCTGGCGAAGAAAAATTTCTTTGAAGGAGACATTAAATTAAATTAGCCAATATCAAGTTAATGAGATTTTCCTGAAGAATGAGTTAAAATTTAGTGATCACTTGTGATTTTCAAAGTAGCTGGTAATAAACTTTTATTAAATCTGAGCCAAGAAAGCCCAAAAGAGGATAGTAGGGTTCCTACCATACTAATGTTAAGTAGGAAAATCCCAAATTCCCTTGGAGGAAAAGTTGCTTGAGAAGGTTACTGGCTTCTACTCTGAAATGGTTATAAAAAGGAGTGAGAGGGTGATGAGTAAGTAAAACATCATTCGTTAATGTCCATTATACGTAATGTCCATCATATGTAATGGACTTTGTAAACTGCAAAGCTCTATTGAAATAGTATTGGGGTGCACAATGGCTCACACCTGTAATCCCAGCACTTTGGGAGGCCAAGGCGGGCAGATCACTTGAGATCAGGAGTTTGAGATCAGTCTGGCCAACATGGTGAAACCTTGTCTCTACTAAAAATACAAAAATTAGCCGGGCATGGTGATGCACGCCTGTAATCCCATCTGCTTGGGAGGCTGAGACAGGAGAATCGCTTGAACTCAGGAAGTGGAGGTTGCAGTGAGCCGAGATTGCACCACTGCACTCTAGCCTGGGCAACAGAGCAAGACTTGTCTCCAGAAAAAAAAAAGAAATAGTTAGTATTATACATAAATGAGCCAGGTATGGTGGCACACACCTGTAGTCCCAGCTACTCAGGAGGCTGAGGCACGAGAATTGGTTGAACCCGGGAGGCAGAGGTTGCAGTGAGCTGAGATCGCGCCACTGCACTCCAGCTTGGGCAACAGAGCAAGGCTCTGTCTCAAAAAAAAAAAAAAAGAAAAGAGGCGGGGTGCAGTGGCTCACACCTGTAATCCCAGCACTTTGGGAGGCCAAGGCAGGTGGATCACTTGAGGTGAGGAGTTCAAGACCAGCCTAGCCAACATGGTGAAACCCCATCTCTACTAAAAATACAAAAAATTAGCTGGGTGTGGTGGTGCATGCCTGTAATCCCAGCTACTTGGGAGGCTGAGGCAAGAGAATCACTTGAACCTGGGAAGCGGAGGTTGTGGTGAGCCGAGATCACGCCATTGCACTCCAGCCTGGGCAACAAGAATGAAACTCCGTCTCAAAAAAAAAAAAAAAAAGAAAATTAGCCAGGTGTGGTGTTATGCGCCTGTAATCCCAGCTACTTGGGAGGCTGAGGCAGGAGAATTGCATGAACCCAGGAGGAGGAGGTTGTAGTGAGCCGAGATCGTGCCACCGCACTCCGGCCTGTGCGACAGAGTGAGACTCCATCTCAGAAAAAAAAAAAAAAGAAAAGAAATAGTTAGTATTATTATGTTTAGTGCTAAGCAGTCCAGAAGCAACTTCCACATTTTAGAAAAACAAAAAAAAAGGAAGTTATAATAAATTAAACAATCTGGAGAGATAATTGTGTTTGTACCTCACATGACAACATGAGGAAAATCCTGTCCTGCACTGTTTATAAAGGGAGTCGGAACATTCAGTACTGTACTATAATAAATGCATACCATAATAAACACACTGAGTCTGAAGGAAGAAGAGATGAAGAATCAGACTACAAGTTAAATGATTTGCCTGAAGTCACACATATAGATTTCTGGGACCCGAAAGTCAATCTGTGCCTAAGAAATCCCTTTTTTTTTTTTTTTTTGAGAATTACAATTACTGAATGAATTTTGGAACAGAGGCCATAAAGACTTAAAGGTGTGGGCCAGGCACGGTAGCTCACGCCTGTATTCCCAGCACTTTGGGAGGCTGAGACAGGTGGATCACCTGAGGTCAGGAGTTCAAGACCAGCCTGACCAACATGGTGAAACCCCATCTCTACTAAAAATACAAAATTAGCCAGGCGTGGTGGAGCATGCCTGTAATCCTAGCTACTTGGGAGGCTGATGCAGGAGAATCGCTTGAACCCAGAGGTGGAGGTTGCGGTGAGCTGAGATCGCACCACTGTACTCCAGCCTGGGCAACAAAGCGAGACCCTGTCTCTAAAAAATAAAAAAAGAAGTGGTGCTAATTCTTGGAGAAAAATGATAAGAAACATATGGAGGCCACTCTAATTCCAGCAGACGAGAGTGTGGTCTTGGGAGAAATACCTGTTTTTTTAAAAAATATATAGCAGCCGGGCATGGTGGCTCATGCCTGTAATCCTAGTACTTTGGGAGGCCGAGGTGGATGGATCATGAGGTCAGGAGTTTGAGACCAGCCTGACCAAAATGGTGAAACCCCATCTCTACTAAAAATACAAAAATTAGCCGGGTGTGGTGGCATGCGCCTGTAATCCCAGCTACTCAAGAGGCTGAGGCAAGAGAATTGCTTGAACCCAGGAGGCGGAGGTTGCAGTGAGCCAAGATCATGCCACTACACTCTAGCTTGGGTGACAGAGCAAGACTACATCTCAAATATATATATATATGTAGCAAAAGGCTAGGCACAGTGGCTCACCTCTGTAATCCCAGCACTTTGGGAGTCCCAGGCAGGTGGATCAATTGAGGTCAGGAGTTCCAGAACAGCGTGGCCAACATGGTGAAACTCCGTCTCTACTAAAAATACAAAAATTAGCCGGGCATGGTGGTGCATGCCTGTAATCCCAGCTACTCGGGAGGCTGAGGTGGGAGAATTGCTTGGACCCAGGAGGCGGAGGTTCAGTGAGCTGAGATCATGCCACTGCACTCCAGCCTGGGCAACAGTGAGACTCCATCTCAGAAAAAAAAGAGAGAGAGAGAAAATTCAAAATACTGGGGAATTATTTTTAAATTGGAATATTATTCCAGTGCAGATGAACAAAAAGATGGAATCTGCAGAGACGATACAAACAGGAAAACCAACTTCACCAGAAACTAAAATGCTTGTCCAAAGACATTAAAAGCCAGAGTTCAGGGATATCAGAGCTAGAGAAAAACTGCCAAAAAGCAAATGCAGAGAGCCTTGAGGTTGTGTGGAATACCCACGAGGAGGAAGTCCCTAATCAGTTATCTTGCAAAGACTCAGCAGAACCTGGGCATAAACCCAGACTTGAGCAAGCACTGAGACAATGGCTCCTGCAAGAACTGTCTCCTCTCAATATTTGGAGTACGTCAGATACAGCAGTGCCTTTCAGAATGTGCCTAACATCCCTAAAGAATTTGAATGTGCTACTCTTTTTTTCTGATTTAAAATTTTCTTACTGTTGCAAATTAAGAAATTAAAAAGATGTTTAAGATTTCCCATAAAAATACCACCACCCAGGAAAAACTATAGCTAATATTTGGTACAAAATTAGGGTCATATGCTGTGCATTTATTACAGTACATCATCTGCATCTTTCCATGTCAAATTTATATATTTACTTTTTAAATTTTCTTTATCAAGGTATCTAACAATTATAGTTTTAAGAAAAGCAATTAAAATTTCTTCCTATCTGCTAGAGTTTGTTTTAATTTTAAAGGTAGCCAAAGAAATAAATGCATTTTTCAAGCACCATGGCAATATTTGTCAGGAAAAATATAGGCAGCAGTGTAATTATATGGCATGGATTATATTCTGGAATATTGCAGGGTTTATGAGCTGGTTACTTGCTTCACTACATTAACTGAACTCGTTAGTGAAACCAAGTTTTAAGGGCAAGCTTAATTTGTTTTTTAAAATGGGATTTTATAACATTGAAACATGTTTAAATGATCACAGTTATTGGCAATTAATCATTTGGTATTTAAGGAAAAGATTATAAATATTCGGTATAATTTAAAAATCATTAAAGTGAGTTTTGGCTCATTTATAAGAAGGAGAAAAACAGTCTGAAGTAGCCCAAAGATTCCCAAGCTTTAATTAAACATCCTTTACAAAAAAAAAAAAAAAAAAAAAAAAAGCAGTGTAATTTAAAGGGTCAGCATTTTTTTTCTTATGACATTTTGGGGAAATATTATTTCCTGAGTGTGTTGGGGACTTAGAAAGTAGGAAAAGTGGAAAAAAACAAAAAAAAAAACAAAAAAAAACACAGAATTAGAAGAATTTAGTGAGGGACTGGGTGTGGTGGCTCATGCCTGTAATCCCAGCACTTTGGGGGGCCAAGGCGGGTGGATCACTTGAGGTCAGGAGTTTGAGATCATCCTGGCCAACATGGTGAAACGTCATCTGTACTAAAAATACGAAAATTAGCCAGGTGGGGTGGCACACGCCTGTAGTCTCAGCCACTCAGGAAACTGAGGCAGGAGAATCACTTGAACCTGGGAGGCAGAGGTTGCATTGAGCTGAGATTGCATCATCGCACTCCAGCCTGGGGGACAGAGCAAGACTCTGTCTCAAAAAAAAAAAAATTTGTGAGGGCTTTTTCCCCCTCCCAAAAAACAGAAATTTTGGCTTTGAGATCCTTTGGCTTCCCACTCAACAGAAGATCTGTAAATATTCTCCACGTATTACCTTCATTTCCCAACCCTTGGGCTATAACGTGTTCAGAAAACCTGTTTAAATGGAACAGTTTGACCCTTCCCCTACAGAAATCTTCCTATTAATCTCCACACTTCCAGTTTCTCTCATCTACCATTAGGATAAAACATTCCAACTGTGCCTGTCTTTTATTTTTCACATTATTCTCCTTTACTCTTTTCCTCTTTTCTATAAAACTCTTTTTAGCCCATCCAGCCCCTTTGCTGGAGTGGTACAAGCACACTGCTTTCTTGGACCTTAACTATTTCTCCCTACATGCCTTCCTCTCAGACCATCCTGCAAGCTTCTTTTACGTTCCCACCTCCTTCTAGTTCAAAACCCACTGCAAATTGTTGAAACCAAACAATGATGAGATAAGATCTGCCTATCAAAGCAAAACCAACTAATAACCATCCCACTTACTATGTGTTTAAACTTAGGAGCAGTATGTTTCTTATGTGTGATCATGGAATGAATAAAGAGCATATATATATATATATGTATTTTTTTTTTTTTGAGACGGAGTCTCGCTCTGTTGCCCAGGCTAGAGTGCAGTGGCACGATCTCGGCTCACTGCAACCTCTGCCTCCTGGGTTCACGCCATTCTCCTGCCTCAGCCTCCCAAGTAGCTGGGACTACCAGTGTCTGCCACCATGCCCAGCTAATTTTTTGTATTTTTAGAAGAGATGGGGTTTCACCGTGTTAGCCAGGATGGTCTCAATCTCCTGACCTCGTGATCCGCCCACCTCAGCCTCCCAAAGTGCTGGGATTACAGGCGTGAGCCACCGCACCCGGCCAAGAACATACATTTTTAAATTCTCTTCAGGGCCTGCTTAAATTTTCCCTTAATGTCTCATGAATCTACTGAGTGCATGACCATGCAGTGCAATTGCTCAGGCTGTGGTCCACAACAGGAGACTGGTTTCTTCCTGTCAGTGTTTTCACTTATATTAGGACATGAATAATTTAGGCAGAAATAAGTTAATATTGTTCAAGGCTGAAAACTCTTTTAAGCTACTTTCTATAATTCAACTGCATTTCTACTTGTAGATCCAGCCAAAAGGTTGTCCAGAATTTCTCTTGACAAGTTCTTGTTTCAGATTAACCTTAACTAAAAAGCATTCTCTGCTACTTGCAGGAATCCAACCACCCAGATCAAACAGGTTTTGTGCGAGGACCCCCAAGGTTGCCACCGAGGTAAGTAAATGTGGGAAAAGTTAGAGAAAAATTAATGACTCAGAGACCCAACTCTCTTTTTTATCACCAAGATTGAGTGTTGTTGGCCTTGGATCTTTTTTTAGAGATAAAATAATCTCACCAATTCACCCAGGCCCCTAATCCACAGTCTGCTTCTAACGGTAGGTTGTGGGAATCTCTGCTCCCTTTTTAACACAATTCAACTCATAGAGCATTTATTTCCTCAAATAAATGAACAAGACTCATTTCTGAACTTAAAACAGCTCCACTTCTAGAATATACGTATACATGCACACAAACACCCTCGTGGTTAATAGACTGGTTTTTGGCATTTCCAAAGGAGACTGGCTTTGTGAGCTCAGAGGTGACTGCCTTCTGAGTTCCAGAGCTATTCAAATAAAGGGCTATAATGCTATCAGAAGACATTATTACTATGTTGAAATTTATTTATTTGTTTATTTTTTGAGACGGAGTCTCGCTCTGTCACCAGGCTGGAGTACAGTGGCGCAATCTCAGCTCACTGCAACCTCCGCCTCCCAGGTTCAAGCGATTCTCCTGTCTCAGCCTCCCAAGTAGCTGGGACTACAGGCATGAGCCACCATGCCCAGCTAATTTTTGTATTTTTAGTAGAGATGGGGTTTCACCATGTTGGCCAGGATGTTCTCGATCTCTTGACCTCATGATCTGTCCACCTGGGCCTCCCAAAGTGCTAGGATTACAGGCATGAGCCACCACGCCCAGCCGAAAATTATTTCTATCATAGGGATTAAGGAAAGGCTTTTTCAAAGTAATAGTTGTCCTATCCTTTCAGAACTAGCTTTCCTTATATTAATCTAAATTAGATTTTTAATAGTAACACCTATAACATGAATATTAGGGGATTTTGATGTTCCTTTTCTAATCATGTACAAGACCCCAGCACACATACATTGTATCTTATTATAAGCTTTTCATCTCAGACTTTGGTAGAAAGTACTTAGTTTCCAGAAATAGTCATGATGTGTTTAAGAGCAAATGGGACCTTAGAGAGCTCATGATAGTAAATGCTTGTTTGTCTTGAACTAATGAATCTCTAGCACAAGATGTGAGGAAGCTGGAACATCATGGCATTTCCTCTAATAATGTAATGTTTAATGCAGCAGTCGTTTGCTCAAAAATAGCATACCCTGCATGTTTCAGTAAATTGTATTCCACTAGCAGAAAGCTGTGTGTGTGTGTGTGTGTGTGTGTGTGTGTGTAAGACAGGACAGAACAGAATTTAATACTGATCAAAACACTGACTCGTGGCTACTACATTGACTTTCAGACCTGTGAATGGAAAAACCATCCCAACTCAACAGCCTGCAACCAAGGTGCCCCCTGAGAGACCACCTCCTCCAAAGCTTTCTGCAACCAGAAGATCTAATAAGAAACTGCCTTTTAATCGATCCTCTTCTGACATGGATCTTCAGAAAAAACAAAGTAACTTGGCAACTGGACTCTCAAAAGCCAAGAGTCAAGTTTTTAAAAATCAAGATCCGGTGCTACCCCCTCGCCCCAAACCAGGACACCCTCTCTACAGTAAATACATGGTAAATTTAGCTTTTAAAAATGTTTGTGGTCAAGAGGTGTGCCCTAACGTATATATAAGATTCATTATTCCTTAGAAAAAGATGATGGAACAAATGTGGAATTGTCCCTTGACACCAAGAGTGCTTTAGATGAGTAGGCCATAATAAATTCTAGGTCTTGGTTGGGCACAGTGGCTCACACCTATAATCCGAGCACTTTGGGGAGCTGAGGCTGGTGGATCAGCTTGAGGCCAAAAGTTTAAGACCAGCTGGCCAATGTGGTGAAACTCTGTCTCTACTAAAATTACAAAAAATTACCCAGGCGTGATGGCACAATCCTGTAATCCTAGCTACTGAGGAGGCTGAGGCATGAGAATTGCTTGAGCCTGGGAGGCAGAGGTTGCAGTGAGCCAAGAATGCACCACTGCACTCCAGCCTGGGCAGCAGAGCAAGACTGTCTCAAAACAAACAAAACACCTAGGTCTTTAAAGCAGGGTTTCATTATTAGGAGAAATGTAGGGAAAGGGGAGAGAAAGCAGGCCAGGCCAGGCTTGTAACTTGCTGCCCGGCTGGACCAAACAAATTCTGAAAAACCTGACCCAGTGGGTTTTACTAATGGGAGTAACTCTGACAGATACTATAGTTTATATCCTTTGTTTTTCCTTTCACTTAAGAGAGAGAGTGTCACTCTATCACCCAGGCTGGAGTGCAGTGATGCAATCATAGTGCACTGCTGCAATCATAGTGCACTGCAGTCTCGACCTCCTGAGCTCAGGGATCCTCCTGCTTCACACTCCTGAGTAGCTGGGGCTAGGGGAACATGCCTCCACTCCTGGCTTATAGTTTATATCTTGATATAGTTTATATCTAATAACTCCTTTTCCCCTTGAGTAAATTTTAAAATGAACTAGAAAGTTCTTACTAAGATGGATGGTTTTTCCTTCATTTTCCCCTTTTGTAAGCCCAATAATTATCATGGTCCATTTAATAGTTACCAGTTAGAAGTTTTCATCAATAGTTGAGATATTGATTTTGTTCTCTTTTAATATTTTTCTCATCAAATGACCTAAACCTTTGCCTGCATTTCCCACAGTTAAAAAACTGAGTTGCTGGGTGGTGGCTCATGCCTGTAATCCCAGCACTTTGGGAGGCCGAGGCGGGTGGATCACTTGAGGTCGGGAGTTCGAGACCAGCCTGGCCAACATGGTGAAACCTCCATCTCTACTAAAAATACAAAAATTAGCTGGGTGTGTTGGCACATGCCTGTAATCCCAGCTACTCCAGAGGCTGAGGCAGGAGAATTGCTTGAACCCGGGAGGCAGAGGTTGCAGTGAGCCGAGATTGTGCCACTGCACTCCAGCCTGGGCAATAGTGAGACTCCATCTCAAAAAAAACAAAACAACAGCAGCAACAACAAAAAAACAGAGTTGATGTGTTCTCTACTTTGATCAGGTTAACCTGAAAAATGTAAAACATAAATGATAAGGAGGCCGGGCGCAGTGGCTCACACCTGTAATCCCAGCACTTTGGGAAGCCAACTGCTTGAACCCAGGAGATGGAGGTTTCAGCGAGCCAAGATCATGCCACTGCACTCCAGCCTGGGTGACAGAATGAGACTCTTTTTTAAAAAAAATAATAAAAATGATCAGGAGAGCAGGACTGCTTACACTTTTTAATGATTGAATGACAGAGTAGCTTGTAACAAGAACAGCAATTAATAATTCTATATTGTGTTACATTTCCATCATTGAGCCAGGAATTATTTTTTCTTTAAGCTGTTCAGGGTTTTAAAAAAATCCTCCTTAGAGAAGGGTAAAGACAAATAAGAAGGAGGCAGTATATTCATATATATTAATATTCACTTAAACTGATAAAACTTTAATTTCTAAAACCCAGGAGTGTTCTTTGGGATAGATTACTTAATTAATAAATAACAGTAGTTGATGTATATTGAGTACTAATTATGAGCCAGGCGCTGTTTGAAGCACTTTATGTATATGTTAAATAGCTTATTTATTCCTCACATCAACCTTGTGAGGTAGGTATTATTATCCTCCTTGAACAAGTGAGGAAAATAAGAAACAGAGACATAAAGTAACATGCCCAGGGTTGCAAATCCAGTTAATGGTGAAGCAAGATTTGAGAACAGGTCAGCTGGCTCTGACACCTGCTCCTAACCATTATGCCAATCGTAGCCTCTACTTGATTTGGCCATTTTGTTAAGAGCCCTTTCTCAAGGGGAACCAGATTTCACGTTTGGTTCTTGTCACGCACATCTGTGTGAAGAGACCACCAAACAGGCTTTGTGAGAGCAACAAGGCTGTTTATTTCACCTGGGTGCAGGCGGGCTGAGTCCAAAAAAGGAGTCAGCAAAGGAAGACAGGAGTGGGGCGGTTTTAAAGGATTTGGGTAGGTAGTGGAAAATTGCAGTTAAAGGGGTTTGTTCTCGGCCGGGCGCGGTGGCTCACGCTTGTAATCCCAGCACTTTGGGAGGCCGAGGCGGGCGGATCACAAGGTCAGGAGATCGAGACCACGGTGAAACCCCGTCTCTACTAAAAATACAAAAAATTAGCCGGGCGTGGTGGCGGGCGCCTGTAGTCCCAGCTACTCGGAGAGGCTGAGACAGGAGAATGGCGTGAACCCAGGAGGCGGAGCTTGCAGTGAGCCGAGACTGCGCCACTGCACTCCAAAAAAAAAAAAAAAAAAGGGGTTTGTTCTCTTGCGGGCAGGGGCGGGGGTCACAAGGTGCAGGGTAGGGAGATCAGGAGACCCATTGTTCCGGGGAGGAACATAACAAGGTGGATTGATTAGTTGGGGTGGGGCAGGAACAAATCACAATGGTGGAATGTCATCTTTTGTGGTTCTTCAGCTGCTTCAGGCCATCTGGATGTATACATGCAGGTCACAATGGCTTAGCTTGGGCTCAGAGGCCTGACAGTTCTTAGCATAGTCGTATAATGTCAATAGAGCATTTTTTAAAACTCAATACATTCAAAATGACAGTATATACAGAGCTGTATGTCTCATTACAAAATAATTCTTCAAATCTTTCATTTATTGCATGCCTACAGTACCATTAAATTGCTAGCCAGGAATCTGGGTACATTGGAAGCCCTAGGAATCTGACAAAGATGTTGGGAAACGGCACCACCAAGCCAGCTGTACAGGGCCACCTCCTTGCACTGTGGATCTTTGCTCCTGGGTGACCCAAGGCCTAGGCAGCCTTCTTCCCATGTTGGATGTGAGCTTGTGTGATTGCATTTCCTGGGTATGCCTTTTATATAGTACAGACCCTCTGATGTGCACTCATCAGCTAAAATTTTCCAAAGCAGGGAACAGAGCCCCCCTGGACAAGGTCCAGTACAGATGTAAAAACCATTCTAAGATCAGACAGAGCTGAGTGGACCAGGAAGTGGCTGGGATCAGGCCATGAAATGGATTTAAGTAGACACTTGGTATCAGAGAGACTCCAGGAGAAGAAGAGCTTCAAGGTCAATGGAAACAGGCAGGCAGTACACGGAGGGCTCCAATCACTGATCAGCCTTCACAGGCCACCATTGTAAGAACCCTGAGTTAAGGAACTGGCTGTGAGGTCAAGTGCTGGGTGTTTCTCCTTCAAACCCCCAAGGGACTTGGCAGATCTTGTCCTGTAGAACGGAACTTCCTGGTTATGGTCATTAAGGGAATGTTAGGCTGTGTTTAGCTCTTGTGGTTCTATGGGCCCAACTCCAACTCCCAAGAGCCTCTTAACATCCATGAGAAATGGCAGGCCCCATTGATCTAGAGTGTGATAAAGCCAGGTGAGTTTAGCTGCTGGAGAAGGTGCACTTTAGGCACACACATGCCAAATTCCTAAATGATCAGCAACTTAAGAGGAGGTTATTTGATTGTGAATAAGCCTTTTATTGGTTTACATTTAAGCTGTCTGTGCCTCATGGAATTGCCAATGAAGATATTATCTCGCAAAACCCCGGAGAACTCTCTTGTAAGGTAAAGTAGAGCTCTTTCTTTACTGGTTAATGTAAAAAAAAATTTACTGGCCTCTGTTGCTACCATTACACATTATTAAATGCTTTAGGCTCCAAAGATTAAAATGTGAAAATAATAATGTTTTATTAAATAATAATTGCTTCAGAGAGTGGTATTGTACCTTACAGCGTGGGGATGTACTTGTGATGCTGAAGCAGACGGAAAATAATTACTTGGAGTGCCAAAAGGGAGAAGACACTGGCAGAGTTCACCTGTCTCAAATGAAGATTATCACTCCACTTGATGAACATCTTAGAAGCAGACCAAACGTAAGGAATTAATATTGTTACAGCCCTCATATCACACATAGCAGCACATTTCATGGAACTATTAATTATATCTCATCTTCAGGTTTTTATTAGCACATTTGTTTTAACCAGAGTAAAAATTACAGTAGCATTTTATTCCACTTTTAGAATAAATTACCACTAAGAGACTTGCCACTGCCATACTACTAATCACTTCGATACAGAGTGACTACCCTGTGTTTTGTTTTCTTCACTGCACTCCAGCCTGGGCCATAGAGCGAGACTCTGTCTTGAAAAAAAATACAAATAAAAAAATAAATATGAAAAATAATAGTGATCAAGTAAAATACTTGGTTTGCCATTCATCCTAGTTTTCATAATCTTTTCCCATTTTTTTCTTCTTAGAAGGCAGTTTATCTTTTGAAGTTTGCTAAGAAACTAAAAAATTGTATTTGGAGAGCAGAGGAGATATGTGTTAAGGTAGCTTCTGCTGGCATATGAAATCCTTCCTTTAGCTCCCACGGGGCGAGTTCTCCACTGACTCATTTTCTCTGTTTTGGTACAGCATTATCCATCTCTCATAGCTGTCCTTCCTCTTTCAGAACACACTCATGGCAACAGTGGGAGTTACACTGCCAAAAAGCTTTCCTTTGTGAAAAATAGAAGCTAAAAAAAATTAGAATTTTTTTTGTTTTCTTTTTTCTTTTTTTTTTTTTTGAGACAAGGTCTCATTCTGTTGCCCAAGCTGAAGTGCAGTGGTATGATCACTACAGCCTTGCCCTTCCCGGCTCAAGCAATTCTCCCACCTCAGCCTCCTGAGTAGCTGGGACTACAGGTGTGCAGCACTATGCCTGGCAATTTTTAAAATTTTTTGTAGAGACAGGGTCTCACTGTGTTGCCAGGGCTGGTCTGAAACTCTTGGGCTAAGCCATCTGCCTGCCTGGGCCTCCCAGAGTGTTCAGATTACAGGTATGGGTCACCATGCCCAGCCAAAAGTTAGTCTTTTATAACAGTGCAAAGTTCTTTCCACCTTAAATACCACCTTCTCATCTTTTACTATAGACCTGCAGAGAGTTGGCCTCTGATGGGCAGCTATTGGTGATAATGAAATGAATCCTCCTTTATGCTTCTCGGTTCATGGCTATTGTTACATTTTTTTTAAATAAAACTTACCTATTTGAAAGCCTAGTTTTAAGGTAAATATCTCTACGAATGTGTTGTACTTTCCCGTAACTTGGCAAACAGAGAATATTGAATGAATATGACCAGTTGTGGTTGAATCAGACAGATCATGGTAAAAGTGGAAGGTTGTTGCCTGGTACATGGTTGAGACCCCAGACCTGGGTTTCAGGGAAGTGGAATTTGGTTCCCCTTCCACCTTCTTCGGTGGTTATTTAACTTCTCTAAACTTTATCTTTTTAACGTGTGAGATAACTGCCCACAGAGTTGTCTTCAGAGTTGACAGATATATGATTTTGTTTGTGTAAAAGTCCAGAACAGATAAATCCATAGAGACAGAAAGTAGACTACTGGTTGCCTGGGGCTGAGGGGAGGGTAACTGGAGAGTGACACCTAATTAGTAGGAGGTTTCTTTGGGGAGTGATAAAAATGTTCTGCACTTTGGTTATGGTGATGGTTGGATAATTCTATGAATATACTACAGCCATGTTCACTTTCAGTGGGTAAATTTTATTGTATGTGGGTTATATCTCAAAGATGTTTAACAAATTCATTGAGCTAATGCATATAAGTTATTTAACACAGTGAGTAGCACATAGTGAATGAGCAGTAAATATTAGCTATTCTTAATATTAGAAAACCATTTGCATTAGCAGTTATAGTCATATTAGAAAGACCTTCGCATTATGTTATATTTACCTACCAGATACCTACCCTAGTGATGTGGTCTGAATTGTATGGACTGCTTGTTGGCAACCCTGTCTAGCCTGTTCCTCTTGCCCTTCACCTGCTAGGCTGGGTTGATGAGCAGCATTGCCAGTGATATCCATACATTGAAGGCAGAGAAGGGAAAATGTGTGATTGGGAGGCACAAATTATCCCCTCCCTCCAAGGATTGGTTTATGTTTAGGCGTCTGGTCCATTTGGAGATTTCATATTTGGTGTGTGGTAGGTCTCTGACATCATTTTTTCCAAACGGATAGGCATCTAGCCTAATACCACTTATTGAATAGTAATTCCTTTTTCTCCACAGATGTAAATCAGAAAAAAATGAAAATCACACATGCACATGTATAACACATTACATAAATAATAATTAATTTGTTTAACTTTTTTTGGAGAGAGTCACTCAGTCATCCAAGTCAGAGTATAGTGGCACAGTCATAGCTCACTGCAGCCTCGAGTTCCTGGGCTCAAGAGATCCTCACACCTCTGCATCCCTAATAGCTGGGACCACAGGGGTGTATCATCATGCCTGGCTAATTTTTTATTTTTTTGTAGATATGGCATTTCTTATGTTGTCCATGCTGAATAATTATTAAAAGCCACTCCAGGCTGGTCATGGTGGCTCACGCCTGTAATCCCAGCAGTTTGGGAGGCCAAGACGGGTGGATCACCTGAGCCCAGGAGTTTGAGACCAGCCTGGGCAACATGGCGAGACCCCATCTCTACAAAAAATACAAAAATTAGCCAGGCATGGTAGTGCTTGTCTGTAGTCCCAGCTACTTTGGGGACTGAAGTGGGAGGATAACTTAACCTCTGGAGGTCAAGGCTGCAGTGAGCTGTGATTGTGCCACTACACTACAGCCTAGGTGATAGAGCAAGACCCTGTGTCAAAGAAAAAAAAGCCATGTCAGATCTAAAATATCTCAGAATTCATGAAATTTCTATATTGCTCATTTATTTAGAGAAAAGCATTAAGCAGTCCATGAAAAAATGTTAGGGTCTTCTTAGTAAGCTAATATAGTAAGCTACATTAGCCATTAGAGTCTTAAGTTATATTTCAGTTTACCTAACTTGAGAGAATGAAAGTTTTGTTTCTGCAGGTGCATTTTGGTTGAAAGAGCAGCTGAGATTTAGAAAAGATCTCAGCAAAGGTGCTGCAGGGTTGAAATGGAGAAAGTGGACCATCATTCACAGTGCACTGCAATCAGCCTGGTGCATCATGGCCGGGGAAGGGCAGAGATATAGATGTGTTAGGATGTCTCTAAGGGGACAAGAGTTATTAGAGGGGGTGAAGAGACAAGAAAGGGCACAAAAATCTGCCTTTATTTATTTCACAGGCTTGCCAGTGTTGAAGAGTGTTAAGTTATAACTCCAAATAATATCCTTCAGTGGGATTTGATGAAGATGAGGATAAGCCTGTCTCTTGATACAAAGAAACTAAGAATAACAATTGCTAGTCAATAAGAAGAGATCACTCTTCAGCTTTGCCTTCTCCTCTGGCCAATCTAGGCATTTGGCTAGATGGATAGAGAATGTTAGATTGTTTTTGCTAATTTATTTAGAAATACTGTTGAATAAACCATTCAGATTAAATACAAAATGCAGGCCAGGCATGGGAGGTAGCATTGCTTTCAAATTAGAAAAAGCACTTAATTAAGTGGTAATAAATGAAATGGATTTTACTTTTTGTGAATTACACTTCTGTGGAAAGTCATTAGCTCCTTTTGTTACAACAGGCAAGAGCATAAATCATAGAACTTTCTTCTTTTCCCATCCTAATAAAGGCACAACTTTTAAGACTCTGTCTTGATCGGCCGGGCGTAGTGGCTTACGCCTGTAATCCCAGCACTTTGGGAGGCTGAGGTGGGCGGATCACAAGGTCAGGAGATTGAGACTACGGTGAAACCCCGTCTCTACTAAAAATACAAAAAATTAGCCGGGCGTAGTGGCGGGTGCCTGTAGTCCCAGCTACTCGGGAGGCTGAGGCAGGAGAATGGTGTGAACCTGGGAGGCGGAGCTTGCAGTGAGCTGAGATTGTGCCACTGTGCTCCAGCCTGGGCAACAGAGCAAGGCTCCGTCTCAAAAAAAAAAAAAAAAAAGACTCTGTCTTGATCACAATTTTAAGGAAAAAGCTATCCTTGAAAGGGAAAGAGGTCAAAAACCACTGCTTTGGGGTAGAATAGATACTGTTTAAAAATAAATAAACAGTTCCCTTTTGTTTTACTCTCTCAGCTTAAAAAAGCAAAAAGAAAACATACTGGGGGATATTTTAATTGAGATTTTCGTCCTCCCTTGGCAAGAACACATTCTTCTTCAACTTGATAATAATTCCCTTGTTTGGCTCAACTGGGTGGTTTGTGTCATGTACTCATAATGTAATTGTGTCAAGAGGACTCTAATGAGAAAAAAAAAATTGGTCTCAGAGTGAATAATAAATCCACCATCTATCCTGCACACTTCATTCACAGCCCTTTTTTCCCCCTAAGGATCCAAGCCACGCTCAGAAGCCTGTTGACAGTGGTGCTCCTCATGCTGTCGTTCTTCATGATTTCCCAGCAGGTAAGGATGTAAATAATACAGTGGGAGAACCACAGGATCCAGGAGTAAGTCTTTTTCCCCGCTGGGGGTTAGCCTCTCAAGGACATCCTTCTTCATTTTCTGTGCCTATAGAGTCCTAGACTGGAGAGGTCATCTTATCCAGGACTCCACTTCAAGAAGGGTTGATTGGACCAGCCATTCCAGAAAGCTTAGTTGTATACCCTTGCCTTTGAAGCTCCCTGAGAAAGAGAAAGAGAGAGAGAGAGAGAGAGACTTTCCCTTACAAATGAACATTGCAAATTGCCTACCAGTCACAAACTTTTTAACTCTTTCAAAATAGTGGGTACTAGGCTGGGCGTGGTGGCTCACGCCTGTAATCCCAGCACTTTGGGAGGCCGAGGCAGGCGGATCATGAGGTCAGGAGATCGAGACCATCCTGGCTAACATGGTGAAACCCTGTCTCTACTAAAAATACAAAAAATTAGCTGGGCATGGTGGCGGGCGCCTGTAGTCCAGCTATTCGGGAGGCTGAGGCAGGAGAATGGCGTGAACCCAGGAGGCGGAGGTTGCAGTGAGCTGAGATTGCGCCACTGCACTCCAGCCTGGGGGGCAGAGCGAGACTCCATCTCAAAAAAGAAAAAAAAAAATAGTGGGTACTAATTAACAATTGTAATGTGGCTGGGCACGGTGGCTTACACCTGTAATCTCAGCACTTTGTGAGGCCGAGGCAGATGGATCACGTGAGGTCAGGAGTCCAGACCAGTCTGACCAACATGTTGAAACCCCGTCTCTATAAATACAAAAAAGTAGCCGAGCGTGGTGACACATGCCTGTAATCCCAGCTACTTGGGAGGCTGAGTCAGGAGAATCGCTTGAACCTGGGAGGCAGAGGTTGCAGTGAGCTGAGATTGTGCCATTGCACCCTGGGCAACAAGAGCAAAACCCCGTCTCAAAAAACAACAACAACAAAAACAATTGTAATAAAGTTAATCCTAACTTAATAACTAAAGTTCTTTTGTCTTCAAAGTTGTCTCAGCTGCTACTTACCTATGAGATCAAAGTAATTTTATTTATTTATTTATTTTTGTGTGAGACAAGATCTTGCTCTGTCGCCTAGGCTTGAGTGCAGTGGCGCAATCACTATAACCTTGAACTCCTGGACTCAAGTGATCCTCCTCCCTCAGCTTTCCCAGTAGCTAGGACTACAGGGGTGCCACTACACCTGGCTAATTTTTTTTTTCCTAGGGACATGGTCTCGCTATGTTGCCCAGGCTGGTCTTGAACTCCTGGCCTCAAGTGATCCTCCCACCTTAGCTTCTTAAAGTGCTGAGATAACAGGCATGAGCCGCCCATGCCCACCCATAATATAAATACTTTTGTAATAATTTTTAAAATACACTTCATATCCAAGGCTGCAAATAAACTCCTGATTTACTTACAATCTCTTTATCCACTTGATAGGCTGATTTTTGTTTTGGTATGGGTAAACTTATTTGCTAAAGAGTTGTAGTACTCCTTTAGTTAATATTTGAAATTAAAATGAGTTTTAAGCATGATTGAGAATAATAAGAATATTATACCATGTCTATAAACTTTTTTCATTGTTCAGTGTGTATTCAGCACGGGTTTATATTGGCACAGTAGGAAACATTTGCTAACACAATAGTGTTTTTTTCAACCATTTCCCATCAATCAAAGCATGGTAAATATATCTAATTTGGTCTTTAAAAAGGGAGCTCATAACAATGTCCAAAAAAAGAATAGCATTTTTTAAGTCAATTTGATTAGTATAATCTGTTCTCAGAATTAGTGGAACATAACTGCCTCAGTGGACACAACTAAATGCTACTTTGTGCTTTTATCAAATCTGCAACCAGGATAATTCATCATACATAACTATAATTTTATGTTACAGAGCAAGTTGATGATTTGAACCTCACTTCTGGAGAAATTGTTTATCTTCTGGAGAAGATAGATACAGATTGGTACAGAGGGAACTGTAGAAACCAGACTGGCATATTTCCTGCCAATTATGTCAAAGTGATTGTAAGTGGGTTGTATTTGTTTTAATTTGGTCATATACTCAGTGGGTTCTATGTGACTTGTAGGTTGGAAAAAATAACTAGAAACCCAGATTCTAGTTCTCTCTTTTTCATTGATTCATTTGGCATTTGGAAAATTCAAAAATAAAGATTTGGTGAACTAGGTGATGGTTAATTATTATATTATGGGGTGTTAAAACTTAATGCCTAAATGCTGTCTGAAATCCTAAAGTGAAAGACCACCACAGGTCAACTGGTGAATCAGCTGTTCTTGGAGAGTTGTTAAGCACTTAAGGATATATGGTAATTCTCTGAGACATTTAGTGAACATGAATTCAGTGATACTAGCTTATCCTGTAGAGATGTTCTCTGAGGTTATGGTACCACTTCTTTTCTTTGGAGTACATTTTGGTTTGAGTTTCTTTCATCTTTTCCATTCTTATTTATCTCCGTCTTTTAAAAAAAAACCTATTTAGGAATACAGAAGTATTTGTATTGGAGATAGTGGTTCATTAATGGTTGTACCCACAAAATAATTTCTAATCTGATTAGGAAAATTATATTAAAGCACCAGAATTTTATATACCCTCACGGCCTAACTTGTGAAAGCATTCCTGTGTGTGAGAGCTGTGTGTAAGCCCAGATGGCTGTGTGAAACATGGGGATAAAATCAGACTGCCCTCACACATTTGTATCAATTGGAATAGGATGACTCGGTCCCTGATATAACTTACTGATAGTGTGAAATATCAATAAATCTAGCTTAATAGCATTAACAGCTTATTTGAAAGGAAAAAGTAAATAAATTCCATTACATCAGAAAATTAGAAAACAAGACTAACAGAAAATCTGAATTCTTCTAATAGAAATGAATTTGAGTCTCTTGGATTATGAAGGGTAGGCATTAAAAATTGTCCAGTGTATCTATGCCTTGATTCTTTGGAGAAATTCAACCACATTCTGTAAATTAATATTAAGAATAATGTTTGTTTTAGCACTCTTCCTCATTTTTCTTCTGCCCAATGTAGCAGTACTTTAGAAAGCACAATTACCACACTGAAATCAATCACACAGAATCTGCCACATTATTGGTATAAGTGTTATTTCTAAGCCCACAAGTTTAAAAAATTGTTTTAAAACTTCAAACCTTTAAAATTCATCAAGAAGGCACCGATGGCCGGGCGTGGTGGCTCAAGCCTGTAATCCTAGCACTTTGGGAGGCTGAGGTGGGCGGATCATGAGGTCAGGAGTTCAAGACCATCCTGGCTAACATAGTGAAACCCTGTCTCTACTAAAAATACAAAAAAATTAGCAGGGCGTGGTGGCGGGCGCCTGTAGTCCCAGCTACTCGGGAGGCTGAGGCAGGAGAATGGCGTGAACCCGGGAGGCGGAGCTTGCAGTGAGCTGAGATGGTGTCACTGCACTCCAGCCTGGGGGACAGAGCCAGACTCCGTCTCAAAAAAAAAAAAAAAAGGCACTGATTTATTTAATATAAACCTCAAGCTTTAAGTAGTTTTAGATTGCATGCATTATAGCCAAATATTTTATTACAACCCAGCCCTCCTCTACTGAGCCTTGTAAATGAGATATTAAGTGCTTGGCTGGGCACAGTGGCTCATGCCTGTAATCCCAACACTTTGGGAGGCTGAGGCGGTAGGATCACTTGAGCTTAGGAGTTCAAGACCAGCTTGGGCAACATAGTGAGACCCTGTCCCCATAAAAAGTTGAAAAATTAAGTGGGCATGGTGTCACGCGTGTGTAGTCCCAGCTATTTGGGAGGCTGAAGTGGGAGGATGGTGTGAGCATGAGAGGGCAAGGCTACATTGAGCCGTGATCACGCCACTGCACTCCAGCCTGGGCAACAGAGTGAGACCCTGTCTCAAAAAATAAATAAATAAAATAAAACAAAGTGCTTGCCACTTAGTTTGCTAAATACAGATTCCTTTCTTCCCTATTCATGTTGAAGGGGGAAAATATTTCAGTTATAAATGTGAATAGAATCCACAAGTTGTTTTTGTTTTGTTTTGTTTTGTTTTTGAGACAGTCTCACTGTTGTCACCCAGGCCAAGCTAGTCTCGAACTCCTGATCCTCCCAAAGTGCTGGGATTACAGGCGTGACCCACTGTGCCCAGCCCGAGAATCCAAAGTTTTATTGAAGTGTTTTATCTTGGGGTCAGAGAAGTATTGCAGGATTCTACCAACACTTGGAGTAGGTGTGGTAGGGCTAATGCGTGGCACTGTGAATGCCTAATGCCTGATTTCTATCTTAAGTCTTCAGCTGCAGTTTTCAACCTGGAGAATATGGGATAGAGCTGGCAGGGTGCGGCAACTCGCACCTATAATTCCAGCACTTTGGGAGGCCAAGGCAGGCAGATTGCTTGAGTCCAAGAGTTCAAGACCAGTCCAGGCAACAATGGTGAAACCCTGTCTCTACTAAAAATACAAAAATTAGCTGGGTGTGGTGGTGCACACCTGTAGTCCCAGCTACTTGTGGGGGCTAAAGCAAGAAGATCACTTGAGGCTGGGAGGTCGAGGCTGCAGTGAGTTCTGATTGTGCCGCTGCACTCCAGCCTGGGTGACAGAGTAAGACCCTGTCTCAAAAAAAAAAAAAAAAAAGGGGGGGATAGAGAAAATTCTGTCAGAATTAGAGTGATATTAATGTGGTTATTCCAGTAAATAAGAGAATTGACTGGCTACTCAAGGAAGGCTACTTCACAACTTACACTTTTTTTTAATCCAAATTCAGGATTTTTTTTACCATTTAGCACCTGTAGTTCCTCTTAATCAGATTAACACCTAGCTAAACCGATCGATTTCAGTCATGCACTTTCTAATTACTTAACCTTACATTTATCTTATGAAAATCTGAAAAATATATAATTGTTGCCTTGATTTTGTCTTTACTAGATTGATATTCCAGAAGGAGGAAGTGGGAAAAGAGAATCTGTTTCATCTCATTGTGTTAAGTAAGTTTTATTTGTGTTCTTTTGCACAAAATACAAAGGAGATAACCATCTATATCATGAAGAATTATCAAGCTTAAAACACTCCAAGGCCAGGCATGGTGGCTCAGACCTGTATCCCAGTACTTTGGGAAGCTGAGGTGGGAGGATTGCTTGAGGCCAGGAGTTCAAGGCTAACCTGGGCCACATAGCAAGACCCCATCTCTATTATTTATTTATTCTTTATTTTAAAAGAAAACACTTCACATGGTGATAATTCAGATTCTCATTGTGTCTTTTTAGTTACAAAGAAAACTTGTTTAAAAGGTGACAATGGGTTAAAATTCTGATGAAAGTACATCATGAGCCTGCTGATAGAAGCTTATCTAAGCAACTCTCCAACATTAGTGCAGGCCATAGAGAAAGCAGCAAAGCACAGTCTATGCCAATGCTTCCTGCAGCCTGGTCTCAGCATGAGCAGAGATAGTTTCATCGTTTACTGCATTTTATTTTGGCCTTCTGGTGTTTACCCAGTTTTTAGAAGGTTCAAGTATTTTTGTCATGAGAAATAATTAAATCCTATAGAAATATGAATCCTACAATAACTGCTAGACATTTTGTATGTTTTTGTTTTTAAGAGGAACTAGAAGAAAGTGAAGGAAGAGTTAAGTAAGGGGTTTTCCTTTATCTCTGAGGACCTTTCCCTGAATTTATATACCCTTTTATGTGTCATTGTAACTCCTTTGTGATTTAAAACACGGCCACAATGCAACTTTATATTCTAGTTAAATGAGCAAATTAATAGAATTCATTACCTGCTGAAGACTGTAAACCTGTCTATGAATAGGTCAGACATAAGGAGATGCTCCCAGAGGACTTCAGAAAACAAATGCAAAGGTTATCACAAATAAGAAAACTTCTGATCCACAATAGTTGAATTCTATTTCAGATTCAGTTTTTCTCTATTTTTAAGCAGCATATACTGTGTCTCAGCAGGTTGAATTTGAAGTGGGCTTTTAACAGTCATTGACCCATTGATCTGACTTAAATCAGAATTCTATTAGAGCTAGAATCAACCTTTTGCTTCTCCTTAGCCTGTTGCTATTGAAACTTCCTTTCTAAACCCTCAAATCTAGGGATTAGTATTAAAATACACCTTCTAGAAACACAATTTTATCTCTACTTTTATCTTATTTTCAGTCAAAATTGCAGATCATGTAAGGATTGTTCCAAATGTCAGAAATGAAGCCCTTTTAAAGGAGATACAAAAATCATTTTTAAAGCCAACAGAGTTAGGTCCAAGACTGTGTATTATGATATGCCGAGTTTCTATTTTCTTTAAACCTTCTCCTAGTTTTTAAGGCCAGCTCACTGATTGAGCATCTATTGAGCATCGACTTTGCCCAGCTGATGCCCATGGCATTCTGCCCTGATTAGTAGTCAGGAAATTTGATGAATTGCCCTGAGATTCTCAGGGTTAGCACTCCTCAACTCTGTGCATTTATGATTGAAAGGGTTCAGACTGGACCATGGATTGCTGTGGCCCAAGGATACAAAATATGGAGACTGGGGAGTAAGGTGATCAAAAGACACAGCAGGGTAAACTAACCACCCAGCTGCGTGCACTCTGCGACCTTGAGCTTTAGCCTTTCTGAGTGAATAGGTTCATATCTGTTACTTAAAAGTGTAACTTACTCTTTTTCATGGAATAATTTCAAATTAGCCTAGTATACGTTATTCCATCGTAAACCCAGAATAAATATTTATTGAAAGACTGAATGAAGGTTTTTAAGCATTTTAAAAGCACTCTCTAGTCTAATCCACAAAATGTGTTCTTCATTCAGAGGCTCAAGATGTGTTGCTCGATTTGAATATATTGGAGAGCAGAAGGATGAGTTGAGTTTCTCAGAGGGAGAAATTATTATTCTTAAAGAGTACGTGAATGAGGAATGGGCCAGAGGAGAAGTTCGAGGCAGAACTGGGATTTTCCCCCTGAACTTTGTGGAGCCTGTTGAGGATTATCCCACCTCTGGTGCGAATGTTTTAAGTGAGTATAGAGAATTTTTTGTATTATGTTATGCCTAATTCAAATAAACCAAATAATATCATTATACTTAAGCTGTATAATAATCCATATTGCCATATTTTTACGGTAGAAGGAAAACTGATTTTAAAATGAGAATTTGTGTGGGATAGACATTATTTGTGGGCATCTCTCAAAGAGCTGGTTTTGGTATTTTAGGTAATTAGCAATAGCTTCATGTAAGAAATGGCAAAGAGGCTGGGTATGGTGGCTCAGACCTGTAATTCCAACACTTTGAGAGGCCACGGTGGGCGGATTGCCTGAGACCAGGAGTTCGAGGCTGCAGTGAGCTATGATTGTACCACTGCACTCCAGCCTGGGCAACAGAGCCAGACTCTGTATCTAATAAATAAATAGCAAAGACTTTTAAACGGAAATGAACTATAGACTGTTACTAATGTATGTAGACTATAAATAATTGTGTTTACAATTAACTAAACAAGCTCAGTGAAGTTAGTACAGGTTAACGCAACATAGGCTATACATGAAGAGACTGGAGTGGAATCCCAGACTCTTCACTCCCACCTCCCACCCCAACCATTTATTTTTAATACTATGTGGCCTTCACATCTAATGTTCTGACTTCTTGTGTCTGTTTGCTTTTTTAATGTAGGCACAAAGGTACCACTGAAAACCAAAAAAGAAGATTCTGGCTCAAACTCTCAGGTAGGCTGCTTGAACAGATGACTATAGTGACAGCCAGGTTCAAACTCTGGGAGGAATATTAAAATCATAATTTTCAAGAGAATATAGTATGAATTAATTTTTCAATTCATACAACAAATGTTTGTAATAAATTCTTAGATGGTTAATATATTTTATATAGAGAGCTCATACAAAGACATGCAAACCCTGATAGAAAATGAAAACAGGCTGGGCACAGTGGCTCACGCCTGTAATCCCAACACTTTGGGAAGCCAAGGCAGGTGGATTACCTGAGGTTAGGAGTTTGAGACCAGCCTGGCCAACATGGTGAAACCCGGTCTGTACTAAAAATACAAAAATTAACCAGGTGTGGTGGCGTGCAACTGTAGTCCCAGCTACTTGGAAGGCTGAAGCAGGAAGATAGCTTGAACCTGGCGGTGGAGGTTGCAGTGAGCCAAGATAGTGCCGCTGCATTCCAGCCTGGGTGATAGTGTGAGACTCTGTCCCAAAAAAGAAAGAAAGAAAGAAAATGATAAAAGAGACATGATTAGAGAATTCATAAAAGAGGCTGGGCGCGGTGGCTCACGCCTGTAATCCCAGCACTTTGGGAGGCCAAGGCGGGCGGACCACGAGGTCAGGGGATCGAGACCACCCTGGCTAACACGGTGAAACCCCGTCTCTACTAAAAATACAAAAAAAATCAGCCGGGCATGGTGGCGGGCGCCCGTATTCCCAGCTACTCGGGAGGCTGAGGCAGAAGAATGACGTGAACCCGGGGGGCGGAGCTTGCAGTGAGCCAAGATTGCGCCACTGCACTCCAGCCTGGGAGACAGAGCAAGACTCTGCCCCCCCAAAAAAAAAAAGAATTCATAAAAGAGATACAATAAGTGTCTAATATTGAAAAAATATTTAACCTTTCTAATAATCAAGAAAATATATAATGAAGCAGCAATAAAATACCATTTAACCTATTCAGTGCAGCTCAACACTAAACAAGCAATTATGAGCATGTGAGTGTTCAAAAAAAAAAGAGAGAAAGTACACATTATTATTTATCACCCTAAGAAAAGGATAAAAAATGAGATAGGGTTTTAGTCACAAAGATGAGCATAGTGCTAATATAATAAGAAAAAATTGGAAACAACCTAAATATGACCATTATTGGAAGAATGTTCTAAAGCTATGAAAAACTAGATTTATCAAATAAAATAATTTTTTTAAATGTCATGAGAGGAAACATAGGGAAAGGGGATATAAAATTGAATATATAGCATAAAAAGACTGAAAGGAAATTATTCAAGTTATTAGTATTAAATTGCATCTAGGTAGTAAGATTATATACATGGGAAGGTTTTTTTTTTCCCCCACTACTTCTTTTTTTTTTTTTTGAGACGGAGTCTCACTCTGTCACCCAGGCTGGAGTGCAGTGGCACGATCTTGGCTCACTGCAACCTCTGCTGCCGGGTTCAAGCGATTCTCCTGACTCAACCTCCCGAGTAGCTGGGTTTACAGGTGACTGCCACTGTGCTTCACTAATTTTTGTAATTTTAGCAGAAACGGGGTTTTACCATCTTGGCCAGGCTGGTCTTGAACTCCTGACCTCGTGATCCACCCACCTCAGCCTCCCAAAGTGCTGGGATTACTGGCATGAGCCACTGCGCCTGGCCTTCTCCATTTCTTTGTACGTTTCTCAACTTTCCAAATATTTAGAAACATTTGTTTCATTTGTATAATGAGAAAGAGAAAAATGGTGGGTTAAAATTTTTACACTGTTCATCATGACTCCAGAAATGCTTAAAGGTACTAGGAATGTGGTGCCTTCTGTTGTTTTTTAGTTTTTTGTTGCTTTTGGTTTTATTTTGTTTTTTTTGTTTTGTTTTTTTGGTTTTTTTTGAGACAGGATCTCACTCTGACACCCAGGCTAAGTGCAGTGTCAACGTCTCAGCTCATTGCAAGCTCTGCTTCCCAGGCTCAAGCAATCCACCTCAGCCTCCTAAGTAGCTGGGATGATAGGCACACACCACCACTCCCAGATAATTTTTGTATTTTTTGTAGACAACGATCTCATTTTGTTGCCCAGGCTGGTCTCAAAATCCTGGGCTCAAGCACTCCACCTGCCTCAGCCTCCCAAGGTGCTAGGATTACAGGGGTGATCCACCACATCCGGCCTTCCATTGTTTTTAGTGACAAATTTAGAAGAGTTAAGCCTGATGGGATCATTGTGTTTGTGAAAATGTCACTTGTAATTGGCCTGTGTGTCCCTTAATTCTTTATCCCTACCCACTGATAAAGTGAAACAGGAAGGAAACTGACTACAGTTCTCCAAAAGGAAAGGTTCACATGGTTGTTGCCTGCATTTTTGGAGAATGGTAAGTTCCATCCTTTGGGGTTGGTTACTGAAGTGCAGGAGCAAGAGGGCAAGGTTAGTGTTGTTTGCTTGCTTTTTGTTTTTGTTTTATAAGTCATCAGTTATTGAGTACTTAAGATGTGCCAGGCACTGGGCTAAATGTTAGACATGCATTGTCTCATTTAATCCTCTTAGTAACCCCAAGATGAAGCTGAGCCTCAGAGAAGAGAAGCGTCTTGCCCAGTGTCAAGAAGTTAAGAAGTGGCAGAACTGGGTCTGGAACCCTTGCCTGTGTAGCTCCCAAGCCTTTGTCCCTGCCAGGCGCTGAGGCTCACTCCTGTAATCCCAGCACCTTGGGAGGCCAAGGCAGGTGGATCGCTTCGGGCTAGGAGTTCGAGAACAGCCTGGCCAACATGGTGAAACCCTGTCTCTACTAAAAATACAAAAATTAGCTGGGCGTGGTGGTGCGCACCTGTAGTCCTAGCTAATCGGGAGGCTGAGGCAGGAGAATTGCTTGAACCTGGGAGGCGGAGGTTGCATTGAGCCAAGATTGCGTCATTGCCCTTCAGCCTGGGCGACAGAGCGAGACTCCATCTCGAAAGAAAAAGCCTTTTCATTATCCTCTACTGCCTGCTTGAGCCTCTTGAACATAGGGTTCCCATCCCAAATTGGCAGAGCTGCGTCTTCACAGAGCAAAACCTTTCTCTAATGTGCCTGGGATAAAAGCGTTGTTACACTAGCCCACCACATCTGGGTGTTATCCTGCCAATCTTAGAGTTAACTACAACTTATAAAATTAAAAGTGTGAATTAATGAAGTTCTGTGCTATGGACTCTATAATAGTCTCTGAATCAAGTAAAGACCTGGGAATTAATAGACCCACCCATTCTGATCCTTCCTAATTTAAATAAAGAAGAGCTTCACTGATAATTAGGTACTTTATCAGAATTTTTTCATAGTGTCAAATACTATGCATAAATATTTTATGTTTTTACCTAATTCTTTAATATAACAATATAATAGGTCATATTAAGAAAAAAGTGTTTTGGCTGAGTGAGGTAGATCATGCCTGTAATCCCAGAACTTTGAGAGGGTGGGACGATCACTTGAGCCAAGAGTTCAAGACCAGCCTGGGCAACATAGACACCTCATCTCTGCAAAAATAAAATAAAATTAAATAGCTGAGTGTGGTGGCTGCACCTGTAGTCCCAGCTACTCGGGAGGCTGAGGAGGGAGGATTGCCCGAGCCCAGGAAGTCAAGGCTTCAGTGAGCTATGATTCTGCCACTGTACTCCATCCTGGGTTACTAAGTAAGAACTTGGCTCAGAAAAGAAAAGAAAAAAAAGGAAAAAAGTGTTTGCTTAAGCTTTGTATATCCCTTAAAAGCAGAAAAGCCACAAATTCACACTTGTCATTTAGAGTTATAATTTAAGAAAAAATTATTGGAAACTTTTATTTCTGAAACTTGACAGCAACATAAAGTATTAGATAATTTAAAGAAGCCTTCACGCTTTGAAATCTTAAGACTCCTTAGCTTTTTTTTCCCCACTACTTTTTAAGCTTTGTAGAACTCAATTTCAAATAAAATCTTACATTTCTGACCACACTTCTAATTGATAACAGGTTAACAGTCTTTCTGCAGAATGGTGTGAAGCTCTTCACAGTTTTACAGCAGAGACCAGTGATGACTTATCGTTCAAGAGGGGAGACTGGATCCAGATTCTGGAACGTCTGGATTCTGACTGGTGCAGGGGCAGACTGCAGGACAGGGAGGGGATCTTCCCAGCAGTGTTTGTGAGGCCCTGCCCAGGTATGACAACCGCAAGACATGAATGCTACTCCTCACGGGGAGCCTGACACCTTCAAAACTATATACATTCCTTTCCCCTCTGGCCATGCTCAGTTTGTCCGTCTATATTTGAAAGAGTTGATACATGAAGTTATGCAAACTTCATTCATATACTTTGTTAGAGTTATAGAAAAAAAAGATAAAAATGTCTTCACTAAATAATGGCTAATTCCATCGAATAAATATAGTTTATGTAATTTTTCCCTGCTAAGAGAACATTGTTCATCTTTTTGAAAGTTAAATAAGTTCAAAATTAATTGAACATGTTTTTAAAAATGTTTTTCTTTGCCTAATATCACTACCTCTGAAGAGAAGATACTATGTTTTTAGAGCAATAAGTATTTTTTAAAAAAATGTTAGATTTGTGTTTTAGTCCACTGTGTTTCTATATATTTAAATTTTTTATGTCTTCACAGCTGAGGCAAAAAGTATGTCGGCCATAGTACCGAAGGGGAGGAAGGCCAAAGCCTTATATGATTTCCGAGGGGAGAATGAAGATGAACTTTCCTTCAAGGTCAGAATGTGTATCTCTTCATAACTGCATTAAGCACTATAATTTTTGAAATGTTTTCCTTTGAAGGATGGAACATTGGGTGGAATATTGATCTTTACTCAAGAATGACGAGATCTCAGACCCTAATTCTAGAGGAAGACATTAGAGAAAGTGAATAGTGCAAATAGGCCTGTTAATTTACAGTATCAACCAGGCATTAAGGTACTTAGAGAAAACCTTGGCTTTACACCCCCATACATCCCCAAAGTAATCTCTTGTTCCTTGGTCTTATATCATCAGATCTCAGTAATATTAGGGTTTTTATCAGTAGCCCTGGTAACAGATGACTGTCTACATGGCCCTGCAAGCCTGCCATTGATATGTCTTTGAAGTTGATGGAGAATCAGATAGCACCTGCTACAATTTGCACTAGTAGCATGGTAGCCTTATAAGACACTAAATTCCTTTGGGAGGCCGAGGCGGGCGGATCACGAGGTCAGGAGATGGAGACCATCCTGGCTAACATGGTGAAACCCCGTGTCTACTAAAAATAAAAAAAAAATTAGCCGGGCGTGCTGGCGGGCGCCTGTAATCCCAGCTGCTGAGGAGGCTGAGGCAGGAGAATGGCATGAACCCGGGAGGCGGAGCTTGCAGGGAGCCAAGATTGCACCACTGCACTCCAGCCTGGGCGACAGAGCAACACTCCTCTCAAAAAAAAAAAGACACCAAATTCTTGTCCACAAAGGCAATGAAGAGGTTTGGGGAAACAGTCCCAAAAGGTTGAGCTAGTTTGCAAAGGTTTTTTTTTTTTCTCACCGAAGAAATGCCTAATTTCTTCTTAAAGTAAAAGTAGGTATTTTCTCTTTTTTTTTTTTGAGACAGAGTCTTGCTCTGTCGCCCAGGCTGGAGTACAGTGGGGCGATCTCGGCTCACTGCAAGCTCCGCCTCCCGGGTTCATGCCATTCTCCTGCCTCAGCCTC
Organism: Symphalangus syndactylus; assembly: GCF_028878055.3. NCBI lineage: Eukaryota > Metazoa > Chordata > Mammalia > Primates > Hylobatidae > Symphalangus > Symphalangus syndactylus. The sequence continues at coordinate 124,435,021 of NC_072426.2, read as the reverse complement.
CGGAGTAGCTGGGACTACAGGAGCCCACCACCACGCCCGGCTAATTTTTTTGTATTTTTTTTAGTAGAGACGAGGTTTCACTGTGTTAGTCAGGATAGTCTTGATCTCCTGACCTCGTGATCCGCCCGCCTCAGCCTCTGAAAGTGCTGGGATTACAGGCGTGAGCCACTGCGCCCGGCCAAAAGTAGGTATTTTCATGATTCCATTTCCCTAATTCACAACTGGACCATGGTCAGAGGAAAGCACTTTGGGAACAGTGCTAGAAGAAGGAAGGTGGTTTTAGTAGTCACTGCTGTCAAAATAGCCTATGTCAGGCAGTGATAAATTCTCTATCATTGAAGATATTCAGTCAGAGGAAAGGATGCTATAGAAAGAATCAACATATCAAGGAATGATTGGACAAGGTGTGGTTTAAAACAGTGGACAGCCAAACAGCGTTTTCACTTGCCTACAACAAGATGAGAAAAAGGCCGAGCAACAGTGGCTCACATCTCTAATCCCAACACTTTTGGGAAGTCAAGGCAGGAGGATCGCTTGAGGCCGGGAGTTTAAGACCAGCCTGGTCAACATAGCAAGACCCTATCTCAACAAAGAAAAAGAGGAAAACAAGGCAATACCTGAATCAGGTATGTGCAGCCTTTGTCAGGGTAAGGGGGGATGCCTTGACTGAAATATGTCACCATAAAGTTGCTAACTTCCTATTTTGTGATGGGGTTTTACTTTATTCTGAATGATAAAATGTTATTTCATCTTTTTGTATTAATTGTCATTTCTGTTATAATATATTATTAGCAAATAATAGATATTTCTTTTTCTTTCTTTCTTTTTTTTTTTTTTTTTTTTTTTGAGATGGAGTCTCGCTCTGTCGCCCAGGCTGGATTGCAGTGGCACGATCTCAGTCTGCCTCCCGGGTTCAAGCGATTCTTCTGCCTCAGCCTCCCAAGTAGCTGGGACTACAGACACACGCCACCACACCTGACTAATTTTTGTATTTTTAGCAGAGACGGGGTTTCACCATATTGGCCAGGCTGGTCTCAAACTCCTGACTTCGTGATCTGCCTGCCTTGGCCTCCGAAAGTGCTGGGATTACAGGTGTGAGCCACCATGCCCAGCCTCTCTCTCTTTCTTTCTTTCCTTTCTTTCCCTTCTTTTCTTTCTTTCTTTTCTTTTTTCTTTCTTTCTTTCTTTCTTTTTCTTTCTTTCTTTCCTTCTTTCTTTCTTTCTTTCTTTCTTTCTTTCTTTCTTTCTCTTTCTTTCTTTCTCTTTCTTTCTTTCTTTTCCTTTTCTTTCTTTCTTTTCTTTCTATCTTTCTTTCTTTTTCTTTCTTCTTTCTTTCCCTCTGTCTCTCTCTCTCTCTCTCTTTCTTTCTTTTTCTTTCTTTCTTTCTTCTTTTTTTTTTTTTGGTTTGGTTTTGTTTTGTTTCTGAGACAGGGTCTCACTCTGTTGCCCAGGCTGAAGTGCAGTGACGCAATCTCAGCTCACTGTGCAGCCTCGGCTTCCTGGGCTCAAGCAATTCTCCAGCCTCAGCTTCCTGAGTAACTGGGACTACAGGTGTGAGCCACCAATGCCTGGCTAATTTTTGGTATTCTTTGTAGAGACTGGGTCTCGCCCAGGCTGGTCTCAAACTCCTGAGCTCAAAGCGATCCACCCTCCCCAACCTCCCAAAGAGCTGGGTTACAGGCATAAGCCACCGCACCTAGCCATAAATGATAGGTATTTCTTATGCTGTAGCTATGCAAAATTAAAAATTCATAACCTTATATCAGTTCCCTTTTTTTCTTTAACGTCTTGATCTTTAAAATAAAATTTAAAAAAAGAAAGAAAGAAAGAAAACTGTTGCCTTAGTCCTTGAGAGTCAGTGGCTCAAAATGTATTCCTTTTATCTTTACATAAACTTACTGCAAGTGAAGAATCTGAATTCAAACTTCTTGGATGTTATTTTGGTCTTCATTTAAACTATGTCAGTATAAATAACAGAATGCACAGTATCCTCCAGAAAACAGGTTATCTTCATTTCGTTTTACAAATGGTTGTCCATAAGATAGTTCTAGAATTGTTAGAATTGTTTTTGTTATTGTTGTTGTTAAGGGATTCTGCACTGCTTTCAGTTTTATTAAATATCCACAGAATGTTAATAGATAAAACTAATTTTTTGTTTGTTTGTTTGTTTGTTTGTTTTTAGAGAAGGAGTCTTGCTCTGCTGCCCCTGCCCAGGCTGGAGTGCAGTCAGCGGCATGATGTCGGCTCACTGCAACCTCCACCTCCGGGATTCTAGCAATTCTCCTGGCTTAGCCTCCTGAGTAGCTGGGACTGCAGGTGCATGCCACCACGCCCAGCTAATTTTTTGTATTTTAGTAGAGACAGGGTTTCACTGTGTTGCCGGGCTGGTCTCGAACTCCTGAGCTTAGGCAATCCACCTACCTTGGCCTCCCAAAGTGCTAGGATTACAGGCGTGAGCCACTGCACCCGGCCAAAACTAATTTTTGAAAATAGTCCTAGCCTGGCTGGGCGCGGTGGCTCATGCCTATAATCCCAGCACTTAGGGAGGCCAAGGCAAGTGGATCACCTGAGGTCGGGAGTTCAAGACCAGCCTGACCAACATGGAGAAACCCCGTCTCTACTAAAAAATACAAAATTAGCCAGGTGTGGTGGTGCATGCCTGTAGTCCTAGCTACTCAGGAGACTGAGGCAGGAGAATAGCTTGAACCTGGGAGGCAGAGGTTGCAGTGAGCCAAGATCGTGTCGTTGCACTTCAGCCTGGGCAACAAGAGCCAAACTCCATCTAAAAAAAAATAGTCCTAGCCCTCAGGAAACTGACATGGTATGTAGGTTTGTACCAGACCTAAAAAAAATAGCTTCAGTTAACTATTAAATTATAATTTAGGAACCAGAAGGAACTTATTTATAATAAAAACTTTGAATTGCCGGAATATTTTTTTTTTTTTTTTTCTTTTCTGAGACGGAGTCTCGCTCTGTCGCCCAGGCTGGAGTGCAGTGGCGTAATCTCGGCTCACTGCAAGCTCCGCCTCCCGGGTTCACACCATTCTCCCGCCTCAGCCTCTCCGAGTAGCTGGGACTACAGGCGCCCGCCACCACGCCCGGCTAATTTTTTGTATTTTTAGTAGAGACGGGGTTTCACCGTGGTCTCGATCTCCTGACCTCGTGATCCGCCCGCCTCGGCCTCCCAAAGTGCTGGGATTACAAGCGTGAGCCACCGCGCCCGGCCGAATTGCCGGAATTTTTACAGATTTTAGCAGAGCAGAGTAAATTAATAACATCTGATAGCATGTATCCTTTCCATTTTCCGTAAAGAAAAGCCTTAAATCGAGCCATTTTTTTCCAGAGGGTAATGTACTAGGGCTACAAATAAATTCATTTAGCCCAATAAAGGTATTCTTAACAGTAGCCAGAGTCATCTTGGACCATTGTAGCATCTTAAACACAGATTCTAAGAAATGTTTAGAAACCATAAAGAACAAAATAGTTATGTCTTCATCTGCTGAAGGAATTCTAATCTGCACATGAATAAGACACACAGCCCCTTTGACTAACCTGATGAAGATAAAACAGTGTCCTGAGTCAAGGTGAAGCTCTTTAAGATGGGAAAAATTGCAAATTTGATATTGAGGCCATGGCAGGAGAATCGCTTGAACCCGGGAGGCAGAGGTTGCAGTGAGCTGAGATTGTGCCACTGCACTCCAGCCTGGGCCACAGAGCAAGACTTTGCCTCAAAAAAAAAAAAAAAAAAAGAAGATACTGGGGCCATAAGGAGGAATGTGATAAACCAAATGGTAGAGGAGAAATGCCATTATGTGCAAGAATAAATGTAGAGTGCAAAATGCTCTGGGTGTTGATAAAAGGCAATTACAGTAAAAGCCTTTCTAAGTAAAAAGGTCCATTGTAAAAGGTGGCGGCCATGTAGTCTTGTGGTTAGGAATATAAGCCCTGGAATTGCACTAGATTTGAATCCTGGTTCTACCACTAACTAGACATGCGACACTGGCAAGTTATGTAATCTATCTGAGTTTTGGTTTCTTTTTCATGAAAATAAGGAAATCTATAAAAATATATCTCAGCCAGGGGCAGTGGCTCACACCTGTAATCTCAACACTTTGCGAGGCCAAGGTGGGCAGATCACAAGGTCAGGAGTTTGAGAGCAGCCTGGCCAACATGGTGAAACCCTGTCTCTACTGAAAATACAAAAAATAGCTGGACGTGATGGCAGGCACCTGTAACCCCAGCTACTCAGGAGGCTAAGGCAGGAGAATTGTTTGAATCTGAGAGGCCAAGGTTGCAGTGAGCCGAGATCGCGCCATTGCACTCCAGCCTGGGCGACAGAGCGAGACTCCGTCTCAAAAAAAAAAAAAAAAAAAATCTCTAAAATGAGGATAACATAGTACTCATCTCTAGGACTGTGTTGGTGTTTACATAAGTTAGTTCCTGTGAAGTACACAGAATAAGACAAGCCATACAGGAAGCACATGACTCACTTTCTCATCTCCAAGTCTTTGCCTAAATGACACCTTCGGTGAGGCCCTCCCCTGATGGCCCTAATGAGTTGGCAATCCCATGCTTTCTGTCCTCTTATGCCAGTTTATTTGCCTTCCCGTTGTAGAATGAGGGAATATTAATTGTGCCCAGAGCAGTGTCTGACACATAGTGGGTACTCAATAAATAATTGTGTGTGGGGAGTGGGGGGGTAACTAGTATTATTTGTTTAAGAGGGATTTTAGATTAGGAGTGGTGAATTTGAGAGGCACAGAGTATAAGAGGGAAAATAAAAATGCAGCAAGGGTGGCAGTGGCAAAGGAATGAAATTTAAGGAATAGAGGCTTACAAGCAAATGGCATCATTACGTATAGATCATCGTTGTCATTTAATTCTCTCAGCAATCAAGATAAATGAGTTATACAGAGAAGATTATTCATGCTGCCCTAGGTAGGCCACTATTTACCATGCTTATTCTCAACAGAAACCAGTAATTCTAACTCCTTTTGTCTTACAGGCTGGAGATATAATAACAGAGCTGGAATCTGTAGATGATGACTGGATGAGTGGAGAACTAATGGGAAAATCTGGAATATTTCCCAAAAACTACATACAGTTTCTACAGATCAGCTAGAGGAGAAGCTTGACTGTGTTCCTTGGCACAAGAACTCACTTGAACTATCACCTTGACTATCAGATATGTTTTTGCACTATTTTTTTTTAACTGAAAAAGGAATATCTAAGCTGTACATGGTACACTAGAATTTTCTGAAAGCAGAAAACGTTTAGATTTTGTAGTTAATTTTCATTACAATAGAAACATGCACATGGAAACCCATGAGCTAGGATTCTACCAAGGAAAACATCTAGTGGGATTAGCAAGGTGAAGGGAAAGCATCTGGTGGCGTGGCAGCATGGGGAGGCTCACACGCAGAAGTTGCACGTGGACTTCTGTTTTAATCAGCACAAGTGAATTAACCATGCTTCTTCATTTTTTTACTTTATTTAAAAAAGAGGACATTTAATATTCTACATGCTGTAACTATCAGGACATAGTTAGCAATCTAAATTTCATTTTTGATATTCAAATTAATTCTTACAGCTTGAGCATATCAGCCTTATTACCAGAGCAAATTCTTCCTTCAGGTGGGATAGTTTACCGACTAGTTGGAGCATTTGTAAGCACATGGTGAAATCAGCCCCTGCCCACCAAAATAACCTTTATGTTACCAAGTGATTCCCAGTTGTCTAAGGATTTGAAGGGGGTCTAAATTGGATGTATCTTACTTAGTCTAAAGAACCAAAACCATCCCTGAAATGCCTTGCTAATACAACTAATCCTTCCATATATGTGCCATACTTATTTTTTTCCTCAGTGTATACTTTATGTTAACAGGGTTATTACAAAGCACATTTTCTGAATCTGCAATCATTCCTTTGACAATTACTGGACCCAAAGGAAAATTCATTTTCTTTGCATTATTCCAGTAATATATAAAAACTGTGTCTTGTTATAGTAGTACATTATGAATCACATATAAAATCTTAGAATACAGAACAACTGTTAAGATGGAAAACAGTGCCAAACCTCCACAGCTCATTTCTTTGTAATATAATCAGAATGAAAAATAATTTAAGAGGACAGAAGACTGGTACTTTTTTATTTTTTCCCTAGCTTATCCCTGCACAATTATTAGAGTGAATGAAAAACCACTTTCCTGCTTTCCATTGTTATAAATTCTAAGCTTAAGATAAAAGTGGTTCTTTACATGACTGAATCAATTACAGTTTATGGGCTAGAGCCAAATAGGTTGAAGACAATCTTCCAAACAGATCAATGGAATAGAATTTCATTGGAAATGTAAAACACTTTCCCAACAATGGTCATGACTTTCTTCTGTTTTTGAGAAGAGTTTCATATGCTGGACCACATTTTAGCTTTTATTGTTTTTTTTTTACCCATTCTCCAAAAAGTTAGGCAACAAGTGGCCACACTTTTACATGACTACAACCTGGAGTTCTGCAAAGAAGGTAATATTTACTTGGTCTTTGACTAAAGTTATCTCCCTATTCTATGGTTACATTTTATTTTGGACTATGGGGACTTCTAATATGTTTTGGTAAAGAAGAGAGTATAAAGAAAATTCTTGTCAAATTTCACTCAAAAGTAATTTCATGAGAAATCAATGATTTAAAGCATTATCCAAATTAAATTATCATTTGCAGCAAACTACAACAGCAGGAAGGATATGGAATGGAACATGAGGTATATATCTTTGTCTTTATAATTTTAACATCTTATATTGAAGATTCTGAAAACCTATCTTTATTAGAGGAAAATCTCCATCTTAAGTTTTGGCCTTCTGTCAGCAGAATGATAAGTGCAATAGTTGTAAATCCACTTGACACTGTAATAAACTGAACTGAACTTTCAAAGTCCCTTTCTTATACTAGACTGAGTTTTTTGAGAATGGAGGTGAGGCCGGGCGCAGGGGCTCACGCTTGTAATCCCAGCACTCTGGGAGGCCAAGGCGGGCGGATCACGAGGTCAGGAGATCGAGACCACGGTGAAACCCCGTCTCTACTAAAAATACAAAAAATTAGCCGGGCGTGGTGGCAGGCGCCTGTAGTCCCAGCTACTCGGAGAGGCTGAGGCAGGAGAATGGCATGAACCTGGGAGGCAGAGCTTGCAGTGAGCCAAGATCGCACCACTGCATTCCAGCCTTGGTGACAGAGCGAGACTCCGTCTCAAACAAAAAAAAAAAAAAAAAAAAAGAGAGAATGGAGGTGGTATCTTTTTTTTGAGACAGGGTTTAATTCCCTTTGACCAGGCTGTAGTGCAATGCAATGTTGGCTCACTGCAGCCTCTGCCTCCTGGGCTCAAGTGATTCTCCTGCCACAGCCTCCTGAGTAGCTGGGACTACACGCACACACCACCGTGCCCAGCTAATTTCTGGTATTTTTTTTTTCTTGTTGTAGAAACAGGGTTTTGCCATGTTGCCCAGGCTGGTTTCGAACACCTGGGCTCAAGCAAGTCTGCCTGCCTCAGCCTCCCAAAGTGCTGGTATTACTGCACCTGGCCTGTGGTATCTTATTTATCTTTGTATCTCTAGTCCTTTGCACCATTCAGGCTCAATAAAGGTTGGTTGGTTGATGAGTTGGGTGGGTTGGTTGGTTGGAATGGATGGATGGAAGGATGGATGACTTTCACATACAGCAATACCATCTTGGATTCACTCAATATCTTTCCTCTTTAATTTTTGACATAAATCTATACTGAAACAAAATTCACAGTTTTATGTCATTTCACTCTCATGTTCTATGTTGTGCTTGCCACTTATTACCTACTCAACTGACAGGAAGCAAAAAGGTAACATATGGGCTCTCATAGATACTTTCTTTTTTTTTTTGGAGATGGAGTCTCCCTCTATCGCCCAGGCTGGAGTGCAGTGGCGCGATCTCGGCTCACTGCAAACTCCGCCTTCCGGGTTCACACCATTCTCCTGCCGCAGCCTCCTGAGTACCTGGGACTACAGGCACCTGCCGCCACGCCTGGCTAATTTTTTGTATTTTTAGTAGAGACGGGATTTCACCGTGTTAGCCAGGATGGTCTCGATCTCCTGACCTCGTGATCCGCCCGCCTCGGCCTCCCAAAGTGCTGGGATTACAGGCGTGAGCCATTGAGCCCGGCCTCATAGATACTTTCTTATTATGTATATTGATTGAATTCAAGGCAAGACGGACCATGTTTAAGGAGAAACATAATTTTTATACTCAGTGAATTTTATGGGAGAGAAATAGGAATGCATTCTGTTTGCTTTCAGGAATTTTAGGTTAAAATCTGATCTTGTTCATCTAAACCTCCTCAAACTAGAATCTCTTAATCCTTTTTCTTTGATAAGTTAAACCTAGAGGGCTCAGCGCGGTGGCTCACGACTGTAATCCTAGCACTTTGGCAGGCCGAGGCAGGCGGATCACGAGGTCAGGAGATCGAGACCATCCTGGCTAACACCATGAAACCCCGTCTCTACTAAAAATACAAAAAAATTATCCGGGCGTGGTGGCGGGCGCCTGTCCCAGCTACTCGGGAGGCTGAGGCAGGAGAATGGCGTGAACCCGGGAGGCGGAGCTTGCAGTGAACCGAGATCGTGCCACTGCACTCCAGCCTGGGTGACAGAGCGAGACTCCGTCTCAAAAAAAAAAAAAAAAACCTGGAGAAGCCTTTCCTAGCAAGCCGGCTCAGGTGAAAAAAAATCTAGAGAAGCCACTTAATATATTATTCTTATCCTTTGAACACTAAAAGCATTTTTCTTTAAAAGGTGCCCTTGTTTACATGGCTGGAAGGGTAATGGAATATATCTGTCATTGTGCTCATAGAAATCACAGGTCTTGAATTCAGTCTGTAATATTAAAAATGAAAGAAAGTGCGTTTATCAGAATTTATTATAGAACTGGCATTTGAAAAAAAATCATTTTTCTATAAGATTGTAGATCAATACTCCTAACATTCATTTCTTAGTTTTTACTCAGTTTCTTAAGCTTACCTAAATATACCTAGAGAAACTAATGATGACTATATGGACTAATTATAAGGCAATATGTTCACTTTGGTATAATCATTAATGGTTTATTTCTTTTAATTAATGTCAAATGCACATGAGCCATGTGATTCATGATTCAATGTCATTTTGAATGCCATTGAATGAATTCTTCACAGTGAATTTATTATTTTATTTTATTTTATTTTATTTTAGAGACAGGGTCTCACTTTGTTGCCCAGGTTGGAGTGCAATGGCATGATCTCGGCTCACTGCAGCCTTAGACTCCTGGCCTCAAGTGTTCCTCCCACCTCAGCCTCTGGAGTAACTGGGACTACAGGCATGTGCCACCATATCTGGCTAATTTTTTATTTTTTTCATTTTATTTTTTGAGATGGAGTCTTGCTCTGTTGCCCAGGCTGAAGTGCAGTGGTACAATCTGGGCTCACTGCAGCCTCTGCCTCTCAGGTTCAAGTGATTCTCGCCTCAGCCTCCTGAGTAGCTGAGATTATGGACACGCACCACTGTGCCCCGCTAATTTTTTTGTATTTTTAGTAGAGACCGGGTTTCATCATGTTGGCCAGATTGGTCTTGAACTCCTGACCTCAAGTGAGCCATCCGCCTCGGCCTCTGAAAGTGCTGGGATTACAGGCGTGAGCCCCCGCATCCAGCCTAATTTTTTTATTTTTTGTAAAGTCGGGGTTTCACTATGTTACCCAAGCTGTTTTTGAACTCCTGAGCTCAAGCAGTCTTCTCGCCTCGGCCTCTCAAAGTGCTGGGTTTGCAGGCGTGAGCCACCTTGTCCAGCCAGCTGAATTTTTTTCAGAACTAACGTGAAGTCATTTTCTAACTTGTGCCTTTTTACTTCACTGTAATTAAAGAAGGAAAAAAATAGAAAGCCTGACTCAGAACAACACCACCATCTAGGGGCCGCTCTCTTAATTGCGAGCTCATCCTGTTATACATCCAGAAGAGAGCCCTTGGAGACCAGAGTTCAACTTGCAGAGGTTAAATGATTTGCCTAAGGTCACAGTTACTTGCAGAGCCTAAAGTAAAACTTATCTCTGTGGATTTCCAATCCAGTTCTTTTTCCGTTTACTATGGCAAAGTGATAACTTTTTTTTAGCAGTTAAACAAGAAGAATTGATCTGTTTCATTGGCCTGTAATGGTTGTAGCCTCTAATACTTAACTATTAGAAAGAATTACACAGTATGTATTAAAGCCTTGAAGTTTTATCCTTCAGGAAGAAAAGTCCTGTCAGCTTCTTGGTTTTATGTGGACAATTTATATTGATGTTACCTAGAAACTGAAACATGAATGGATCCACTAATGGGGATTCCTTTTTCTCTTTAATAGAAAATATTTGAAAATTTAGAACATCAGATCTTGTACAGCTGTATCTTGTAGGGCTGTGCCCTTGGTAACAGTAGAGCAATCATAAATCTAGATTTTCATTAAAATATAACACAAAACACTGTTATTAGTATTTTGGAGTATAATAGATTAACCAAAGCACTGTTAAGCTAATAGATTTATATTTCAGAGTCTGAGACATATTCTGATTTTTTAAAGGAATTCTAATTATATGTATACCATGGATTATTTATCTTCAAGTACTGTAAATTAGGCAATAATTAAATGAAATATTTTTTAGGAGAAGTAATGTTTTAAATTCATAATTCTGGCAGGAATATTACCTACTGGTTGTCTATGTTTCACAAAAATTAACTAACAATACCAGAATATTGGCCTCTGGCTGAGCACTGTGACTCATGCCTGTAATCCCAGCACTTTGGGAGGCCAAGGCGGGTGGATAACCTGAGGTCAGGAGTTGGAAACCAGCCTGGCCAACATGGTGAAGCCCTGTCTCTACTAAAAATACAAAAATTAGCTGGGCTATGGTGGCATGGGCCTGTATTCCCAGCTACTGGAGAGGGTGAGGCAGGAGAATTGCGCAAACCTGGGAAATGGAGGTTGCAATGAGCTGAAATTATGCCACTGCACTGCAGCCTGGGCAACAGAGAGTGACACCATCTCAAAAAAAAAAAAAAGTGTGTGTATGTGTGTGTGTGTGTATATATATACATATATGTATATGTGTGTATATATATACATATATGTATATGTGTATATATACATATATGTATATGTGTATATGTATACATATGTATACACGCGTGTGTATACATGTGTATACATGTATGTGTGTACACATGTGTATACATGTATGTGTGTGCGTGTGTGCGTGTATGTGTATGCATATATATGCATGTGTATACGTGTGTACATGTGTGTATATATACATATGTGTGTATATGCATAGTATGTACATATACATACGTATGCATAGTATATACATGTACATACGTATGTATGCTTACATATGTATATGTATACATACATGCATGTATACATATATGCACATATATACATATACACATACATATATGTATATATACACACTTTAATATATACATGCATATACACATACGTATGTATGTATATACATATGCATACACATATACACATACATATATACGTATATACATATACGTATACACAAATGTATATGTGTGTATATATACATATATACTTATATATACATGCACATATACACATATATATACATACACATATACTTATATATACATATATGTATCAAAAAAATATGTATCAAAAAAATAATAATAGGGCCGGGATGGATGTTATACACTTCTAGGAGCTGACACCTGCAATAATTTTTCTACCTTGACGTCTTTTTTTTTTTTTTTCTGAGACGTAGTTTTGCCCTTGCTGTCCAGGCTGGAGTCCAATGGTGCGATCTTGGCTCACTGCAACCTCTGCCCCCAGGTTCCAGCAATTCTCTTGCCTCAGCCTCCGAAGTAGCTAGGATTAGAGGTGACCACCACCACGCTTGGCTAGTTTTTTGTATCTGTATTTTTATTTTTGAGATGGAGTTTTGCTCCTCAACCCAGACTGGAGTGCAATGGTGTGATTTTGGCTTACTGCACCCTCTGCCTCCTGGGTTCAAGCAATTCTCTTTCCTCAGCCTCCCAAGTAGCTGGGATTACAGGTGCCCACCACTGTGCCCAGCTAATTTTTATATTTTTAGTAAAGGCAGGATTTCACCATGTTGGTCAGGCTGGTCTCAAACTCATGACCTCAGGTGATCCACCCGCCTTGTCCTCCCAAAGTGCTGGGATTATAGGCATGAGCCACCGTGCCCAGCCAATTTTTTGTATTTTTAGTAGAGATGGAGTTTCACCATGTTGGCCAGGCTGGTCTCGAACTCCTGGCCTCAGGTGATCCACCCGCCTCACCCTCCCAAAGTGCTGGGATTACACGTGTGAGCCACCGCACTCAGCCCTACCTTGACTTCTTAAATGATCTTAGCAAATGGAAACTCATTACCCTTCATAGCTGTCACACTTGCATTGCCTATCACAGCGTTACGTCAGAGAATTAATGACTCATTAAATTGGTATGACTGGATATTTAAAGATACTAAAGATTATTACTGAAATTTGGAGCTGTGTTAATAGGATTGTGGTTACATTTCTTTTTAAGAAATTTCAGAGATACATGATGAAATCTTTACATTTGATACGTTAAATTTGCTTCAAATAATTGGGGAGGAGAAATTGTCAGGAACTGTGCAGTGTTTGACATTTTACCCAACTTGTAAGCTAAAAATTTAGCCTGGCATGGTTTCATGGATGTTAGCAGAAGACATGAGACTTCTGGGCCAGGAACAAAACACTTTATTACAGCAAAAGTGAGAACCAGAATTTCATGTTCTTCTGTGTCAGTTTCCCATACCCCCCCAAATCCCGAGGAGGTGATGCAAAGGGCCCATTATACAGTGAGTTGTGTGACAGGAGAGGAACACTGAGATCTACCACTTTTATAGCACGTGGAAGTAAGCTTGCTTTTTTTCCTGGGGGAGACGTTACCTCATCCTTCAAGGTTGCTCACAAGGGTGCAAACACAGCCCTGAGAAGTGGCCAGGGTAAAGAACAGTCAAGGGATTGTATTCTTGGCATACTCAGCAAGAATGTGCAGAGACACTTAGGGTCTACAGCATATTGCCTCTGTCACTATTCACTCCTCAGCCTGACACATTCTTGGCCAAACTTAAATTTTTTACACAAGTGTGCTACTCTGACAACCACTTCGATTAAGCTAACCAACAGAAGCCAGAACCAATCCACTCAGTTTGTCTCATATGACATTTAATTAAGTCTATTATCAAGACTCAAAGCAGCAGATGAAGCCAACCTGCAGTATTGATCTCAGTCTTACTCTCCAGGGTCCCAGACAGCTCACTGTGAATAAATCTCAGGGAATACCAGTAGGTCTGATTTTAGGCAGCCATGAGGTATTCTACGGCCAGGGTATTTTATTCATTAAGACCTGTACGGAGAATTTAAACTGATCTGTTAATCTCTGGTGTCATTGCATTAATTAGACAATCGATGGGCCAGAAAGCGACCCCTGTCCTTAATGGGGAGACATCTCATGACCCATTTTTCCCCTACCCATTTTTCCCCTACATACAAAAATATAACCCTAAAGGACACACAAGTCACTTTGGTTCAGGACTCGCTGCTAAACCTGATTTGTATCATCACATTGGTTAAGTCACAGGGGCAGTGTCGCCAAATAGCTGCAGCTTCAGTTGCCATATACGTATTACCCAAGACCACTCAGTCATCAAAAGCATATGATCAGTCAGATTGAATCAAGGTTGTGTTGGTCCTGATGTCTGTATACATTCGAATTTGGGTGCTGTTGTTGATGGTATCAGGCACAGCAGAACAGTGCAGGACTGACCATGTTTATGAGAGATTTTCGTTTTCATAGCACATTTCATAGTGGTCTGGACAAGCCCAGCAGCAGGTCAGACTGTTAGCTGCAGCTGCCACTTGATTCAGGTAGCGGTTTTGAATCAAGGGCAGTGGTTCCAGCTGGGGGCAGTTTTGCTCTCCAGGGGACATTTGGCAATGTCTGAGCCATTTTTATTTGTCACAACTAGAGGGAAGGTGCTACTGGCATCTAGTGGGTAGAGGCCAGTGTAACTGCTAAACAGCGAATTATCCAGCCTAAAATATTAATAGTGCCAAGGTTGAGAAACTAACCTAGGGAACAAATTGTGCATTAATTATTCCCCTTCCAGCTAGGCATGGTGGCTCACACCTGTAATCCCAGCACTCTGGGAGGCCGAGGCAGAAGGATCCCTTGAGCCAGGAGTTTTAAGACCAGCCTGGGAAATATAGTGAGACCCTGTCTCTACAACAAATAAAAAATTAGCCAGGCATAGTGGCACGTGCCAGTAGTCCCAGCTACTTAGGAGGCTGAGGTGGAAGGGTCACTTGAGCCCGGGAGGTCAAGGCTGCAGTGAGCTGTGATAGCAGCATGGCACTCCAGCCTGGGCGACAGAATGAGACCCTGTCTTTACTCCTTAGTGTGGTCTAAGCTGTTTTCTCCCCAGATGCCAGGGTTGTTGCCTTCCCTCCACTGACATAAAATTAATACCTATAACACATTTTTCTTCAATCATCCTTTCTTTCATCCAGACCTTTTCTTTCACCTTCTTCTTTCACCCAGACCTTTTGTCCTGATTACTACCCAGGAGACAGTGAAATGGAGATAATCCCTTTCTGGGATTCTAGGACTGTCATATTCTGTGACCCAAATACCGGATAGTCAGGTATGTGGAACAGGAGGAGGTGAGGGTGATATACTCAGTAACCTCTTTAATGCTCAACAATGGCAGTTACCTGCAGATAGTAGGGAGTGTGAAATATTCATCAAATAATCTCACTTTTGGCTCACTGCTGAGTGACCTTTGTGACAAAGGGCTCCCCACTGTCAGACTGCAAATAGTTTGGAAGACTAAGAATATGACACATTAGTTTCAAGAGCTGTAATTGTGTGGTCAAAGTCAGTTGGTCAGACTGAAACAGCAATGTCGTAGCCTAAGAATGTCTCAACAGCAGTCAGCCCCTCTGCCATGAGTTGCCCTAACAGGTGGCCAAATGGCCAGTGTATTCAGTCAGTTAGGAGCAAGCGGGCCCATGTCCCGTATAATATGGGCTTGTAAATTTACCTCCAGACAAATGGGATAACTTTAGCAGGGGTCACCAAGACTGGCATGCATGAGAAAGAGTTCTTACTGGGTGCCTAGTCCACCATGGTGGATGTGTTGCCATTGTGAGGACAATCCAGGTGATGCTGGCTTCATCAGCAGCTTGATTCCACTAGGTGTTATCAGTCATAGGTGTTATCAGCCCTTAACTGTAGTCATCTACATGGATGACCCAGATGTTCTGTTTGGCAGCCACAATTTATTTTCATGGTTTATAGCCTTAAAAGAGATGTCTTTAGTCTGCCTTTCAAGTGGCAGACCAGATGTCTAGGCCATTAGTAACAGCGCAAGTCAGCAAAAACTAGTGTGGTGGCTCACACCTGTAATCTCAACTTTGGGAGGCTGAGGCAGGAGAATCACTGGAGTCTAAGAGTTCAAGACCAGCCTGGGCAACATAGCGAGATGCCCATCTCTACAAAAATTTTAAAAAGCAGGTCATGGGGACACACACCTGTAGCCCCAGCTACTCAGGAGATTGAGGTAGGAGGATCCCTGAGTCCAGGAGGTTGAGACTGCAGTGAGCTGTGATCACACCACTGCACTCCAGCCTGGGCAACAGCGCAAGACCCTGACTCTAAAAATAATAATTTTTAAAATAGAGCAAGGTTAATCAAAAGCAGTATTGGCTATGAGAACTGAGTTCTGCCCACTGAGCAGGGACTTCATTCACTTTAGTTGCATGGCTAGCACTGAGGTTGGATTGCAACAGCAGCACAATGGATACTATCAGCTTTCCATTCTGCAGAGCCATCAGTGAATCAGGCCCAATCATTTAGGACACTTAGGTGAAGTAAGGACCCCATTGACCCAACAGGTGCAAGTACGCTTCACGCAGTGGAGTGCTAGATAAACAGTTTTCCAGGAGTTTCTACTACCACTTCATGAAAAACCAAGATGATCCTAAGGCTGCTACATCCCAGAACACACTGTTTTTTTTATCAGCAAGGCTTGTTTAGTGAGGCCTCCAATACCCAAAGCCCTCCAATAAGCCTAGAAGCAGCGAAGGTTAAAGAGATAGCAGTTTGTCCTTGACTGCCAGAGGGATTAAGCACTGTGAATCCATCCACACAGCCCCAAGAAACTACTTGGTGAACAGGCTCCTGAATTTTTTTGGAGTTTTATCAAACACTTCTGTTGGTGGAGGTGTGATGAAACCACAGTCAAGGTATGAGATTGAGAATTCTGAGTTGTCAAACAACTGGACAGCATCTTCGCTCTCATGTGAAAACTGTGGCCATCAGAGAGTGGAAACACTTGTGTTTAAATACTGACACACACATACACACACACACACGGCAAATGGCAGAGGAGTTTGTTCCATTAACACTTTTCTAATACAGCAGTGCCCTGAATGGGAGAATCTCCTCTGAATACATGAAGTGCACAGCATGTACACATCAGTCTCACATTTAGCAGTAGAAAATAGAACACTGAATTGGCCCAGAGGGACTCACACACTTAAATGTAAAAATATTTTTGCCTGGGCACGGTGGCTCAAGCCTGTGATCCCAGCACTTTGGGAGGCCGAGGTGGGCGGGTCACCTGAGGTCAGGAGTTCAAGACCGGCCTGACCAACATGGAGAAACCCTGTCTCTACTAAAAATACAAAATTAGCCAGGCGTGGTGGCACATGCCTATAATCCCAGCTACTAGGGAGGCTGAGGAAGGAGAATCACTTGAACCTGGGAGGCAGAGGTTGCGGTGAGCCGAGATCGTGCCATTGCACTCCAGCCTGGGCAGCAAGAGTGAAACTCCTGTCTCAAATAATATAGATATATTTTATAAATTTAAAAAACCTTTTTCTCCACTGCAAGTTTTGCCCAAACCCTGTCAGTTGAATTTGGATGCTTTATTTCCTTATTTACAGTAGGCATTGGCAAACTTTTCTCTGTGAAAAGCCAGATAAATGGTTTTGGCCTTGTGGGCCAAGAAACAAAACTGGGATGTAGGCATATAACAAGAGGAAACAAATCTCCACAAAATTATTAATGAAGTTCAAACTGTCATGATAATAATTGAGTACTTTTTTTGTAATACAGATCTACTAACAAGGAAAAAAATGGAATTTTTTTCTTTTGGGATGGGGAATAACATTTCATTAAATTAGAGCTTAGTGATTCCCATTATAAAAATGAGTTGCAAATTTTCATCTGTGAACAGTGACTTGTAATGAGATTTTATGTATTTCTTTTTTTTTTTTTTTTTTTTTTTGAGATGGAGTCTCACTCTGTTGCCCAGGCTGGAGTGCAGTGGCGCAGTCTTGGCTCACTGTAACCTCCACCCACTGCAACCTCTGCCTCCCAGGTTGAAGCGATTCTCCTGCCTCAGCCTCCCAAGTAGCTGGGATTACAGGAGCATGCCATCACGCCTGACTAATGTTTGTATTTTTAGTAGGGACGGGATTTCACCATGTTGGCCAGGCTGGTCTTGAACTTCTGACCTCAAGTGATCCACCTGCCTTGGCCTCCCAAAGTGGTGGGATTACAGGCATGAGCCACAGTGCCTGGCCTGTATTTCATTTTTGAAGATGTCTTTTCACAGGTAAAACGTGTGTTGCTCAAAATGTTTTGAGTGCGGTATTGCTGCAGTTTGCAGTGTGCACCTCAGTGTGAAGTGATGAGTGCACCACCTCAGTGTGAACTGCACCTGCACCACTGCAGTTGTAGTGCAAAAAGCAGCAAGTGGGCCAGGGGCTGTGGCTCGTGCCTGTAATTCAGCACTTTGGGAGACTGGGGCAATAGGATCCTTTTGAGTCCAGGAGTTTAAGACCAGCCTGGGCAACATAGTGAGACCTCATCTCTATTTAAAAATAGATTAAAAATTTTAAAAAGCAGAAACAGACAATATTTAAAGATAAATAAGTATGATCATGTTCCAATACGATTTGATTTGTGGATATTTATGTTTATTTTGAATTTCATATAATTTTCACACGTAGTAAAATATTTTTTCAAATCTATAAAAATAGAAAAAACATTCTCAGCTTACAGACTATACAAAAATGGAAACTGGCCAGATTTACCATAGGCAGCAATTTGCCAGCTCAGCCTGGACTAAGGATTATATCACATGGATGGTTAGCAGTTATAACTGCAGCTGCTTATAAGATCATAGGTGAAGAAGTCCCTGATACAGAAAATCAGAGCAAGGACACAGAATGCTAAAAACTGAAATTTAGGAAAACTTTACCTGCAAAATTTTTTTTTTTTTTTTTTTTTTTTTTTTTTTTGAGACAGATTCTGGCTCTGTCTCCCAGGCTGCAGTGCAGTGGCACAATCTCGGCTCACTGCAACCTCCTCCTCCAGGGTTCAAGTGATTCTCCTGCCTCAGCCTCCCGAGTAGCTGGGATTACAGGCCCACGCCACCAAGCCCGGCTAATTTTTGTATTTTTAGTAGAGACAGGGTTTCACCACATTGACCAGGCTGGTCTGGAACTCCTGACCTCAAGTGATCTGCCAAGCTTGGCCTCCCAAAGTGCTGGGATTACCAGCCTGGCCAACATGGTGAAACCCCATCTCTACTAAAAATAACAAAATCAGTTGGGCATGGTGGCACACACCTGTAATCCCAGCCTCTCAGGAGGTTGGGGCAGGAGAATCGCTTGAACCTGGGAGGCAGAGGTTGCAGTGGGCTGAGATCGTGCCATTGCACTCCAGCCTAGGCGACAAGAGCAAAACTCCGTATCAAAAATTAAAAAAAGAATATACTGCCTATGTAACACTACTTAATCAGAAAAAAAACCCTAGTAAGACATATTCAAGCAAAATTACTGGATTTTAAAGAAACAGGCCGAGCGCAGTGGCTCACGCCTGTAATCCCAGCCCTTTGGGAGGCCGAAGCAGGCAGATCACAAGGTCAGGAGATCGAGACCATCCTGGCTAACACGGTGAAACTCCGCTTCTACTAAAAATACAAAAAAATTAGCCAGGCATAGTGGTGGGTGCCTGTAGTCCCAGCTGCTCGGGAGGCTGAGGCAGGAGAATGGCGTGAACCTGGGAGGTGGAGCTTGCAGTGAGCTGAGATCGTGCCACTGCACTCCAGCCTGGGCAACACAGCGAGACTCTGTCTCAAAAAAAAAAAAAAAAAAAAAGAGACAGAAAAAATTGGGGAGACTCTACCCAAAACCAAAGACTTTTGAAAGAAACTTATACTTTTCACTAGCAATGCTTTATGTTATTAAAAAAAAATGGGAGTAGGATATTTAAGATGCTCAAACAGTGAGCCAAGGAGCTAAGGATGCAGCAATAGTGACTTTGAGATATAAAGTACACTGACAAATTATACTCACCATGGAGGAATAAGAACTTCCTAAGGAACCTACCAAAGAACATGCTTCAGACAACCAAAATAGCCATCAATCTAAAGACTGGTGGTGGGCATTAAACATAGTTACTTGTGGCTGGGCGTGGTGGCTCACACCTGTGATCTCAGCACTTTGGGAGGCCAAGGCAGGTGGATCACCTAAGGTCAGGGGTTCGAGACCACCCTGGCCAACATGGTGAAACCCCGTCTCTACTAAAAATACAAAAAATTAGCCAGGTGTGGTGGCAGGCGCCTGTAATCCCAGCTACTGAGGAGGCTAAGGCAGGGGAATCTCTTGAAACCAGGAGGTGGAGGTTGCAGTGAGCCATGATCACGCCACTGCACTCCAGCCTGAGGGACAAGAGCGAGACGTCATCTCAAAAAACAACAACAACAACAACAAAACATAGTTACTTGTAGCACTGAGACTAAATGAAAGCTAAGTGGGAGAGTAGTCAAGTGATGGCTGTATACTCAAGCAGTTCTGACACAGTGTAACTATGAAAACTTCTTGGGAAAATTAGGACAAGAACATGCCCCCAAAAATTGTAACTGTTTTCAGTAATCACTTTGATCTCCCCTTCCACACTTTTCCACATTTAAGAACTGGTGTCATTACATTAGCCCCATCTAGGTAATTCAGGATATTCTCCCTAACAGTTTTTCCCCCTTTTCACATTAGTATGCACTTTCATTAGTGATATTGCTCAACTATTCAAATTAAAGAAGCAAAAGCCCATTTCAAATTGAATATTCGTTTTGCTACTAACAACAGCCATGCCTTTTTTTTTTTTTTTTTTTTTTTTTTTGAGACAGAGTCTCGCTCTGTCGCCCAGGCTGGAGTGCAGTGGCGCGATCTCGCTCACTGCAAGCTCCGCCTCCCAGGTTCATGCCATTCTCCTGCCTCAGCCTCCCGAGTAGCTGGGACTACAGGCGCCTGCCACCACGCCCCGCTAATTTTTTGTATTTTTAGTAGAGACGGGGTTTCACCGTGTTAGCCGGGATGGTCTCGATCTCCTGACCTCGTGATCCACCCACCTCGGCCTCCCAAAGTGCTAGGATTACAAGCGTGAGCCACCGCACCCGGCCAGCCATGCCTTAATACAAAGGTCTTTTAGTCATCTGTTTTTGAAGGGTCGTGTATCCCTGATCACAAAAGTTTTCCTATGAGAAACTAAGGTAAAATAGTTTAAGTAAAATCAATAAAGAAAAGCCATCCAGCCGAGATCATGCCTTTGCACTCCAGCCTAGTCAACAAAAGCAAAATTCTGTCTCAAAAAAAAAAAAAGAAAAGAAAAGCCATCCAGATACTTAAAGTGAGAAATTTGCAACACCCCTTACAGTGTTTCTCAGTAGATGGGTATGTTAACCACCTTCGAGTTGGTCTCTGGGAAGGAAACTAGATTAAATCCATCAAATAAGCCAAACAATTTTTTAAAAATAAAGCATATGGCCAGGTGTGGTGGCTCACGCCTGAAATTCCAGCACTTTGGGAGGACGAGGCAGGTGGATCATGAGGTCAGGAGATCGAGACCATCCTGGCTAACACAGTGAAACCCTATCTCTACTAAAAATACAAAAAATTAGCCGGGCATGGTGGCGGGCACCTGTAGTGTCAGCTACTCGGGAGGCTGAGGCAGGAGAATGACTTGAACCTGGGAGGCAGAGGTTGCAGTGAGCTGAGATTGTGCCACTGCACTCCAGTCTGGGCGACAGAGCAAGACTGTGTCTCAAAACAAACAAACAAACACAAAAAGCATTATTTTTGGAAACTTTTTCAAATGAGCCCTTCTAAAAGTAGAATACTATGCCAACCTCTATTCCAAGGTGTAGCAGATTCGAGCTTGATTATGGATTATACCATTATCTTACTAAATGATATCCAGTCTCAGTGCATCAAGAGGAACACCACCATTTATGTAATAATCGGTCCTCATCCCATGACCTCTTTTTCTACCCTGGGGAGGGAGCCCCTGCCATTTGGGACCCATATCTATGTCTAAACCAGCCTTTAGTAGAAAATAAAGCATTTGCTTCTTGGCTAAGGGAAATTAATAGGGAAGTCACTCATTCCTTTATTCAACAAATATTGAACTAGGCAATGACGATCTGACAGTGAATCAGTGCCCTACCACCACCAAAAATACTGTCCTCATGGAATTTTTCTCATAGACACGAGTAAACAAAACTGTGGAAAAAAATCACGAGTGTCAAAAGGCATCACCAGATTCTACAGAGGAGACATTATTAGAACAGACTTCAATTCCTCATTCAGGTTGCTTAAAAATAAACAGCAAACAGCAGAGACTTCAAGGAGGTGAAATAAACACTATGTCCATGTAAAGGAGAATATTTCAAGCACAGGGAAGAGCAAGAGGAATAGGAGTAGGAGACAAGTCAGATGCAAGGTCACATGGGATCTTTGAATGAATCATCTAAAACAGATTTTCAGGGCCTGGTATAGTGGCTCACACCTGTAATCGGGAGGATCACTTGAGGCCAGGAGTTCCAGACCAGCCTTGGAGCCTTGGGAATATAGCAAGACCCCATTTCCACAAGAAATATTTTAAAATTAGCCAGCCATGGTGGCACACACCTGTAGCCCCAGCTACTCAGGAGGCTAAGGCAGGAGGATCGCTTGAGGCCGGGAATGCAAAGCTGCAGTGAGCTGATTGCCTCACTGCATTCCATTCTGGGCAACAGAGTGAGATCCTGCCTATAAAAAATAAAAGACTTCCACAAGATAGGACAGACAAGGTAGGCAGTAACCATCCAAGTAGTAATGGTGGCTTGTTTCAAATAGCGGAAGATGGTAATAATTGATTAAACTCCAGATATATATAGCTTCAATCAACTGTGAATGGTCAAGGATGACCACAGAGGATTTTGGCCTAAGCAACCAAAAGGGTGGGTACAATTGAGATAATACCATTTTAGAACATTGTATGTTAAATGCCTGTCTGACATCCAAGTGGGGATATCAAGTAGGCACTTAGACAAACCTGGATGTCCCAAAGAAAAATATAGGCTAGAAATATAAAAATCTCCATTAATTTAAAACCAAGAACCTAGGGAGAGTATAGAAATGTCTAAGGACCAAGCCCTAGGGCCTTTTTTTTTTTTGAGACGGAGTCTCACACTGTCTCCCCGGCTGGAGTGCAATGGCCCAATCTCAGCTCACTACAACCTCTTCCTCCCAGGTTCACGCAATTCTCCTGCCTGAGTCTCCCAAGTAGCTGGGATTACAGGTGCACACCACCACACCTGACAAACTTTTTGTATTTTTTAGTAGAGATGGGGTTTCACTATGTTGGCCAGCCTGGTCTCTTAACTCCTGACCTCGTGATCCACCCACCTCAGCCTCCCAAAGTGCTGGGATTACAGGCGTGAGCCACTGCGCCCAACCAGCCCTAGGGCCTTCTAAAACTGATTAAAAGTCTAAAAAATGGGCCGGGCACGGTGGCTCACGCCTGTAATGCCAGCACTTTGGGAGGCCAAGGCAGGCGGATCACAAGGTCAGGAGATCGAGACCATCCTGGCTAACACAGTGAAACCCCGTCTCTACTAAAAAATACAAAAAATTAGCCGGGCGAGGTGGCGGGCGCCTGTAGTCCCAGCTACTGGGGAGGCTGAGGCAGAAGAATGGCGTGAACCCCAGGGGGCGGAGCCTGCAGTGAGCCGAGATCGTGCCACTGCACTCCAGCCTGGGCGACAGCAAGACTCTGTCTCAAAAAAAAGAAAAAAAAAAAAATCTAAAAAATGAACTAGTAAAGGAGTAGCCAATGATGTAGGAGGAAAAGCTTGAGTCGAGGATCTGGAAGACAGTTAAAATCAGGAAAAAATCAACTGTCAAGAGTCACTAATAGGACAAAGTGACAAGCAAGTCACTAATAGAGGTCAAGTAAAAGGCCTCTAGTAAAAGAATGGACCACTGGATTTAGCAACAAAATCACTGCTAATCTTGACAATGAAATTTCTAGTAGTGTTGGGAGGAAAGCCTAACTGCAGCAAATTCAAGAAAAATCAGGCCGGGCGCGGTGGCTCACGCTTGTAATCCCAGCACTTTGGGAGGCCGAGGCGGGCGGATCACGAGGTCAGGAGATCGAGACCACGGTGAAACCCCGTCTCTACTAAAAATACAAAAAATTAGCCGGGCGTGGTGGCGGGCGCCTGTAGTCCCCAGCTACTCGGAGAGGCTGAGGCAGGAGAATGGCGTGAACCCGGGAGGCGGAGCTTGCAGTGAGCCGAGATTGCGCCACTGCACTCCAGCCTGGGCGACAGAGCAAGACTCCGTCTCAAAAAAAAAAAAAAAAAAAAATCAAATAAAAACTGAAAAATGTGGCTGGGCACCATGGCTCACACCTATACTCCCAGCACTTTGGTGGCTGACGCAGGAGGATCCCTTGATGCCAGGAATTTGAGACCAGTCTGGACATAACGGCCAAGACCCTACAAAGAACTTAAAAACTAGCAGATTAGGCCTGGTGCAGTGGCTCACACCTGTAATCTCAGCAATTTGGGAGGCCAAGGCGGGAGGATCAGTTGAGGCCAAGAATTCAAGACAAGCCTGGTCAACATGGCGAAACCCCCATCTCCACTAAAATATGCAAAAATTAGCCCAGCATGGTGGTGGGTGCCTATAATCCTAGCTACTGGGAAGGGTGACACAAGCATTGCTTGAACCTAGGAGATGGAGGTTGCAGTGACCCAAGATCGCACCACTGCATTCCAGCCTGGATGACAGCGAGACTGTCTTTAAAATAAAAAGCTGAGTGTGGTGGCACAGGCCTGTGTCCCAACTACTCAGGAGACCTGACAGGGAGGGCTGCTTGAGCCCAGGAGTTTAGGGTTACAGTGAGCTATGATCACACTTCTACTCCATCCTGGGTGACAGAGTAAGATGATGTCTCTCAAACGTAATTTTTTTTTCAAGTCTCACTTTGTAGCCCAGACTGGAGTGCAGTGGTGTGTTCTTAGCTCACTGCAACCTCCACCTCCCAGGTTCAAGTGATTTTCATGCCTCAGCCTCCCAAGAAGCTGGGATTACAGGCACCCTGCCACCACACCTGGCTATTTTTAGGTGAGACTGTGTCTCACCATGTTGGCCAGGCTGGTCTTGAACTTCTGACCTCAAGCAATCCACCCACCTCAGCCTCCCAAAGTGCTGGGATTACTGGCATAAGCTACCACACTTGACCTCTAAAATATAATTTTTGTATGTAAAAAAGTTTTAAAAATTAAAAAAATTAAATGATACATAAAAAATTCCTTTGAGCTTTGCTATAAAGGGATTTAGTAAGGTGCTCTGGGAGGGGGTATACTAGTATTTGTATGGTGATGGAAGGGACAGTGAGGAATTGATAAAGGTATGAATTGCTGAAGCCATGAGGCTGATTAGGCAAAAACAAAAAGGCTGTCTTTTGTCTCAGCACAATCCATCCAGTGGTATGACAGAAGGTAGTATGATTAACACATGCATAGGTGGCAGAGTATAGGTAACAGAAATTTGTGGGGTTCTTTTCTCTGCTTTACAACTTTTTTAGTGATTATAGGAAGCAAGGTTACCAGCTAAGCAAGAAATGAGAAAACTGAAGTCTTGAGAAGAGGTAGAAACTGAATGAATGAGTGACTGTAGGTGGATAGCACTAAATGCCCACTTGGTAACAGCTTCTCCACTCCATTTCGGCTTCACAGTAAAGGTGCATAGTAGTATGTTTATATCCAATTTGTCTGGGTCAGAAGAGTTTACCAGCTGTCAAATTTACTGTCTAATCCACCAAGCTGTCAGATTATTTTTTTTAAAAAGAACGTTCAGAAGCAAACCATCACAAATAACACTTTTTATTTGCCACTATTTGAAGTCTGAACTTTAAACAGATTCTTGGACTGGTGGTTCATATCCATCAGCTCGTTCAACTTTAGCACCTGTCTCATCCCCAGTGGCTTTTCCAGAACTACTGCCTTCACCATGAAGCTCCATGAGCTTTCCCACTAAAAGGCAAAAAACAAACAAACAAAAAACTGTCAGTATATCTTGAAATAATGGTCATCACTACTATGCAAGCATGACAGGAAGAAAAAAGGCCATGATATGGCCCCACACTCCTCCTCCACCCAAAAACAATGTATTTGGCCCTACAGGAATCACATGATTTCTCACTTACATTCAAACTTGGGCTTCTTCAGCATTTTTACTTTTCTAACGAAGACATCATGGAGAGGATAAATAGATTGGCAAGCCTTTTCTATGTCTTTTCCAATGCTGTCTGGAATCCTGCAAACCAGTAACAGTAAATTTTTTTTCTTAAAGTCCTAGTTCTCAGATATAAGATAAGCCATTTCCTTTAAAAGTAGAGAAGCCTTGGAATAAACCTACACATAACACCTACCTCATTTAACCTGTATAAATCCTGTAAGATAAACTATTATTTTCCTTTCACATGTAAAGGATAGATGATCTGAATTACATAGCTAGCTAGTGGCAAAGTTAGTAGAGTCTTCTGAGTCCAAGCCTTATGCTTTTTCCATTACACCCTCTTAGCTAACTGTATATTGCATGGGAACATCAGAAAAATATAAGTTATCACTGGCCATCATCTGGGACCGAAACTTTTTTCATCACTTATCCCCGTGCATTATTAATCATGAAAGGTTTTGTCTTTCAGTGTATTTTCTCTTTGTGTGTGTGTGTGTGTGTGTGTGTGTGTGTGTGTATATATATGTATATATATATGTATGTATGTATGTATGTTTTTTATTTTTTGGGACAGGGTCTCCCTATATTGCCCAGGCTGGCCTCAAACTCCTGGGCTCAAACAATCCTACCACCTCAGCCTCCTGAGTAGCTGGGACTCCAGGCACATCCCACTCCACTCAACTTATTCAGTGTATTTTCCAAGTAGGGGAAAAACATTTCCTGTCCTTCAACTCCATCTACTGTGAGACAGCTTCATTCAAAATAAACAAACACGAAAAAACTGTTATCATTTACAGAGTACTAGCAGATCACCTGAAGTCAGGAGTTCAAGACCAGCCTGGCCAACATGGTGAAACCCCATCTCTACTAAAAATAAAAAAAAATTAGCTGGGCATGGTGACAGTCCCCTGTATTCCCAGCTACTCAGGAGGCTGAGGCTCAAGAACTGCTTGAACCCAAGAAGCAGTGGTTGCAGTGAGCCAAGGAGGATCGCAACACTGCACTCCAGCCTGGGCAATAGAGCAAGACTGACTCTAATAATAATAATAGTAATAGTAATAATCATATTTACTGAGTACTTAACACTCTTTCACTTAAAGAGATATAGCTAGAAGGATTCACAAACAAGATTTCAACAGACCTTTACCTTGTCTCATATGCTTTCCCTCATCTGAGGAATAATCCAATACTCAAGGTTGTGTTGTGTGAGGAAGCAAAGAAACACTTACAATTTATTGTAACACTTACAATTTATTGTAACACTTACAATTTATTGACCACTTCTTTCAAGTCATTTGTCTGCACCTCTCGGGTCATGATTTCCATCATCTTCTTCCGGATTTGGCGGACCTGTTGGTGCTGAGCGTAAGAGGTCTTCCGTATCTGATTGTTACGTTTTTTAGTAAAACCAACACAGAACAGACGAAGCAAGTAACCATCGGTAGTCTTGACATCAACATGAGCTTCAATCATTGTCTGGAGAAAAAAGATACCATCAGATTATCAGGTTTTATGTTATCCATTTATCCCTCAAGTTCTAATTTTAAAAAGCTAGAATGTCAAACACTCATTATTAAATATAAAGTATCCTAATATAGGTAACATCTCTTAAGTTTACAGAATTAACTTCCTTGAACTTACCAATAGTTACCCCCAAATTCTTACCCAATTAAATAACCAGGTCGTCTCAACTGCCCTCCCTCCTCCTTTCTACCCTCCATTATCACTACCACTATTGCAATGGCACCCAAACCCACATCCATTGCATACACATATACCCCTTTAAACAGCTCATACCCCCTGAAGTGTAAAACTACACCAGAGGAAAATGGGTTCTGAGAGGATCCATGGTATTCTATGGTATGAACATCTACAGTGATTATGTCATTTCTCAAGAAACTGTTGTAAATAGGTGACTGCTATAATAACTCTAAATGCCTATTTTGAAAGATGCCTTTTATGTTCCAAACTAAAGCCATGCTGATGATTAAATACCCAATTTCAGAGCTAAAATATAATTAAAAACCCCTAGTTAGTGGTCATATTATTGCCTAAATTGAAAAAACAAAAACCATCTTCGGTAGTGATGAAAACTGATTTACTTTGTTTGCGTTTTGTAAATTTGATACCTTAATATAAAAAAAAACTAATCAAATACAATTTACAGTTAAGGGACCTTAAAATATTTCTAGAAATGTAAACCATAAAGCCTTAGAGGAATGTCAGGATAAATGTAACGGTATAATCAGTATGTATCATTTGGGACCGAAACATTTTGTCATCATTCATTCCCACATACAAAATATTCAAACTATGCCAGGTGCAGTGGCTCACGCCTGTAATCCCAGCACTTTGAGAGGCTGAGGCGGGCAGATCACTTGAAGTCAGGAGTTCGAGACCAGCCTGGCCAATATGGTGAAACCCTGTCTCTACTAAAAATACAAAAATTAGCCGGGCGTGGTGGCAGGTGCCTGTAATCCCAGCTACTCAGGAGGCTGAGGCACGAGAATCACTTGAACCCAGGAGGAGGTTGCAGTGAGCAGAGATGGCGCCACCGCACTCCAGCCTGGACGATAAGAGACTCAGTCTCCCAAAAACAAAAAAACTCCCACAAAATATTCCAACTGAATAGTTAGCCAGACACATCTGAAATATTTTCATTTCATCCTCACAATTCAATAAAATGACACTCTTACCTGCACTTTACAAATAAAGAACCGAGGCTTAGAAAACAAGTTACTTTCCAAAGAGAACACAATAGGGAAATGGAGCCCAGATTTTAACCTCACTCCAGAGGCTCTGCCACAATTATGCCCTATTGCCACAGTTAATCAACATTCACTCAATTCTGAGGTCAAAAAATATCCTTAAGACAGGCAAACCGCCCACCTGCACCTAAACATTCCTCAAAAAAGCCACTAATCTATGCAGCAAGAAAATCTGACTTTGATGATACACCACTATTAAATCTTAGATTTAAATAGTAAGTAAAATATGGGGTGGCAACCCCAGAGTTAGCACTCAACAACGGCAAGAAAACAAAAATTTAAAATGAACTTTGTGGACATTTCACTGGTCTCAATACATCATTTTATTTATTTAACTTTTTTTATTTATTTAACTTGCTCCTTCCGGTCATCAAACCATGCTATCCTTGGTCAAACACCCATAGCACAACCACTGTAAGGAACTTTGGGTCTCACCTGCCATTTTTTGACCATGGAACACATTTTGTCACGGGTAAGATCCATGCCATGGAAGTTAGTCAGGCAGTTTTTACCCTGAACATCTTCAGTAATCAGCTTGAATTTTCTAAATGCAACTTCATCATTCTGCAAATCAGCAAGACTCACTTCAAACACACGACCCTTGAGACCATCAGATGCAATTTCTACAAAAGAAAAAACAAGTATCTTAACATTTAGGAACCATATAAGCAAAGTCAAGCCTGTAAACTGAGGGTAGAAATTAAGTAAATGGTAAATTATAAAGACCTTAACCTTTGTTATCAAATCTATCCGGACACCAGTGACTTACGGACAGCACTTATTAGAAGCTCAAAACTACCTATGGCACATTTTCTTAATTCAAAAAGCATCATCTTGCTTCTCCAAGTGCTGTACTAAAAACCAGCTCCACAGGTGCCAAGGCTGCAACCAAGAGCTGACATTTCCTTAAAGTCTCCCACCACAGGACCAATAACAGACCAAGATGCCTGCTACAATATACAAGCACCAACTTAAGGAAAATACAAACCAAGAATAAGCTACTTACTCGTTCCTTGGGTCCTGGTGACGAGCGTCTTTCCAATATTTCTTATATTGAACATAGCAGGTGCTTTCACGTCATACCAATCTTTCTTAGAAAATGGATCAACCCTGGATTTTAAGAAAATGCTTAAGTTCCATTGCAGATCATTCTTACTGTATTTATCACTGTTTATTTCCCATTAATATTTTAAAAAGCTAACCAGCAATTTGATACCAAAGTGTGTCTCACAGTGAGGTGAGGGGAACAAACATAAATCTAGCTCTTCCCACTGTACGTTTCACTGCATGCATCAGACTTTGAAAAGTTATGTCCACTTCCCACCCTCATCGGTCCTTCCACTACACAGGCACTTGGAGTAACATGCATCGGTCCTTCCACTACACAGGCACGAGTAACATGCAGTCTCATTAACTTTGCTAGCACGTAATGGCATGTACTGGTAACTAAGACCCTGCATGGCCTCAAAGCTTAGTAGGAGCTCACAGATTCCAGCGGGACCAGGCAAAGGCGGGATTGACGGGTCCTGAATGGATAGAAGGGTGCTTTTCTCAACTCCTGCTGTCGCAGTGCCATCAAACACTCGCGGAATTGAGGCAGCCCGTGAGCCCACAAAACATTCCAGCCGAGTCACGGCGGCAAGCCGGCTCAAACGCGACGCGCACAAGGACCAGAAGGCCTGGGAAAAGCAGCCGACTTGCCGCTACTCAACACCCAGACCCTCCAGGCCGCGTTGTGAATGCACCAACCCGCCACGGCCCGCACAATCCGACTGGAATCCTCGCCATCCGGCCTATGCCGCGATCTAGGACCAGCCCGCCGATTCCAGCAGACACCCAAAAAGCAAGACGCCACGACAGTCGCCACTTACACTTTCTTCTTGGCTCCCTTTTTGCCGCCTTTCGTAAGGCGCTTGTTCTTGCCAACCGCCATGATGCTAGTCAGAGAGCCAAAAGGGCGGAAGTAGGAATCGCGCGAGAACTTAGGCGTACGGGGCGGGGCTCGCCGTCTACGTGACCTTTGCCCTGTTATTCTTCCGGCCTCAAGAATTCCGCGACAGTAGAGAGCGCCACTCCTTAGACTGTGGTTGCGACACCGCCATCGTGTGTGGGGAGGCCGCGCGTCATGCCGCGGGCTCACTGGAGGCTGCGCTGTGTAGACCAAGGCGTCGGTGGCCTGACGTCTGGTTACCTGTGGTTTCTGTGGCTGTGACGTCGGGAAGTAAGTTTCTGTAAAACGAGACGCCCACTCAACATCGTTCAAAGCTGAACTCAGCGTCTAATCCCCAAACCTGCTGTTTGAGAGCATTGGCTTTGGAGTCAGTCAGCGGATCTGATTCAAATGCCGGTTTCAACAGGGCTTTGCTTGAGACCGACCTCTCCACGCTTGTTTTCCTCATGCGTAAAATGGGAGTAATAAAACGGTCGGCTTCATGAGGTTTCGTAGGGCTAAATGAGCATCACTCCAGAGATGCTAGCAACGTTCAGCTTGTTGATGTGAGTGCTGGTTCATCTCAGGTGTTGTTGCTTTGTGAACATTTCACTAAGCGCTACGCTTATTTGTGTCCTTTTCTATATGTCTGTTATATATTGATTAAAAGGTCTTTTTAAAGTAGAGTGAGACCGAACTCGTTGGCTCACACCTGTAATCCCAGCACTTTGAGAGGCTGAGGCAGGGAAATCAGTTGAAGCAAGGAATTGGAGACTAGCCTGGGCCACACAGCCAGACCCCATCTCTACAAGAAAATGATAAAATTAGCAGGGCGTTGGCCGGGCGCGGTGGCCCACGCCTGTAATCCGAGCACTTTGGGAGGCTGAGGCGGGCGGATCGCCTGAGCCCAGGAGTTCGAGACCAGCCTGGCCAACACAGTGAAACCCCGTCTCTACTAAACATACAAAAAATTAGCCGGGCATGGTGGTGGGTGCCTGTAATCCCAGCTACTCGGGAGGCTGAGGCACGAGAATCTGAGCTCAGGAGGCAGAAGTTGCAGTGAGCCGAGACCGCGCCATTGCCTGGCCAACAAGAGTGGAACTGCGTCTAAAAAAAAAAAGTGAGATCTCCAAATTTTTCCATTTTTGCAACTAATCTGACCCCCCTCCCATTTTGTTTTAACTGTAGGGGTTAACAGAGCACATCCTGGCAAGATGTGGCTGGCTAGCTCAAGTGTGCAGCCCTCAGAAAGCATCTGGCCCATACAGGCTTGGTACTCAGCCAGTGGTGTGTTGAGTTCCCTTCTCTAACTTCCTCTCTGGCAGAAAACCCTGTGACCAAGCCAGAAACCAACCCTCACTTACAAGGCCCCCTGCAAGCTTTTAGACTTACAATCCCTTCCAGTCCTGCTAGCCTCCATCGCCTACCTCCCACTACACCCATCCCCCAAGACAACCTTCCTAAACCTCTAGTAGGGTCCTGAAATCTTTCAGTAATTCCATAAATCTCAGTTGCCTGGAGGATAAATTCAAAGTCTTAGTTTCATAATAGTATGAATGTACTTAACACTACTGAACTGTACACTTAAAAAACGTTAAGGTAGGCCTGCCAGGTGCCTCAGGCCTGTAGTTCCGGGTATTCAGAAGGCTGAGGCAGGAGGATCACTTGAGGCTAGGAGTTGGACTCCAGCCTGGGCAACATAGTGAGACCCCATCTCTTTAAAAAAATGGTTAAGATGGTAAATTTGGCCAGGTGTGGTGGCTCATGCCTGTAATCCCAGCACTTTAAGAGGGCAAGGCAGGAGGTTTGCTTGAGCTCAGGAGTTTGATGCCAGCCTGGGCAACCTTACAAGACCTCGTCTCACCTAAAAATCAAAAAAATTAGCCCGTCATGATAGCTCATGCCTGTAGTCCCAACTACTCGGAAGGCTGAGGTAGGAGGATCCCCAGCACTTTGGGAGGCTGAGGCAGATGGATCACTTGAGGCCAGGAGTTCGAGACCAGCCTGGACAACATAGTGAAACCCTGACTCTACTAAAAATACAAAAATTAGCTGGGCGTGGTGGTGCACACCTGTAGTCTCAGCTACTCAGGAGGCTGAGGCACGAGAATCGCTTGAACCTGGGAAGTGGAGGCTGCAGTAAGCCGAAATCACACCACTGCACTCCAGCCTGGGCTGGACAGAGTGAAACTCCGTTTTAAAAAAAAAAAAATTGTATATGTATATGTATATGTATATATTATGGGCCCCCAGTCTGCCTACTCCGCATGAAAACCAAACTTACCTTTTCCTTATCTGATTCCTCTTTCTGCCCAAGAGTGAAAGCCACAGGGAGACGCCTTAATGAAGTCAGCTGCATCTAATTTATTTTAGCAGCACCAGCACCTAAGGGATTTGTCAGAGGTCTGTATTTCAATCCTCAACTTTGTTTTGTAGTAAAAGCTTTAAAAAATTTAATATTTTCCTGACCCTTTACATTAAATGGTGCAATCGGCAGTTTTAATGTAATTGTGGTGAATAAAAGTTAAGGGGTGTGAAATTAGTTTATTGGGTCTCAACCATCATTTAATATTTTCAGATAGAATAAAATGGAACAGGCCAGGCATGGTGGTTCACGCCTCAGCATTTTGGGAGGCTGAGACAAGTGAATCTTTTGAGCTCAGGGGTTGCAGACCAGCCTGGACAACGTGGCAAAAAACGCTGTCTCTACAAAAAATACAAAAATTAGTCAGGCATGGTGGTGACTTGTGGTCCCAGCTACTTAGGAGGCTAGGTGGGAGGATCGCCTGCACCCGGGAGGTTGAGGCAGCAGTGAGCCATGATGGCACCACTAAGTGAGACCCTGTCTCTAAAAAAAAATAATAAAATGGAACAGAAAAATGTCAGAATACATCAAGCCTATTGAGGTGTCAATATTGTTTCATTGGCTGGGCGTGGCGGCTCACACCTGTAATCCCAACACTTTGGGAGGCTGAGACAGGCGGGTCACCTGAGGTCAGGAGCTGGAGACCAGCCTGGCCAACATGGTGAAACCCCATCTCTACTAAAAATACAAAAATTATCCAGGCATGGTGATGGGCGCCTGTAATCCCAGCTATTTGGGAGGCTGAGGCAGGAGAATCACTGGAACCTGGGAGGGGGAGGTTGCAGTGAGCCGAGATTGCGCCACTGCACTCCAGCCTGGGTGACAGAGCGAGATTCCATCTAAAAAAAAAAAAAAAAGTACAGTACTGTAATCTTCTGGGATACTGGTATTGACTGGAAGTCATTATGTGGCACATAATTGTAGTAGACATTCAGTAACTTTAACTTTCCTTTTCTGTGTTCCCTAAAATAAATATAAGATTTATTATCTAGCTTTCTCTCCATTGCCCACTGACATTTATATCAACATCTCCCTGTCCTCAACCTTGTGATAACTTTATGTCGAGTGTTGCTCTTGTTGGAGTAATTTCCCATCCCTGCCTCCCCTGCAGAGTTTGTTGTGATTGCCAGATAGGAAGAAAGAACTTGTTCCTGGATATAAAGCAAGAGGATTGAGAACAAAAGCTGAGATTAAATCTGTACATGGTGATATTAGCGTCATTATAAAAGTACAGAGGTACAACCAAACTGGATTCCTTCATACCATTGCTGTTCGTAAGAGGAGCACACATCCAGGGCAAGGGGCACTCCCTTTGCTTCACTGTCCACACTGCCATTGTTGTTGCTTTTTAACATGGAAACCACTGCACTCCAGTGTGGGTGACAGAGAGACTCCGTCTCAGAAAAACAACAACAACAACAAAAAACACTTTGCTCATACTCTAAAAGCACAAGTGCTGGAACTTTCCTTCTAGTCAGCAACATTTCACAAAGTGAAAATCTAGGGCTAGAATCTAGAATCTAGTACAATCACTATTTGGTATCATGTAGGTCTAGGTTCAATCCCACCTTATCACATAGTAGGTTTTTTTTGTTGTCATTTTTGTTTTTAAACATTTACTTTAGGTTCAGGGGTACACGGGCAGGTTTGTTGTATTGGTAAACTCGTGTCAGGGGGGGTTGTTGTATAGATTATTTTATCACACAGGTACTAAGCCTAGTACCCACCAGTTATTTTTTCTGATCCTCTTCTTCCTTCCACCCTCCACCCTCCATTCTCAAGCAGACCCCAGTGTCTGTGTTCTCCTCTTTGTGCCCATGTGTTCTCATTAATTAGTTCCCACTTATACACTTATAAGTGAGAACGTAGTATTTGGTTTTCTGTTCATGTGTTAGTTTGCTATGGATAATGGCCTCAAGCTCCATTCTTGTTCCTGCAAAAGACATAATCTTGTTCTTTTTTTATGGCTGCGTAGTAGTCTATGGTGTGTGTATACTACATTTTCCTTATGCAGTCTGCCATTGATGGGCATTTAGGTTGATTCCATGTCTTTGCTATTATCACGTAGCAGTTTGACTTCAGAAAAATTTTTAATCTTTCTGAACTTGTTTCCTCATTACCATATTAGTTCAGTTCAAGGCTGCCATGTTGGACAACTCCAGGAGAGCCACTCACATAGATTGCACAGGGAGTTACACAACAACTTGGTTCAGAAGCTGTAACAGAGACTTAAATAACAGTGGCATAAACAAAGTAGAAGTTGGCCGGGTGCAGTGGCTCACGCCTGTAATCCCAGCACTTTGGGAGGCCGAGGAGGGCGGATCATGAGGTCAGGAATTTGAGACCCGCCTGGCCAACATGATGAAACCCCATCTCTACTAAAAATACAAAAATTGCCTGGGCGTGGTGGCAGGCACCTGTAGTCCCAGCTACTCGGGAGGCTGAGGCAAGAGAATCTCTTGAACCCAGGAGGCGGAGGTCGCAGTGAGCTGAGATCATGCTGTTGCACTCCAGCCTGGGTGACAGGGTGAAACTCTGTCTCAGAAAAAAAAAAAAAACAAGGTAGAAGTTATTTCTCACTTATGTGACAGTCCAAGTGGATGCACTCCAGGGCTGATGATGTATATGCCTCATAGTGTTGGTTACCTAAGTGTCAGTGATTTCATCAGTCTTATTACTCTGCTATCCATACTGTGCTGTCATCCATGTGGTCTAGAATGAAAAGTCAACATTTACGCTGGGCGTGCAGTGGCTCATACCTGTAATTCTAGCACTTTGGGAGGCCAAGGCAGGAGGATTGCTTGAGCCCCAGAGTTCAAGACTGGAGGGAGCTGTGATTGTACCACTGCACTCCAGCCTTGTTGACTTGTCTCTAAAAAATAGAAAGAAAAGTCAACATTTAGTCCAGCAGAGAGAGGAAGAAGCAAAGAAGAGGGCACATTCCTTTCCTTACACAATACCATCCACAAGTTGGACCAGCATTAACATTGACAGAGACCTTAAGACTGACAAAGCCAACTCTTGTGGCAATAAGATACCAACATGACAGGTAGTGGGCCCTGAAAGAAATAAAATATTCTATCCCAAAATATATATTTTGGGGGATGTACTGGGGATTGGGAGGGGAGACAGGGTCCCACTCTATTGCCCAGGCTAGGGTGCGGTGACGTGATCTCGGCTCACTGCAGCCTCAATCCTTCTGGCTGAAGCAATCTTCCCACCTCAGCTTCTCAAATAGCTGGGACTACAGGCATGTGCCATCATGCCTGGCTAATTTTTTGGTATTTTTTCTAGAGACAGGGTTTCACCATGTTGCCCAGGCTGGACTTGACTTCCTGGGCTCAAGCAATTTGTCAGCCTCAGCCTCCCAAAATTCTTAGGATTACTGATATGAGCCACTGTGCCTGACCCCAAAATATATTTCTTTGACATTTTTAAATGACCTTGCAAAGCTGTCTCTTGTGGAGAAAAATCTACATTCTGTAGAGAATCCCCTTCCTTTTTCCAGGTCTTTTTCCTCATCCAGGAGTGAATTAAGTCTGGCACCTTAATTAAGTCTGGCACCTTTTCATGTCTCATAAGAAACATTTATAATCTATTCTCTCTAAGCCTGCTACCTGGAGGCTTCATCTGCATAGTAAGAACTTTGGTCTCCACAACTCCTTAACGCAGACACTCCCTTCTATTGATTCTAGGTCTTTAGATAAACTCAACATGTGCCAATCTGAAAATTTCTGAATCCATCTATGACCTGCAAGCCCCTTCAGACCTGACTTCAAGTTGTCCTATCTTTCCTGACCAATGTACATCTTTGTGTTTTTTTGCTTTTGGTTTTTTGTGGTTTTTTCTGAGACGGAGTTTCACTCTTGTACCCCAGGCTGGAGTGCAATGGCGCGATCTCAGCTCACCGCAATCTCAACCTCCCAGGTTCAAGCAATTTTCCTGCCTCAGGCTCCTGAGTTGCTGGGATTACAGGCACCCACCACCACCACCCGGCTAATTTTTGTATTTTTAGTAGAGACAGGGTTTCACCATATTGGCCAGGCTGGTCTACAACTCCTGACCTCAGGTGATCCACCTGCCTTGGCCTCCCAAAGTGCTGGGATTACAGGCGTGAGCCACCGGACCTGGGCTGTACATCTTACATGTATTGATTGATGTCCTGTGTCCCCCTAAAACGTATAAAACCAAGCTGTAGCCTGACCACGTTGGGCACAGGTTCTCAGGATCTCCAGGGCTGTGTCATGGCCCATGGCCACTCATATTTGTCTCAGAGTAAATCTCTTTAAATATTTTGCAGAGTTTGACTCTTTTCGTCGACGTGCAGAAATTAAAGGCTTGGAAAATAGAATAAGCAGTAAGAACCTTGGATGTGCTGATTTCGATCAGAAGCTTGGGTTATAAAAACTGAGTAAGATAAATTCCAGCACTTTGGGAGGCCAAGGCGGGCAGATCACGAGGTCAGGAGATCGAGACCAGCCTGGCCAACATGGTGAAACCCCATCTCTACTAAAAATACAAAAATTAGCTGGGTGTGGTGGCACGCATCTGTAGTTCCAGCTTCTTGGGAGGCTGAGGCACGAGAATCGCTTGAACCCAGGTGGCAGAGGTTGCAGTGAGCCAAGATCGCGCCACTGTACTCCAGCCTGGTGACAGAGCAAGACCCTGTCTCAAAAAAAAAAAAAAAAAAAAAAAAAAAAAAAAAAAAAATCACACACACAAAAATCTGAGTAAGATAATGGAAATAGTAATAAGCAAATATATGTGAGCAGTCCAGAAGACCCCAACATAGTCAGGGGCCAAATGACTGTGAGAGTCACCTCAATCTGTCATTTATCTTCCCCTAGATTACAGGGAAGAAAGGATCTTGTTTCTGGAGGGAATTCAGTCTGGTCCTGGAGTGGAAATATTTTTGACTAAGGACAGAATAGTGACCCCAAGGGTCAGAAGTGGAGAAAGGTACTTTTGACAAGATGAGTTGGAGAAGGATAATTTTAAAGAAAATGAATTCATTCACTCATTTATGTATTCATTCATTAGTGCTAGGTACTGTGATGTGGGTGTGAGAAGGAACAGGCTCTATCCTCAGGGATCTTGTGGTCTGGAATCTAAGGATATTGAGTAATGTGGGTCTCTGTTTACTTACACACTCCCATATCCATATATGGATTGTACTCAGTGATACCTTTACATGGTATGCTAAAACAGCAATGTCCTGTACATACTACCATGAAGTCCATGTCAAGTCAAATTACAAAGCTTTCTCTTTTTTTGAGATGGAGTTTCGCTCTTATTGCCCAGGCTGGAGTGCAATGGCATGATCTCAGCTCACAGTAACCTCCGCATTCCAGGTTTAAGTGATTCTCCTGTCTCAGCCTCCCGAGTAGCTGGGATTACAGGCATGTACCACCATGCCCTGCTGATTTTGTATTTTTAGTAGAGACAGCGGTCTCTGCATGTTAGTCAGGCTGGTCTCGAACTCCTGCCCTCAGGTGATCCGCCCACCTCAGCCTCCCAAAGTGCTGGGATAACAGGCATGAGCCACCGCGCCTGGCAAATTACAAAGCTTTCAAAAGATTCACTCATTTTGTTAAAACTTTTTATTTTGTTTTATTTTTTTTGAGACAGGGTCTTGGTCTGTCACCCAGGCTGGAGTGCAGTGGTGCCATCACGGCTCACTGCAACCTCGACCTCCTGGGCTCACAGGTGATCGTCACAGTAACCTCTGCCTCCTGGGTTCAAGCGATCCTCCTTCCTCAGCATCCTGGGTAGCTGGGACTACAGGCATGCACCACCATATGCCTGGCTAATTTTTTGTATTTTTTTGGAGAGACTAGGTTTCACCATGTTGCTCAGGCTGCTAAATTTTGATCAGAATAAATATCCATACATATGCTTCCTATCCTCTGTTCCCAAAATCTGTATTGGAAATAGGGAGCTCCTCTTAAATAGCATGGAGATCCTCTTTGCTTCCTTTCCTATGGAAATAGCATTCGTTGCATATATGCAATGGTATTCACCGTAATAAGATTTTTACTGGCTGGAAGTGGGGCTCACACCTGTAATCCCAGCAGTTTGGGAGGCCAAGGTAGATGGATGACTTGAGGTTGGGAGTTTGAGACCAGCCTCACCAACATAGTGAAAACTCGAGTCTACTAAAAAAAAAAAAAAAAAATACAAAAAATACAAAAATTAGCCAGGTGTGGTGGCGAGCACCTATACTCCCAGCTACTCAGGAGGCTAAGGCACGATAATTCCTTGAACCTGGGAGGTAGAAGTTGCAGTGAGCAGAGATCACGTCACTGCACACGAGCCTGGGCAATGGAGAAAGACCCCATCTCAACAACAAAATATTTTTATTTATAAATCGATATTTATTTATTCAATAGTATTATTAACTATTAACTATTGAATAAATAAATATCAGATTTATAAGTGCCTAGTGACCCTTATCCTCTCAGTATGACCTTTATTTTGAGATATTCTCGACTATGTAATTTGTAATTAATTGACATGACTTCAATTCCAGCTTCCTCATCAAATAGTTTTGTAATCACAGGCTAGTCACTTAATCTGTCTGTGTTTTAGGTCCCTGTAAAATGGAGGTAGTAATGCCTGTCCTACCCACCTCAAAGGATTATTGGCATTCTCTCAGTAAAATAAAAAGTACATAGAATGGTGATTTTTTTTTCAGTTATTTTTATTTTTATTATTATTATTTTTGAGACAGAGTCTCGCTCTGTTGCTTAGGCTGGAGTGCAGTGGTGCAGTCTCAGCTC
Source organism: Symphalangus syndactylus (assembly GCF_028878055.3). NCBI lineage: Eukaryota > Metazoa > Chordata > Mammalia > Primates > Hylobatidae > Symphalangus > Symphalangus syndactylus. The sequence goes on along the minus strand of NC_072426.2, from coordinate 124,395,506 downwards.
ACTGCAACCTCCACCTCCCAGGCTCAAGTGATTCTCCTGTCTCAGCTTCCCCAGTAGCTGGGACTACAGGTGCACGTCACCACGGCCAGCCAATTTTTTTTTTTTTTTAAGATGGAGTCTCACTCTGTCGCCAGGCTGGAGTGCAGTAGCATGATCTCAGCTCACTGCAACCTCCGACTCCCTGGTTCAAGGGGTTCTCCTGCCTCAGCCTCCCGAGTAGCTGGGATTACAGGCACGTGCCACCACGCCCAGCTAATTTTTTTTTTTTTTTTTTTGAGCCCTGTCACCCAAGCTGGAGTGCAGTGGTGCAATCTCCGCTCACTGCAAGCTCTGCCTCCCGGGTTCACGCCATTCTCTTGCCTCAGCCTCCCGAGTAGCTGGGACTACAGGTGCCCGCCACTGCGCCCGGCTAATTTTTTGTATTTTTAGTAGAGACAGGGTTTCACTGTGTTAGCCAGGATGGTCTCGATCTCCTGACCTCGTGATCCACCTGCCTCTGCCTCCCAAAGTGCTGGGATTACAGGCGTGAGCCACCGCGCCCAGCCGCACCCAGCTAATTTTTTATATTTTTAGTAGAGACGGGGTTTCACCGTGTTGGCCAGGATGGTCTTGATCTCCTGACCTCGTGATCTGCCCACCTCGGCCTCCCAAAGTGCTGGGATTACAGGCATGAGCTACCGCACCCGGCCTTTTTGTATTTTTATTAGAGACAGGGTTTCACCATGATGGCCAGGCTGGTCTCGAACCCCTGACCTCAGGTGATCTGCCTGCCTCGGCCCCCAAAGGGCTGGTGTTACAGGTGTGAGCCACCGCACCGGGCCTTTTCAGTGATTTGTTTAAAAATTGCTATCATTGCAGGCTTTGAGCATACACCAGCATTCAGGGTGGTGTATCAACTAATTTTTCTGAGTACCTTGAAAAATGATCTCATACTGAATTTCTCTTTTTCTTGGAAATACCATACAACCTCATTTTTCTATTCCTGTTCCTGTTTGTGCATTTTTCCTTCCCAATAATTGCTAAAATGAGTAGTTTAAATAATTTAAGCCTCTGGTAGTTACAATAAAATAATGAGAAAACAGGTAGGAGCTTTCATTATATTATGGTGTGATAGGAAAATAAAATAAATCTTGGGACCCCAAAATCACTAAGTCAAAGTGAAAATTCAAGCTGGGAACTACTTGAAAACCTGATTTTCATTCTTTTTATTTTCATTTTTTAAAATTTTTGACAGTCTTGCTCTGTCGCCCAGGCTGGAGTAAAGTGGTACAATCTCTGCTCATTGTAACCTCTGCCTCCTGGGTTCAAGGGATCCTCCTGCCTCAACCTCCCAAGTAGCTACAACTACAGGCACATGCCACCACGCCTAAATTTTTGTATTTTTAGTAGGACGAGGTTTCTCCATTTTGGCCAGGCTGGTCTTGAACTCCTGACCTCAGGTGATCCACCAGCCTCAGCCTCCCAAAATGTTAGAATTACAGGCATGAGCCACCCCGCCCAGCTCCTGCCTTTCATTCTATTCCTTAAAAAAAAAAATAGCTACTAAGATTAAAAAGCTACATACCACCCTCACAGGGAATTTCCTTGTGGACAAAGGACAGACAGAACTCAAAGTCATCCCCTTGCTCACTGAGATAAATGCACATCTGATTGCTTGCTTTGGAAAGGCTAATCAGAAACTCAAAAGAATGCAACCGTTTGTCTCTTAACACCTATGACCTGGAAGCCTCCTGCCCACTTTGAGTTGTCCCACCTTTCCGGATGGAATCAATGTCTATGTTACACATATTGATCGATGTCTCATGTCTCCTTAAAATGTATAAAACCAAGCTGTGCCCCAACCACCTTGGGCACATGTCATCAGGACTTTCTGAGGCTGTGTCAAGGGCACGTGTCCTTAACTTGGACAAAAATAAACTTCCTAAATTGACTGAGACCTGTCTCAGATATTTGGGGTTCACAATGGCAATGGGAAAGAAAACATCGTGGAAATCCTGACCTAGTAGTATAACCGCCCGATGGGTTTCACCTTGACCACTGTCTAGATCTAGACAGAGCCAATTCATCAAGACAGGAGAATTGGAATAGAGAAAGAGTAATTCACGCAGAGCCGGCTGTGCGGGAGACTGGGGTTTTATTATTACTCAAATCAGTGTCCCCGAGCATTTAAGCGTTCAGGAAGCAGAGTCTTTAAGGACAACTTGGTGGGTAGGGGGAATCCAGTCAGCTGGGAGTTCTGATTGGTCAGAGATGAAATCATAGGGAGTCGAAGCTGTCTTCTGTCTCTGAGTCTGTTCCTGGGTGGAGGCCACAAGATCAGATGAGCCAGTTTATCCATCTGGGTAGTGTCAGCTGATCCATCAAGTGCAGGGTCTTCAAAGTATCTCAAGCACTGATTTTAGGAGCAGTTTAGGGAGGGTCAGAATCTTGTAGTCTCCGGCTGCGTGAATCCTAAATCGTAATTTCTAATCTTGTGGCTAATGTTAGTCCTACAAAGGCAATCCAGGGAAGAAGAAGTGCTTTGGGAAAGGGCCATTACTGTCTTTGTTTGTTTTGTTTTGTTTTGTCTTGCTCTGTCGCCCAGGCTAGATGGAGTGCAGTGGCACGATCTCAGCTTAACGCAACTTCTGACTCCCTGGTTCAAGCAATTCTCCTTCCCCAGACTTCTGAGCATCTGGGATTACAGACACCTGTCACCACGCCCAGCTAATTTTTTATTTTTAGTAGAGACCGGGTTTCACCATGTTGGCCAGGATGGTCTGGATCTACTGACCTCGTAATCTGCCCACCTCAGCCTCCCAAAGTGCTGGGATTACAGGGGTGAGCCGCCACACCCGGCCTCTGTCTTTGTTTTAAACTATAAACTATAAACTAAATTTCTCCCAAAGTTAGTTCAGCCTATGCCCAGGAATGAACAAGGACAACTTGGAGGTTAGAAGCAAGATGGAGTCAGTTAAGTGAGATCTCTTTCACTGTCTGTCATAATTTTGCAAAGGTGGCTTCAGTAGTAGAATTATTTACGTGATCTCATTTAATCTCTTTTATTCCTCATGACACTGTTGCAGGGTAGGATTATTAAATGAGGAAACAAGACTCAGTGGTTTAGTGACTTGGTTGGAATCACACAGTTAAAAGTGTGGAGCTAGAATTCAAACCTAAATTTGACCTCAAAAATTAATGTTTTTTTTTTTTGATTTGGAGTCTCACTTTGTTGCCCAGGCTGGAGTGCAATGGTGCTATCTCGGCTTGCTACAACCTCCTCCTGGTTTCAAGTGATTCTCCTGCCTCAGCCTCCTGAGTAGCTGGGATTACAGGTACCCACCACCGTGCTCAGCTAATTTTTGTATTTTTAGTAGAGACCAGGGTTTCACCATGTTGGCCAGGATGGTCTTGAACTCCTGACCTCAGGTGATCTGCCCACCTTGGCCTCCCAAAGTGCTGGGATTACAGGAGTGAGCCACCGTGCCCGGCCAAAGATTAACCTTTTCTTTTTTTTTTTTCTTTTTTGATATGGAGTCTTGCTCTTTCACCCAGGCTGGAGTGCAGTGGCTTGATCTCGGCTCACTGCAGGCCCCGCCCCCTGGGGTTCACGCCGTTCTCCTGCCTCAGCCTCCCGCATAGCTGGGATTACAGGAGCCCGCCACCTCGCCCGTATTTTTAGTAGAGACGGGGTTTCACGGTGTTAGCCAGGATGGTCTCAATCTCCTGACCTCGTGATCTGCCCGCCTCAGCCTCCCAAAGTGCTGGGATTACAGGCATGAGCCACCGCGCCTGGCCTTAAGATTAACCTTTTCATCTAACAAATTCTCAGGTGGTGCCTATGCTGCTAGTCTGGGGTCCCCATTATGTGAACCACTGGGCAAAAACTCTGTGGTATTTATCCTCCAGTACCTGTGTTCCCTGTTATTTTATGTGATTATGAGTCAGGTGTGGCCACAAGAGGAGATAAAGGAGAGGCACAGGAAAATAGATAGTTATACTTACAGGTCCTGAAGAGGGGGTCACTGCGTACCATGCAGGGTCACAGGGGAAGCACCAGGTTTGGATCAGGTGGCAGAAGCTAGAATTGGGTTTTAATTCTAGCTTGGGAAACCAAGCCTAGAGCCTTTATTGAGGTTTTGTAGAAAGGCAGGGCAGGGTAAATGGTTAAGGCCTGGTGCATGGGTATAGATAGAGGTCAAGGGGCTCTGGATTGGTTAGTTTGCATATAGAAAGCATGCTCTCGGCTGAGTTTTTTGCTATTTTTAACTGGCACCAGCCTGGGCAACATGGCAAAACACCGTCTCTACAAAACCATAAAAATTGGCCGGGCTTGGTGTCTCACGCCTGTAATCCTAGGACTTTGGGAGGCTGAGGCAAGTGAATCACCTGAGGTCAAGAGTTCGAGACCAACTTGGCCAATATGGCAAAACCCCCTCTCTACTAAAAATACAAAAATTAGCCAGGCGTGGTGGTGCATACCTGTAATTCCAGCTACTCAGGAGTCTGAGGCAGGAGAATCTCCTGAACCCCTGGGGGCAGAGGTCGCAGTGAGCCGAGATAGCGCCACTGCACTCCAACATGGGCGACAGAGTGAAACTCCATCTCAAAGATTAAAAAAAAAAAAAAAACTAGCCACCCTTGGTGATGTGCACCTGTAGTCCCTGCTACTTGGGAGGCTGAGGTGGGAGGATAGCTTGAGCCTGGGACTTTGAGGCTGCTGCAGTGAGCCATGATCACACAACTGCACTCCAGCCTGGGTGACTTGGTGAGCTTGTCTCAAAAAAGTAAAATAAAATAAATAATTGGGATTGAACACAGTAGTGCATGCCTGTAATCCCAGCACTTTGGGAGGCTGAGGCAGGCAGATCACTTGAAGTCAGGAGTTTGAGACCAGCCTAGCCAACATGGTGAGACGCTGACTCTACTAAAAATACAAAAATTAGCCATTCCCAGTCCCATGCACCTGTAATCCCAGCTACTCGGGAGGCTGAAGCACGAGAATCAATTGAATCCAGGAGGTGGTGGTTGCAGGTGGGAGCCGAGATGGCACCATTGCACTCCAGCCTGGGCAACAGTGAGACTTTGTCTTTTTGTTGTTGTTTTTTTTTTTTAAAAAAAAAAAAAAAAAAAAAAAAAGCTAGGCATAGTGGTGGCTCACGCTTGTAATCCCAGCACTTTGGGAGGCTAAGGCAGGTGGATCACCTGACATCAGGAGTTCAAGACCAGCCTGGCCAAGATGGTGAAACCCCATCTCTACTAAAAATACAAAAAATTAGCCAGGCGTGGTGGTGGGCGCCAGTAATCCCAGCTACTCAGGAGGCTGAGGTAGGAAAATCCCTTTAAAAACTTGGGAGGCGGAGGGGAGGTTGCAGTGAGTCTAGATTGCGCCACTCTACTCTAGCCTGGACAACAAGAGTGAAACGCTGTCTCAAAAAAAAAAAAAAAAAATTGGCTAGCCCTGGTATGGGCAATCACACTAGACAGAAAAGTTTTTTCAGATGTCACAACATCATTATATACAGAAAATAAAAAATGGCCAGGCGCGGGGCCTCACACCTGTAATCCTAGCACTTTGCGAGGCCAAGATGGGCAGACCACCTGAGGTCAGGAGTTCAAGACCAGCCTGGCTAACTGGTGAAACCCTGTCTCTACAAAAATACAAAAATTAGCTGGGCAAGACAGTGGGTGCCTGTAATCCCAGCTACTCAGGAGGCTGAGGCCAGAGAATCGCTTGAACCCAGGAGGTGGAGGTTGCAGTGAGCAGTAAGCTGAGATGCACCATCGCACTCCAGCCTGGGCAACAGAGCAAGACTCCATCTTGAAAAAAAAAGTAAAAATAAAAAATATATACTATATTGTCTATAGTACTGGGCCGGAGGCGGTGGCTCACACCTGTAATCTCAGCACTTTGGGAGGCCGAGGTGGGCGGATCACCTGAGGTCAGGAGTTTGAGACCAGCCTGGCCAACACAGTGAAACCCCGTCTCTACTAAAAATACAGAAATTAGCTGGGCGTGGTGGTGGGCGCCTGTAATACCAGCTACTCGAGAGACTGAGGCAGGTGAATCGCTTGAACCCGGGAGGCAGAGGTTGCAGTGAGCTGAGATTGTGCCACTGCACTCCAGCCTGGGCAACAGGCTAGAATCTGTCCCAAAAAAAAAAAAAAAAAAAAAAGAGCACTGAAAAGTCAGAGTTACAGACCAAGACCCTGACAGTACCAAAAAAAAAAAAATATATTTTTTGCCGGGCCTAGTGGTGCATGACTGTAGTCCCAGCTACTAGGGAGGCTAAAGTAGGAATATTATTTGAACCCAGTTCAAGGCTAGCGTGGACAACATAGCAATACCCCTTCTCTTTAAAATAAATACATAGGCCAGTCGTGGTGGCTTACGCCTGTAATCCCAGCACTTTGGAAGGCCGAGGTGGGTGTCGCCTGAGGTCAGGAGTTCGAGACCAGCCAGCCTGGCCAATATGGCAAAAGCCAGTCTCTACTAAAAATACAAAAATTAGCCAGGCGTGGTGGTGCATGCCTGTAATCCCAGCTACTCGGGAGGCTGAGACTGGACAGCCAAGATTTCGCCACTGCACTCTAGTCTGGGCAACAGGGCGATACTCCATCTCAAATAAATAAATATAAATAAATAAAATAAATAAGAGAAACAGAAAACACATGAGACATAACAGAAAACAAAAATGTAAAATGGCAGATGTAAATCTAATCCAATAACACTGAGTGTGAATAAATTAACCAATCCAATTAAAAGGCAGAGATTGGCCAGGCGTGGTGGTTCACACCTATAATCCCAGCACTGTGGGAGGCCGAGGTGGGCAGATCGATCGATCCCAGGAGTTCAAGACCAGCCTGGGCAACATGGCAAAACACTGTCTCTACCAAAAATACAAAAAATTAGGTGGGTGTGGTGACACATGCCTGTGGTCCCAGCTACTCAGGAGGTTGAGGTGGGAGGATTGTTTGAGCCCAGGAGATGGAGGTTGCAGTGAGCCAAAATTGCGCCAATGCACTCCATCCTGGGTAACAGAGTGAGACCCCATCTCAAAAAAAAAAAAAAAAGAAAGAAAAAAATTGCAACTATGACTAAGTTGGATCTATCCCAAGAACATGAAGTTGGTTTAATATCTGAATATCAGTAAGTGTAATACATCATATCAAATGCATTGACAAAACTCAGCATTCTTTCATATAAAAACCCCTAAACTGGGAATAGAAGAGAACTTCCCTAATCTAATAAAGAGCATCTATGAAAAACCCACACCTAACAGTATACTTAATGGAAAAAATGGGATGACTTTTCCCTAAGATCAGAAAAAGGGAAATGGGGAGAAGTTAGTCAAAGAGTACAAACTTTCTTTCTTTTTTTTTTTTTTTTTTTTTTGATACAGAGTTTTGCCCTTGTTGCCCAGGCTGGAATACAATGGTACAATCTCGGCTCACTGCAACTGCTGCCTCCCAGGTTCAAGCAATTCTCCTGCCTCAGTCTCCTGAGTAGCTGGATTATAGGCACCCACCACCATGCCCAGCTACATTTTTGTATTTTTAGTAGAGATGGGGTTTCACCATTTTGGCAAGGCTGGTCTTGAACTCCTGACCTAGGTGATCCTCGACGCCTTCCCCACAGCCTCCCAAAGTGCTGGGATTACAGGCGTGAGCCACCATGCCCAGCCAAGTACAAACTTTCAATTATAAAAATAAGTAAATTCTGGGGAGCTAATGTACAGCATGGTGACTATAGTTAATAGTGTATTGTATACTTGAGATTTGCTAACAGAGGAAATTTTTTTTTTTTTTAGACTGAGTCTTGCACTGTCACCCAGGCTGGAGTGCAGTGGCGCGATCTTGGCTCACTGCAACCTCCAATTCCAGGTTCAAGTGGTTCTCCTACCTCAGCCTCCCAAGTAGCTGGGATTACAGGTGCCCGCCACCACGCCCAGCTAATTTTTTGTACTTTTAATAGAGATGGGGTTTCACTATGTTGGCCAGACTGGTCTCAAACTCCTGACCTTGTGATCCAACCACCTCGGCCTCCCAAAGTGCTGAGATTACAGGTGTGAGCCACTATGCCCGGCTGTAAATCTTTTTTTATTTTCTAGTTTTCAGTCCTGATCATGGGAAAGACAAGAGAGTAAATCTTAAGTATCCTCACTGCCCTCCCGCCCCCACACACATACAGCTATGTAAGGTGATGGATGTGTTTATTAACTTGATTGTGGCAATTGTTTCACATATATGTATACTTAAATGATCGTGTTGTACATCTTGACAATATATATAATTTTTATTTGTCAATTATACTTCAAACAGGACGATGATGTCTACTCTCACTACTTCCTCAACATTATATTGGAGGTTCTAGCCAGGGAAATAGGCAAGAAAAAAAAGGGGGATCCAGATTGGAAATGAAGAAGTACAGCTGCCTTTATTTACAGTTGACATGATTTTATACACAGAAAGTCAGATCGAGCTCAGTGGCTCATGCCTGTAATACCAGCACTTTGGGAGGCTAAGGTGGGAGGATCACTTAAGGTCAGGAGTTGGAGACCAATCTGGCCAACATGGTGAAACCATATCGCTACTAAAAATACAAAAAATTAGCTGGGCGTGGTGGTGTGTGCCTGTAATCCCAGCTACTGAGGAGGCCGAGGCATGAGAATTGCTTGAACCTGGGGAGGCGGAGGTTGCAGTGAGCTGAGATTGCACCACTGCACTCCAGCCTGGGTGACAGAGGCTGGGTGACCCTGTCTACAAAAAAAAAAAAGAAAGAATATAAAAAATACACAATAAAAACTATTAGAATTCATAAATCACCACAGCAAGCTTGCAGGACACAAAATCAATATACAAAAATCAACTTTCTATACAGTAGCAATGAACAATCAGAAAATAAAATTAAGAAATAATTCTATTTACAATAGCATAAAAAAGAATAAGATACTTACGAATAAGTTTAATAAATGAAGTGCAAAATATGTAGATAAACAAAAATAAACCCACATGTATGTGATCAACTGATTTTTTTTTTTTTTTTTTTTTTTTAGATGGAGTCTCCTTGTGTCACCCCGGCTAGAGTGCAGTGGTGCAATCTCAGCTCATTGCAACCTCTACCTCCCAGGTTCCAGCGATTCTCCTGCCTCAGCCTCCTGAGTAGCTGGGATTACAGGTGCGTGCCACCATGCCCGGCTAATTTTTTGTGTTTTTAGTAGAGACGGGTTTTCACTAAGTTGGTCAGGCTGGTCTCAAACTCCTGACCTCATGGTCCACCCGCCTCGACCTCTCAAAGTGCTGGGATTACAGGCGTGAGCCACTGTGCCCGGCCAACTGATTTTTGACAAAGGTGCCACGACTATCTAATGGGGAAAGAATAGCCTTTTCAGCAAATGGTGCTGGGACAAATTGATAGCCACCTGCAGAAGAATGAATTTGGACCCTTACTTCATACCATATACAAAATTAACTCAAAATAGATCAAAGAATTTTTTTTTTTCAGATGGAGTTTTGCTCTTGTTGTCTAGGCTAGAGTGCAGTGAATGGCGGATCTCAATTCCCTGCAACTTCTGCCTCCTAGGTTCAAGTGATTCTCCTGCCTCAGTCTCCCAAGTAGCTGGGATTACAGGCGACCACCATCACACCCGGCTAATTTTTGTATTTTTTTTTTTTTTTTTTTGGAGACGGAGTTTTGCTCTTGTTGCCCAGGCTGGAGTGCAATGGCGAGATCTCGGCTCACCGCAACCTCCACCTCCTGAGTTCGAACAATTCTCCTGTCTCAGCCTCCCAAGTATCTGGGATTACAGGCGCACACCACCATGCCTGGCTAATTTTTGTTTTTTTCAGTAGAGACGGGGTTTCACCATGTTGGCCAGGCTGGTCTCGAACTCCTAACCTCAGGTGATCCACCTGCCTCGGCCTCCCAAAGTGCTGGGATTATAGGCGTGAGCCACCGCCCCTGGCCCAATTTTTGTATTTTTAATAGAGATGGGGTTTCACCACGTTGGCCAGGCTTGTCTCAAACTCCTGACTTCAGGTGATCCACCCCACTTGGCCCCCTAAAGTGCTGGGATTACAGGCGTGAGGCAGCACACCCGGCCGGATCAAAGACTTAAGTGTAAGAGCTAAAATTATAAAACACTTTAGAAAAAAAAAGGTAGCCGGGCACAGTGGCTCATGCTTGTAATCCCAGCACTTTGGGAGGCTGAGGTGGGTAGATCACCTGAGGTCAGGAGTTTGAGATCAGCCTGGCCAATATGGTGAAACCCCGTCTCTATTAAAAATACAAAAATTAGCCGGGCGTGGTGGTGGGTGCCTATAATCCCAAGTACTAGGGAGGCTGAGGCAGGAGAATCACTTTAACCTGGGAGGCGGAGGTTGCAGTGGGCTGAAATTGCACCATTGCACTTCAGCCTGGGCAACAAGTGCAAAACTCCATCAAAAAAAAAAGAGAGAGAGAAAGAAGGAAGGAAGGAAGGAAGGAAGGAAGGAAGGAAGGAAGGAAGGAAGGAAGGAAGGGAAGGAAAGGAAGGAAGGAAATAAAGAGAAAGAAAGAAAATACTCTTGTTCTCAAAATGTGGTAATAGGGCTGGGTGCGGTGGCTCACACCTGTAATCCCAGCACTTTGGGAAGCTGAGGCTGGTGGATCACTTGAAGCCAGGAGTTCGACACCAGCCTGGCCAAGAGGGCAAAACCTTGTATCTGCCAAAAAATACAAAAATTAGCTGGGTGTGGTGGCAGGCACCTGTTGTAGTACCAGCTACCTGAGGCAGGAGAATCGCTTGAACCAAGGAGGTGGAAGTTGCAGTGAGCCAAGATTGCGCCACTGCACTCCAGCCTCAGTGACAGAGGGAGACTCCGTTTCAAAAAAAAAAAAATGAAAAGAAAAAGATGGCAATAGATTCTTTCTTAGATGTGATGTCAAATGCACAAACAACAAAAGAGAAAAACAGGTAAATTAGACTTCTTTAAAATTAAAAGTTTTTCTGCTTCAAATTATATTGTGAACAAAGGGAAAAGACAGCCCACAGGATGGGAGAAAATATTTGCAATCATATATCTGATAAGGGACTTATATCTAGAATACATTAAAAAAAACTCTATCAACTCAATAATAAAAGACAGAAAATCCGATTTTAAAATGGGCAAAGGCTCTGAGTAGATATTTCTCCAAACAAGATATACAAATGGGACTGGGCACGGTAGCTCATGCCTGTAATCCCAGGAATTTGGAAGGCCAAGGTAGGAGTATCACAAAATCCCAGGAGTTAGGTACCAGCAAGGCAACATAGAGAGACCCTGTCTCTATGAAAAATACAAAAATTAGCCAGGTATGATGGCTTGTGCCTGTAGTCCCAGCTACTTGGGGGAGGCTGAGGTGGGAGGATTGCTTAAGCCTGGGAGGTTGAGGCTGAGTGAGCCATGATCACGCCACTGCACTGCAGCCTGGGTGACAGAGCCAGACCCTGTCTCAAAAAAATAAAAATAAAAAAAGATATATAAATGATGAATATGCAGAGGTAAAACTAAGCCCTGGTAGTCATCAGGAAAATGCAAATCACATTTCACCCATGTTACATTTTATCCACTAGAATGGCTGTAACAAAAAAGTCAGATAATAAATGCTTGTGAGAATATGGAGAAATCAGAACACTTACACACTGCTGTTGGGAATGTAAAATGGTGCAGCCACTTTGTTTATTTTAATTAATTTATTTTTATTATAGAGGCAGGGTTTCACCATGTCGGCAAGGCTGGTCTCAAACTCCTGACCTCAAGTGATCCACCCACCTCAGCCCATGGTGTAGCCACTTTGCAAAACAGACTGATCATTTCCCAAAATGTTAAACATAAAATTTCCGTATGACCTAGCAATTTCACTCCTGGATATATGTACCCTAAAGAATTGAAAAAAAAGCCAGGTGCAGTGGCTCATGCCTGTAATCTCAGCACATTGGGAGGCCAAGGCAGAGGGATCGCTTGAGCCCAGGAGTTCAAGACCAGCCTGGGCAACATGGTGAAATCATGTCTCTACAAAAAGTACAAAAATTAGCTGGGCATGGTGGCACATGCCCGTAGTCCCAGCTACTTGGTAGGTTGAGGTGGGAGGATCACCTGAGTCAGGGGAAGTCAAGGCTATAGTGAGCCATGATCACACCACCGCACTCCAGCCTGGGTAACACAATGAGTAAGAGCCTGTCTCAAAGAAAAAAAAAGAAAGAAAAATGAAAAAAAGAAAGTAAGTATTCATACAAAAATTTGTTCACAAATATTCATAGCAACACTATGTGAAATAGGCAAAAGATGGAAATAACTAAAATGTCCATCTTGGTATGAATATTATTCAGGTATATAAAGAATGCAATGCTGATATATGCTACAACATAGATGAAACCTGTGAACATTGGCCGGGCGCGGTGGCTCACGCTTGTAATCCCAGCACTTTGGGAGGCCGAGGCGGGCGGATCACGAGGTCAGGAGATCGAGACCACGGTGAAACCCCGTCTCTACTAAAAATACAAAAAAAAAAATTAGCCGGGCGTGGTGGCGGGCGCCTGTAGTCCCAGCTAGTCGGAGAGGCTGAGGCAGGAGAATGGCGTGAACCCAGGAGGCGGAGCTTGCAGTGAGCCGAGATCGCGCCACTGCACTCCAGCCTGGGCGACACAGCGAGACTCTGTCTCAAAAAAAAAAAAAAAGAAACTTGCTCTTAAGGTTAAGGGGAGTTGAACTTTGTACCTGACTCCAAAGCTTGTGTGCTCTTAAGAAGAAAATAGAAAAGAAAGTTGGAATTGAGAAGTATGGTGTTTTTGCTGCTCTAATCATACCTCGAAGCCATCTGAACTTATCATGGTCTTCTTTATGATAATCTGAACCTACCTTAAAGTCTAAAAGTAAAACACAGGACACCAAAGACAGGGGTTAAGCAGCTCAGTCACTTCTTATGATTGCCCATATAGACAATCTCCTTCCCTCCTCTTCCTGCTATGGAAGAACACGATTTGTATTAATGGAGCCAGGCATTCCTTATCCATTTAACCTAGAATAATGTTTTTCAAATTGCAGGTCAGACCTATTAGTGGGTCATGAAATCAAGTTAGTGGATGTGAATCAGTACTTATTTTTTGTTTGTTTGTTTTTGAGACAGAGTCTTGCCAGGCTGAATTGTAGTAGCTATTCACAAGCACCATTATAGCTTATAGTACACTGTGGCCTTGAGCTTCTGGCCTCAAGTGATCCTCCCATCTTAGCCTCCCAAGTAACTGGTACTACAAGCATGCATCACTCAGCTAGCACTTGTTTTTAAATCAAATAAAATTGAAAACTATTGCATCCTTGGAAAGTGCAATTGTCGTTTTGTGGGCTTCTGTTTCAGTTTTTAAAAACATAACTCTGTGTGTGTGTGTGTGTGTGTGTGTGTGTTAGGTCACCATGTAAAATGTATTTCTTATTGTGGTTTATGATCAGAGAGGTTTGGAAACCACTGCTACAGGTATATATCGAATGAAATCAATTAGCTAAAGTCACACTTATCAAGGGAAAACATTGGGTCCTCATATTTTATTTATTTATTTATTTATTTTTTGAGATAGAGTTTTGCTCTTGTTGTCCAGGCTGGAGTGCAATGGCACTATCTTGGCTCACTGCAACGTCCACTTCCTGGGTTCAAGCGATTCTCCTGCCTCAGCTTCCCAAGTAGCTGGGACTACAGGTGCGTGCCACCACACCCAGCTAATTTTGTATTTTTAGTAGAGACAGGATTTCCCCATGTTGGTCAGGCTGGTCTCAAACTTCTGACCTCAGGTGACCTGCCCGCCTCGGCCTCCCAAAGTGCTGAGATTACAGGTGTGAGCCACCACGCCTGGCCAGGTCTTTATATTTCATTTTATTTTATTTTTTCAGAGACACAGTCTTGCTCTGTCACCCAGGCTAGAGTGCAGTGGCGTGACCTCGGCTCACTGCAACCTCCACCTCCCAGGTTCAAGCAATTCTCCTGCCTCAGTCTCCTGAGTAGCTGGGACTATAGGCGTGCACCACCATACCTGGCTAATTTTTGTATTTTTAGTAGAGACAGGGTTTCACCATGTTAGCCAGGCTGATCTCGAACTCCTAACCTCAGACAATTGGCCTGCCTTGGCCTCCTAAAGGGCTGGGATTACAGGCGTGAGTCACCGTGCCTGGTGGGTCCTTATATTTTATTATTTCTTTCACTTTAGAATTTGTACACTCAGAGTTTGTGAAAAAATAAACTCCCTTCCACAATTATTTTTGGTGCTTTCATTCAGGAATTTTGCACCATTTAATAGTTCATAGCTCTGTCAACACTTTAGCGTGGGCTTTGGCTTGGCCTGCCCAAGTAAAGACACAAATCCGCTAGTGAGTTTAGGTGTCTGGAAATAGTGATCTCTTGTGGGACTCAAACTTCTTTAACCTCTTCCTTCCAGAGTGAAAGGTAGGCATGCCAATGGATGGACACTGTGACTTCACCCGAAAGATACCATTTGTAATCTCTCAATGAACAACTACTCATCACCCCTTAATTTCTTGGTTCTGTAGTCTTTTTATTATATATATATATATATATATATATATTTTTTTTTTTTTTTTTTTTTTTGGGATGGAGTCTCACTCTATCGCCCAGGCTGGAGTGCAATGGTGCGATCTTGGCTCACTGCAACATCCGCCTCCCAGGTTCAATAGATTCTCCTGCCTCAGCCTCCCGAGTAGCTGGGATTACAGGCACCTGCCACCACGCCCGGCTAACTTTTGTATTTTTAGTAGAGAGAGGGTTTCACCCTGTTGGTAGGCTGGTCTCAAAGTCCTGAACTCAGGTGATCCACCTTCCTCGGCCTCCCAAAGTGCTGGGACTATAGGTGTGAGCCACCTGCTGGGCTGGTCCTGTTTCTAGTCTTTATTATAAATTCAAATGTCATAATTTAACTACAACTTTAACAGTGTAAATTTTTTTTACAAATTTAACTTTGTCACAATGCCCCCTCTGACACCCTCTGCCCCTTGAGTACAAGTAACTATTTAAATAATTAAATAATTAATTCTGAATCTTAATCATACCAAATTACATGTGACTTTCATCTGTGTATGCCATAGTTCATGTTCATTTATTTATCTCCCAGATAGTTTTTATCACTTTATAAATTTGGTGTACAAGCCAAGGACTCAGAAATCCATTTCCTTCTAGGTTATAGACAGTAGCATCTTAGGACTTCAGAGCTTGGAGAGGAAAAAAGTAGAGTTTTTTTTAGGGATAGGTCTCACTCTGTTGCTCAGACTGGAGTGCAGTGGAGGAAACACAGCTCACTGCAACCTTGACTTCCCCGGCTCAAGTGATTCTCCTACCTCAGCCTCCTGAGCAGCTTGGACTACAAGCACACGCCACCATGCTCAGCTAATTTTCTTTTTCTTTTTTTGGTAGAGGAGGAGTCTCATCATGTTGCCTAGGCCGGTCTCAAACTCCTGGGCTCACTTGATCCTTCTGCTTCGGCCTCCCAAAGTGCGGGATTATAGGCGTGAGCCACCGTGCGCGGCCAAGAGTAGAGTTCTTTACCAAGACAAATGAGCAAAGTATATTGACTGACATCTCTAGTAATATCAGTCAATAATTAATAAGTTATAGATAATTTAAGGGAAATTTAAGGAAACCCCAACAAAAGTAAAATTCAGTTTTTTTTTTGAGATGGAGTCTTGCTTTGTCACCCAGGTTGGAGTGCAGTGGTATGATCTTGGCTCACTGCAACCTCCATCTCCTGGGTTCATGCAGTTCTCCTGCCTCAGCCTCCCAAGTAGCTGAAATTACAGGCATGTGCCACCATGCCTGGCTAATTTTTGTATTTTTACTAGAGACAGGGTTTCGCCATATTGGTCAGTCTGGTCTTGAACTCCTGACCTCAAATGATCCACCCACCTCAGCCTCCCAAAGTGCTGGGATTACAGGCGTGAGCCACCACACCCGGCCAATTTTATTGAGTATAAGTAGTTGACTCCCTGTCATTTATTCCACCTCAGATAACTAGTCTAATCCAATTCTGGTTATTCTATCATCTCCTTGGCAGTAATTGGTTTTAGAGTAGGAGTGTGGCCAACTGTGCAGTGTTCTTAGAAATACTTTCTTGTGGTCAGGCACAGTGGCTCACACCTGTAATCCCAGCACTTTAGGAGGCTGAGGCGGGTGGATCACCTGAGGTCAGGAGTTTGAGACCAGCCTGACCAACATGGAGAAATCCCATCTCTACTAAAAATACAAAATTAGCCAGGTGTGGTGGCACATGCCTGTAATCCCAGCTACTTGGGAGGCTGAGGCAGGAGAATTGCTTGAACCCAGGAGGCGGAGGTTACGGTGAGCCAAGATCGTGCCATTGCACTCCAGCCTGGGCAACAAGAAGGAAACTCTGTCTCAAAAAAAAAAAAAAAAGAAAGAAAAAAGAAGAAATACTTTCTCACTCCTAAGAGTGCTCTTCTTCCTCTGCATTTTGGCATGGCTGAGTTAAGAGAATTTCTGCAGTTGTCTCGCTACTGCCTGAGGATAAAGCTGTTACCAAGAATGGGATAGGGTAAAGGGATGGATGAACCCTGGATCCTTCATGACATTGTAATACAACTGCATCAATCAACCCTGTTCTATCTCTGAGCTTCCTTGTTGTATGACATAGTAAATTTCCTCATTGTTTGATTATTATTCATAGTGTGAGTGGGTTTTACTAATTATTTACAACCAAACCATTCTAATTGATCTGCTGAACGTTAGTACCACTTGGTAACACTGATTTTCCCTAGATTCAGGTAAAATGCTTTTTTCAACTTATCCTGTATTTTCCAGTATAGTTAGAGAACCCTCTGAAGAATACACATGGCTCCAAAATTTTAGAAACTCTACCAGGTACCCAGTCCTCAACATCTTGTCAGGATTAGTTTACATCAGAAGCTGCGACTCTCTTCCTTTCAGCCAGATACTCCACTGACCTCCATGGTAAACTCAGGCCAGGTTGGAGGATTCAGTTCTTTCCTTAAGCATGTAAAAATTCCCAGGTGTGAAGATCCTGCTTACTGCTGGTGCCTTATATCTTCTACTTAACTCTGCTTGAATTCCAAATTCTTTTGGCTAGACTTCTTGAATAGGTTCCTCACCCACATATTGCCCTTCTTGCCTGTGCTGCTGACCCAAGCTGATGAGACTGCTTCCAAACTTACCTTCAAGAGCTCCCCTGTTGTTTCAACCTCACCTGCCTACCAGGATTCCTGATCCATTCCTTCTCCAACTTTCAGTATCTTCACGTTTATTTAAAGCACAGTAGAACGTATTTACAGGAAGGAAATAAATAGCCCAAAGTACACTGGAGAAATATTTTAGCAGGAGTGACCACAATAGTGGTTCATGGTTTTTTATGTCTTTTCTTTCTTAAGGTAAGGAGAATTTATAAGCTGTTAACTTTGTAGGCTCTGCATGAGCTGTTGTAAAAGTTTCAGATGCAATTGAATGTAGTTTTTTTAACTACTAAAGATTCAAAAGAGAGAGGATAAATTAATAAAAAAGTTTTATCTCAAGAGCAAATTTTATTAATTAAAATATAACTAGCAGAGTTCATTATATAAAGTTAGTAACTTCTTTAATATAGCCATTTGTCATTTATAGACATCAACCCCTTGAGTAATCAACTCCGTTTCCTTTCAGTCCCATTTAATCAGGTTTAGGAGTAAGTATGGATTTTTCTCTGGCTTTTGTTTTGTGTAATAACCTCTTGCAATCTGCTTTATGTGCATTTACACATATGAAAAAAGTCCAAATATATTACCAAGCCTTTATTCTTATATATTAACTATGTGAAATTTAATTTCCTACCCATTAAAATATTTTTCCTTTCAATTAATTATCAATTAGTTCCTCTTGTTCTTGTAATGCACTCCTGAATTACTATCCTACTTGCTGCAAAATTCTATGAAACTATTCAGTATGTGTTAGGGACACCCTATCCTCTATCCAGATTTCCAAAGGTATTTTTAAAAAGCAATTTATCATCAAAATTAAAAAAACTTTTTTTTTTTTTTGAGACAGAGTCTCGCTACGATGCCCAGGCTGGAGTGCTATGGCATGATCTCGGCTCACTGCAATCTCCGCCTCCCAGGTTCAAGTGATTGTCCTGCCTCAGCCTCTTTAGTAGCTAGAACTACAGGTGCACGCCACCACGCCTGGCTAATTTTTTTTGTATTTTTAGTAGAGATGGGGTTTCACCATATTGGCCAGGCTGGTCTCGAACTCCTGACCTCAGGTGTTCTGCCCACCTTGGCCTCCCAAAGTGCTGGGATTACAGGCTTGAGTCACCATGCCTGGCCCTCACAGTGGCTCAAACCTGTAATTCCAGCACTTTGGGAGGCCGAGGCTGGCAGATCAAGAGGTCAGGAGATCGAGACCATCCCGGCTAACACGGTGAAACCCCGTCTCTACTAAAAATACAAAAAAATTAGCCGGGTGTGGTGGCAGGCGCCTGTGGTCCCAGCTACTCAGGAGGCTGAGGTGGGAGAATGGCGTGAACCCAGCAGGTGGAGCTTTCAGTGAGCAGAGACTGAGCCACTGCACTCCAGCCGGGGCGACGGAGCGAGACTCCGTCTCAAAAAACAAACAAACGAACAAAACAATAAAAAAACTTTTATGCTTCCAATCATACTGTCAAGAAAATGAAAGGCTGGGCATGGTGGCTCATGCCTGTAATCCCTGAACTTTGGGAGGGCAAGGCAGGTAAATCACTTGAGGTCAGGAGTCTGAGACCAGCCTGGCCCACATGGTGAAAGCCCATCTCCATTGAAAAATACAAAAATTAGCCGGGCCTGGTGGCACATGCCTGTAATCCCAGCTACTCAGGAGGCTGAGGCATGAGAATTGCTTGAACTCAGAAGGCAGAGGTTGCAGTGAGCAGAAATCGCACAACTGCACTCCAGTCTGGGCAACAGAGTGAGACTGTCTTAAAAAAAAAAACCCAAAAAACAAAAAAAAAACACCAGAAAACCAGTGTACATCTATTAGGTATCAATTAAAAAAAAAACAACCCAAAACAACCCAATTTAAAAGTGAACCAAGGAATTGAATAGACATTTCTCCAAAGAAGATATACAAATGTCCAATAAGGACATAAAAAGATGCTCAATATTATTAGTAACTGGGAAATGAAAATCAAAACCACAGTGAGATACCACTTCACACTCACTAGAATGGATGGTGATAATAAAAAAAGACAGACACCAACAATTATCGAGAATTTGGAGAAAATGGAATCCTCATACATTGCTGGTGAGATTGTAAAGTTATGCAGCCACTAGGAAAATCAGATTGGCAGTTCCTCAAGTGATTAAGTAAAGAGTTATTATATAACTTAGCAGTTCTACTCCTGGGTATACATCCAAGAGAATTGAAAATATATGTCCACATAAAAACTTGTACATAGATGTTCATAGCAGCATTATTCACAAAAGCCAGAAAGTAGAAACAACCAAATGTCCGTCAACTGATGAATGGATAAATACAAGTGGTATATATTATACAAACAGTGGAATATTTTTCTGTCATATAAAGGAATGAAGTGCTGATATATGCTATACGTGGATGAAATTTGAAAGCATGATAAGTGAAAAAAGGCAGACACGAAAGGCTACATATTGTATGATTCCATTTATATGAAATGTCCAGAATTGGCAAATCTATAGTTTGAAAATAGATTAGTGTTGCCAGGAGTTAGGGGGAGAAGGAGGCATGATGAGTGACATAATGGGTATAGGATTATTTTTAGGGTGATGAAAATGTTCTAAAATTAGATAACAGTGATGGTTATCTGAATAACTAAATGGTTAACTCTGAATATGTTAAAAACTAGTGAATTGTATACTTTAAAATTATCAATTAACCAGGGACGGTGGCACATGCCTATAGTCCCAGCTACTTGGGAGGCTAGGGCCGGAGGGTTGCTTGAGCCCAGCAATTCAAGGCTGCAGTGTGCAATGATTGTTCCTGTGAATAGCCACAGCACTCCAGCCTGGGCAACATAATGAGAACCCATCTCTTTAAAAAAAAGAAAAAAAAAAAAAGCTTAAATTAAATTTGTAACTATTCAGCTTCTGTTTTATATCTATTTGGGTTCTGTTACAGTAACAAAACTTTAATTCTAGAAATATATTCAGAATTGAGATAAGAAGTATATGAAAAAAATAGTCAACAACAATGAATCATGTACAAATTCACATTTTACTCTCTGAAGTATTTTCTCCATGATTGATACATGTGTTTTCCCTAAAGTACTTACTGTTCTCTGCATTGAAATAACAAGGTAACTATCCCTGGAGACCTCTCTAAATGTTCTAGAGGAGATAAAGGGTACAATTAGAGTAATAGACCATCTATTGCCACTGACTAAGGGTGAAGTCAAAATTATTATTATTATTATTTTTTTTTTTTTTTTTTTTGAGACGGAGTCTCGCTCTGTCGCCCAGGCTGGAGTGCAGTGGTGCGATCTCGGCTCACTGCAAGCTCCGCCTCCTGGGTTCACGCCATTCTCCTGTCTCAGCCTCTCCGAGTAGCTGGGACTACAGGCGCCCGCCACCACGCCCGGCTAATTTTTTGTATTTTTAGTAGAGACAGGGTTTCACCGTGGTCTCGATCTCCTGACCTCGTGATCCGCCCGCCTCGGCCTCCCAAAGTGCTGGGATTACAAGCGTGAGCCACCGTGCCCGGCCTGGGTGAAGTCAAAATTAACACTCATCTTTATCTGCTCCATCCAATTTGTTTCCAAACCTTCAGAGATTTTTAAAAGGTGTCTCTAGGTTATTTACAGAATGCAATATTTTTCTCTTTTAAGAAGTACGGCTTTTAAAAAGAAATATTTTAGGAACTTTAGAGTCAAATTAAATTTGCCATTTATTATATTTGCCACCATTCCTTAATAAATATAATGAGAATCCCATAGATGATGAATACTCATAGGAGTATAAGTGAATCTCTGAAAAGATGCTAAACTTCACTGAAAATTAAGGAACTGCACCTTAATATGCCTTTTTTCTTTTTTTCTTATTTTTTTCTTTTCTTTTTTTCTTTTAGAGACAGGGTCTTGCTCTCTCATCAAGGTTGGAGTGCAACAGTGCCATCATAGCTCACTGAAACCACGAACTCCTAGACTCAAGTGATCCTTCTACCACAGCCTGCTGAGTAGCTAGGACTATAAGCACGAGCCACCATGTCCAGCTGTGCACATTAATATAATAACAATAAATTATTTTACCCCTCTCAGATTAGCAAAGATTTAAAAGATTGCTAATATTCAGTGTGGAAGAGAGTGTTTGGAATAAGCACTCTCACTTTACTGGTGATGGGAGAATAAAAATATATGATCATTTTGGGTGGTAATTTGCAACGTTATAATTTTTAATATGTACACTCTTTGACTCAGCATTTCCATTTCAAAAAATGTGTTTTAGAAAAATGTATATAGATTTTGACAGGGTCTTGCACGATCTCAGCTCACTGCAACCTTGGCCTTCCAGACTCAAGCAATTGTCCCACCTCAGCCTCCCAAGTAGCTGGGACTACAGATGTGCACCACTATGCCAGGCTAATTTTTGTATTTTTTATAGAGACAGGGTTTCGTCATGTTGCCCAGGTTGTGAATTTAATTTAATTAATTTATTTATTTATCGAGACCAAGTCTCACTCTGTCACCCAGGCTGGAGTGCAGTGGCATGATCTTGGCTCACCGCAAACTCTGCCTTCCGGGTTCACGCCATTCTCCTGCCTCAGCCTCCCGAGTAGCTGTGACTACAGGTGCCCGCCATGACGCCTGGCTAATTTTTTTTATATTTTTAGTGGAGACGGGGTTTCACTGTGTTAGCCAGGATGGTCTCCATCTCCTGACCTCGTGATCCACCCGCCTCGGCCTCCCAAAGTGCTGGGATTACAGGTGTGAGCCACTGCACCCGGCCTATTTATCTAGTTTTATAAGAGACTTTGAAGGCTTAATAAGAATTGCATTTACTCATGATACTACTTTAAACCCCCAACTCTCGGAAGTATTACAGAAGTTACTGAAAGCAGCCGGGCATGGTGGCTCACACCTATAATCCTAGCACTTTGGGAGGCCGAGGTGGGCAGATCACTTGGGCGGCCAGGAGTCTGAGACCAGCCTGGCAAACATGGTGAAACTTCTAGTAAAAATACGAAAATTAGCTGGGTCTCTAGTAAAAATACAAAAATTAGCTGGGTCTGGTGGTGCGCGTCTGTAATCCCAGCTACTCAGAGGCCAAGGCAGGAGAATCGCTTGAACCTGGGAGGCGGAGATTGCAGTGAGCCAAGATCATGCCACTTCATTCCAGCCTGGGCAACAGAGAAAGACTTTGTCTCAAAAAAAAAAAAAAAGTTAGAGACAAATTAAATAAAATGTATTAGAGATAATATCTTGCATTAAGCTTCAAAGGATTAATTGCCAAATCAATGGCTCTTTAAAAAACAAGTAGAAGGCCAGACTGGATGGCACATGTCTGTAATCTCTGCAATTTGGGAGGCAAGGTGGGCAGATTGCTTGAGCCCAGGAGTTCGAGACCAGCCTGGGCAACAAGAGGAAACCCTGTTTCTACAAAAAAATATAAAAATTGTCTGGGCATGATGGTGCATGTCTGTAGTCCCAGCTACTTGGGAGGCTGAGGTGAGAGGATCACTTGAGGTCGAGGTTACAGTGAGCCATGATCACACCACTGCACTGCAGCCTGGGTGACAGCATAAGATTCTGTTTCAACATAAATACATAAATAAAACAAGTAGAAACTTTTTGTCTTTTAGTTGACTAGAAGCTCAATATAAACCATTGGCACAAAAATCATTCTGCAATCTTAGGCTGCATGCATAGAAGATGGTATTCAGGACCAAAGCAAGCAGCATCTAAGATGGGTCATTGCCTATATGTAATCCTTTGGACTGGACCTGGTGGCTATTCTAACAAATAGAATATGGCAGACGTCAAGGGATACTCCTTCTGAGATTATATTATAACAAGACTGTGATTTCTGTCTTAGATGTCTCTCTCTCATTTTTCCTCCTTCCCTCCCTCTGGGATCCCTTGATCTGGAATTAGCAAGCTGCCATGATGCATGATAGAGAGGCCTATGTGGTGTGGTGAGTAATTGAGGCCCTCAATTTAATAGCCCGTGAGAAAGTTAAATCTGACAACAACCCATGAGTGAGCTTAAAAGAGGATCCTCAGCCCCAATTGAGTTTTTGTTTTTGTTTTTCTTGAGACAGAGTCCTGCTCTATTGCCCAGGCTGAGTGCAGTGGTGCTATCTCAGCTCACTGCAACTTCCCCCTCTTGGGTTCAAGCAATTCTCATGCCTACACAGTTACCCAGCTCATTTTCTCTTTTTTCTTTTCTTTTCTTTTCTCTTTCTTTTCTTTTCTTCTTTCTTTTTCTCTTTTTTCTCAGCTCATTTTCTCTTTTCTTTTCTTTCTTTCTTTCTTTTTCTTTCTCTCCTCTTCTCTCCTTTCTCCTTTCTTTCTTTCCTTCCTTCTTTCTTTCTTTCTTTCTTTCTTTCTTTCTTTCTTTCTTTCTTCTTTCTTTTTTCTTTCTTTCTTTCTTTCTTTCTTTCTTTCTTTCTTTCTTTCTTTCTTTCTTTCTTTCTTTCTCTTTCTTTCTTTCTTTCTTTCGTTCTTCTTTTCTTTCTTCGATGGAGTCTCACTGTGTTGCCCAAGCTGTAGTGCGGTGCTGCTATCTCGGCTCACTGCAATCTCTGACTCCTGGGTTCAAGCTATTTTCCTGCCTCAGCTGGGCCAGCATGCCCAGCTACTTTTTGTATTTTTGGTAGAGACGGGGTTTCGCCATGTTGCCCAGGCTGGTCTTGAACTCCTGGGTTCAAGTGATCCACCCACCTCAGTCTCCCAAAGTGCTGAGATTACAGGCGTGAGGCCTGGCCCCTAGTTGGGTTTTGAGATGACTACAGCCCTGGCTGATGACTTCAGTGCAACCTCGTGAGAAACCTTGAGCTGTTATGCTTCTCCTGAATTCCTGACCTACAGACTTCTGAGAAATAAATGTTTTGTTGTTGTCCTAAATTGTTAATTTTTAAGGTAATTTGTTACTCAGGAATAGATAATGAATGCAAGGATAATGAAGTACTGTCATCCCCGGTATTTGACAGGGATTGGTTCCAGGACTCCCACAGATACCAAAACCCAGGGATGCTCAAGTCCCACAGCTGGCCACGTGGAACCCGTGGATATGGTGGACCAGCTGTACTAGTAACATGGAACTCAGCAGGGAGATCACATCTAGAACATTTATTTATTTTATTTAGTTTTGAGTGCTATCTTTAAGCATGTTGACAATTTGGAGAGTATTTGTGTGTGTGGGGGGGTGCAGTAAGGATTGAGAGGAAGGTAGAAATCACGTCACAAAAGGAACGTTTGGCACTAGGGTGGGGAAAAAGTATACTTGGGTGGAACACAATCACTACTTTCTGATATTGTAAGATCCTGTTGAAGGGCTATTAGACATGGAATTTAAGAGCTAGAAGAGGGACCCAATGGTCCAAACCCCTTCATCTTACAGACCAGAAAAGTAAGACTCAGCATGATTATGATTCTGACCTAATGTCACACAGTTAGTTACTGGCTAACCTGGGAATCGAATTTCGGATGTCTGATAGAAGCAATAGAAAAGCAATACAAAGGCCAACTTTAGTTGTGAGAAGGAACTTTCTAGCAATTAGATCTCTTTAAAAATGAAATGAATGAGGCTGGGCACTGTGGCTCACGCCTGTAATCACAGCACTTTGGGAGGCCGAGGTGGGCGGATCACGAGGTCAAGAGATCAAGACCAGCCTGGCGAAAATGGTGAAACACCGTCTCTATTAAAAATACAAAAAACCCGTCTCTACTAAAAATGCAAAAATTAGCTAGGTGTGGTGGTATGCTCCTGTAGTCCCAGCTACTGGGGAGGCTGAGGCAGGAGAATCACTTGAACCCGGGAAGCGGAAGTTGCAGTGAGCCGAGATCGCACCACTGCACTCCAGCCTGGCGACAGAGCTGGACTCCATCTCAAAAAAAAACTGTAATCCCAGCACTTTGGGAAGCCAAGGCATGCGTATCACCTGACATCAAGAGTTTGAGACCAGTCTTGCCAACATGGCAAAACCCCATCTCTACTAAAAATACAAAAATAAGCTGGGCATGGTGGCACACACCCGTAATCCCCGCTATTTGTGAGGCTGAGACAGGAGAATTGCTTGAATCTGGGAGGCAGAGATTGCAGTGAGCTGCACTCCAGCTTGGGCAAGAGAGTGAGACTCTGTCTTAACAAAAAAAAAAAAAAAAAAAAAAAGAAAAGAAAATGAGCTGGGTAACTGTGTAATTAGACATTAAATTCAATCAGATTATTTTCAAGCTTCTCATCAATTCTAACATGTGATTCCATATTAATTTTAAGGTTGAAAAGAATGTAAAACAGATAAATATTTTTCATGGCATTGAAAACAAAATTCTAGGCGTGTGCGGTGGCTCACGCTTGTAATCCCAGCACTTTGGGAGGCCAAGGTGGGTGGATGACTTGAGGTCGGGAGTTTGAGACCAGCCTGACCAATACAGAGAAACCCTTCTCTACTAAGTATACAAAATTAGCCGAGTGTGGTGGCGCATGCCTGTAATCCCAGCTACTTGGGAGGCTGAGGCAGGAGAATTGCTTGAACCCGGGAGGCGGAGGTTGCAGTGAGCCGAGATGGCGCCATTGCTCTCCAGCCTGGGCAACTGGAGCGAAACTCCATCTCAAAAAACAAACAAACAAGCAAACAAGAAACTTGTCATGGTGACACATGCCTATAGTCCCAGCTACTCAGGAGGCTGAAGCAGGAGGATCACTTGAGCCGAGGAGTTCAAGGCTGCAGTAAGCCATGATCACACCACTGTACTCCAGCCTGGGTGGCAAAGATCCTGTTCCTTAAAAAAAAAAAAGTAAATCTCTGAAAGCAAAGAGTTTTCTTTTTCTCTTTCTTTCTTTCTCTTTTTCTTTTTTGAGATGGAGTCTCGCTCTGTCGCCCAGGCTGGAGTGCAGTGCCATGATCTCGGCTCACCGCAAACTCCGTCTTCTGGGTTCAAGAGATTCTCCTGCCTCAGCCTTCCAAGTAGCTGGGATTACAGATGTGCACCACCACGCCTAGCTAATTTTTGTATTTTTAGTAGAGACGGGGTTTCGCCATGCTGGCCAGGCTGGTCTCAAACTCCTGACCTCAAGTGATTTGCCCCCCTTGGCCTCTGAAAATGCTGGGCTTACAGGTGTGAGCCACCGCACCCGGCTGTGGCTTAATCCTAGCACTTTGGGAGGCCAAGGGGGCGGATTAACTGAGGTCAGAAGTTCGAGACCAGTCTGGCTAACATGGTGAAACCCCATCTCTACTAAAAATAAAAAAATTAGGCCAGGTGTGATGGCTCATGTGTGTAATCCCAGCTACTTCGGAGGCTGAGAATTGCTTGAACCTAGGAGGCAGAGGTTGTGGTAAGACGAGATTGCGCCACTGCACTCCAGCCCGGGCGACAGAGGGAGACTCCATCTCAAAAAAAAAAAAAAAACAATTATTAGCCGGGTGTGGTAGCGCACGCCTGTAGTCTCAGCTACTCAGGAAGCTGAGGCAGGAGAATCGCCTGAACCCAGGAGATGGAGGTTGCAGTGAGCCGAGATCACACCACTGCACTCCAGCCTGGGCGACAGAGCAAGACTCTGTCTCCGAAAAAATTTAAAAAATAAAAAAATAAGAAATGAAAAGAGATTAGATCTGGATTGGTGGCTTTAAAAGAAAAGAAAAAAAGGAAATGAAAAGGGAAGAGAAGAGCATATATTTTTAGATTTAGATTATTTGTAGAAATAGAAAGGGATCCTACAGTGAAATATGCCCCTCTGAAATTATCAATAGAGAACATATTCTTGTCCTATTTACATCATAATGAACAAGTTTAAGAATTACCAGTATAGAACAGTGGGTAGTCACTGTAGAAATTCTATGTATAATTCTCTTTAAAGATAATTTAAAGGCTGGGCGCGATAGCTCACACCTGTAATCCCAGCACTTTGGGAGGCCGAGGTGGGCAGATCACCTGAGGTCAGTAGTTGGAGACCAGCCTGGGCAACATGGTGAAACCGTATCTCTACTAAAAATACAAAAATTAGCCAGGTGTGGTGGTGGGCGTCCATAATCCCAGCTACTTGGGAGGCCAAGGCTGGAGAATTACTTGAACCCAGGAGGTGGAGATACCAGCCAGTGACCAGAGATTGCGCCATTGCACTCCAGCCTGTGTAACAAGAGTGAAACTCCGTCTCAAAAAAAAAAAAAAAAGATAATTTAAAAATCAGAAGATAGGCCAAGAGATAATTCCTGCAATTAAAGCGCTATACTGACAGTACAAGCATGTATCACCCCTACTTTATCAACCACAATACAATAAGTCAGCAAGGATTTGAGCAGGTCAACTAGAACAAAGATTGCAAATTATACTTAACAATTATATTAGAAGTGTTTTTTTAGAAGAATGATTGTGAATGTTTTCTCATCAGATCCTCAGGAATAAAAAAAGTCACATTCTGATTTAAGTTGCTTTGTAGTTAGAAATAATTATCTGTCACTGTAAAGTACTTTGCTCAGTAATGAGACGTTATTTAGAAATAAATTACAACATTTGTAAACCTGGAGGCTCATATTCATGACAGGATGTGCCCTTCCCCATCTTAGTAATGGCAACTGAATTCTTCCAGTTGATTAGGCATAAAACTTTAGAATTTTTCTTGACTTTTATCTTTTCCGTACCTAAAACCCATCTTCAAAATATATTCAGAATCTGAACGCTACTCACACTTCCACTGCTACAACCCTGGTCAAGGCCATCATCATCTTTTTTTTTTTTTTTTTTTTTTTGAGATGTGGAGTGCAGTGGTGCCATCTCCGCTCACTGCAAGCTCTGCCTCCTGGGTTCACGCCATTCTCCTGCCTCAGCCTCCCCAGTAGCTGGGACTACAGGCACCCGCCACCATGCCCAGCTAATTTTTTTGTATTTTTAGCAGAGACAGGGTTTCACCGTGTTAGCCAGGATGGTCTCGAGCTCCTGACCTCGTGATCCACCCGCCTCAGCCTCCCAGAGTGCTGGGATTACAGGCGTGAGCCACTGCACCCAGCCTATTTTTATTTTTTGAGATAGAGTCTGTCACCTCCCTTTCCCAGGTTCAAGCAATTCTCTGTCCTCAGCCTCCTGAGTAACTGGGAGTACAGGTGCACACCACCATGCCCGGATAATTTTGGTATTTTTAGTAGAGATGGGTTTTCATTATGTTGGCCATGCTGGTCTCTAAGTCCTGACCTCAGGTAATCCACCTGCCTCAGCCTTCTGAAGTGCTGGGATTACAGGCGTGAGGCACTGTACCTGGAGTTTTCTGTTTTCTATATAGCAGCAATATTATATCAATTCCCTTTTGAATGGAATGGTTCAGATATAGGGGTTTTATAAAAACCGAATTTCTTTCTTTCTTTTCTTTTCTTTTTCCTTTCTTTTTTTTTTTTTTTTGAGACAGGGACTCACTCTGTTGCCCAGGCTGGAGTGCAGTGGTGCAATCACGGCTCACTGCAGCCTCGACCTCCCACACTCAGGTAATCCTCCCACCTCATCCTCCCGAGTAGCCGGGACTACAGGCATGCACCACGATGGTTGGCTAATTTTTGGTATTTTTTGTAGAAACGGGTTTCCATCATATTGCCGACCAGTTGCTTGATGCTCCTGGACTAAAGCGATCTGCCCACCTCAGCCTCCCAAAGTACTGGGATTACAGGTGTAAGCCGCCATCCCAGCCATGAATTTCTTTTTCTTCTTTTTTCTTTTCTTTCTTTTTCTTCTTTTTTCTTTTCTTTCTTTTTTTTTTTTTTTTTGGAGGCAGAGTTTCGCTCTTGTGCCCCAGGCTGGAGTGCAATGGTGCCGTCTTGGCTTAATGCAACCTCTGCCTCCCGGATTCAAGAGATTCTCCTGCCTCAGTCCCCCAAGTAGCTGGGATTACAGGCGCCTGCCACCATGCCCAGCTAAAAGTGCTGGGATTACAGGTGTGAGCCACCGCCCTTCCGGCCTCTGAATTTATTTTTCTTTTTCTTTTTTTTTTTTTTTTTTTTTTTGAGATGGAGTCTCACCCTGTAGCCCAGTCTGGAGTACAGTGGTGTGATCTCAGCTCACTGCAACCTCCGCCTCCCGGGTTCAAGTGATACTCGTGACTCAGTCTCCCGAGCAGCTGGGATTACAGGCATGCGCCACCACGCCCGGCTAATTTTGTATTTTTAGTAGAGACGGGGTTTCACCATGTTGGCCAGGCTGATCTCCAACTACTGAGCTCAAGTGATCTGCCCGCCTCGGCCTCCCAAAGTGCTGGGATTACAGGCGTGAGCCACCGACCGATCCCCTGACCCTGAATTTCTTTAAGATCTGAAATCAGGCCGGGGGCGGTGGCTCACGCCTGTAACCCCAGCACTTTGGGAGGCCAAGGCGGGTGGATCACCTGAGGTCGGGAGTTTGAGACCTGCCTGACCAACATGGAGAAACCCCGTCTCTACTAAAAATGCAAAATTAGTCGGGCGTGGTGGCGCATGCCTGTAATCCCAGATACTTGGGAGGCTGAGGCAGAAGAATCGCTTTAACCTGGGAGGCTGAGGTTGCGGTGAGCCGAGATAGCGCTATTGCACTCTAGCCTGGGAAACGAGCGAAACTCCATCTCGAAAAAAGAAAGAAAGAAAGAAAAAGATCTGAAATCAAAGTTGGTAATGAAACAGAAGCATCTTTTAATAAAACGCAGTTAAATAACTTTAATAAAATGCCTATTTAAATTCTTTTTTTTTTTGAGACGGAGTTTCACTCTTATGGTCCCAGCTGGAGTGCAATGGTGTCATCTTGGCTCACTGCAACCTCCACCTCCCGGGTTCAAGCAATTCTCCTGCCTCAGCCTCCCGAGTAGCTGGGAATACCGGCATGCGCCACCACGACTGGCTAATTTTCGTATTTGTATGTTTAGTAGAGACGAGTTTTCTCCATGTTGGTCAGGCTGGTCTTGAATTCCCGACCTCAGGTGATCCTCCCACCTTGGCTTCCCAAAGTGCTGGGATTACAAGCATGAACTACTGCGCCTGGCCAAATGTTTCATTCTGAAATGCATCATATATATGGAACAGTGTGTTAAATGTATACCTATAGTTTAAATAATCATGTTAAATCTATGTAACCATCACCTGGGTGAAGAAGTAGCATTAACAGTCCGGGCGCAGTGGCTCACGCCTGTAATCCCAGCACTTTGGGAGCCAAGGCAGGAGGATCACAGGGTCAGGAGTTCGAGACCAGCCTGGCCAATGTGGTAAAACCCTGTCTTTACTAAAACATACAAAAGTTAGCTGGGCCTGGTGGCCCACGCCTGTCGTCCCAACTACTCAGGAAGCTGAGGCAGGAGAATCGCTTGAACTTGAACTTTGGAGACAGAGATTGCAGTGAGCCGGGATCATGCCATTGCACTCCAGCCTGGGCGACAGAGCAAGACTCCGTCTAAAAAAAAAGAAAGAAAAGATACACAGGAAAACATTTTTGAGACCTTGAATGTCTGAAAATATCTTTGTTCAATGCCAATCCTCTTTTTAAAATATTATATTAAATTTGTTACAAATCAGCAAACAACATCATGCCTGATGATAAAACACTGAGGGCATACTATGGGCACATAATTGCACATTGATTTAACCGTACTGACTGTCTACAGCTGATATCTGGGTTTTTTTAGAGACAGAATCTTGCTCTGTCACTCAGGCTGGAGTGCAATGGCTTGATCTCAGCTCACTGCAACCTTTGCTGCCTGGGATCAAGTTATCCTCCCACGTCAGCCTCCCAAGTAGCTGGGACTACAGGCACGGGCCACCATGCTCGGCTAATTTTTAAATTTTTTATAGAGATGATGTCTCACTATACTGCCCAGGCTGGTCTTGAACTCCTGCGCCCAAGTGATCCTCCTGCTTCAGCCTCCCAAAGTGCTGGGATTACAGGT
Source organism: Symphalangus syndactylus (assembly GCF_028878055.3). NCBI lineage: Eukaryota > Metazoa > Chordata > Mammalia > Primates > Hylobatidae > Symphalangus > Symphalangus syndactylus. The sequence continues at coordinate 124,364,453 of NC_072426.2, read as the reverse complement.
GTGGGCCACTGCTCCTGGCCCTGATATCTGTTGTGACTGGTGCCTCTATTCTGACTGGTCAGGGCCCTTTTCTAGTTTTTACATATTTTTAAAATGCCATCCCTGAAAACATTATTAATATCAAGAACAAGACAAAGTGGGTAGCTTTCACCATTTTGTACATAATAGCCAATTTATTAGACAAGGAAATGAAATAAGAGATATAAATATTAGGAAGAAATCATCATTACTTACAGATGATTTGACTTTCTATCATCTGCTCAGAATTTTTCCATTTCTCTGTGGCCCCAGGAACTATCTCATCCTCATACTTGACCTCTGAGTTGCTGCTGGTGAAAATCTCAGTGCTGTGTATTTGTTTTTGGTTTTCTGGTCGGGGGAGGAGGGCGTGAGTGAAGCCAGTTTGCCTCCATGCTGCCATTTTGGAACTGGAAGTCCTCAATCTCCATTCTTGCTTGATAATTTCTAAGAACAAAATTCTAGGTTGGAGATCATTTTCAGGATTTTGAAGGCATTTCTCTTGCTTCTTGAAAGCCTGTCTTCTTGTTTCCAGTCCTGCTGTTGGGAAGTCCAGAGCTATTGTGTTTCTTCATTCTTTGTATATAACCAAACTGTTTCCTTTCTTTTCCCCCTGGAAGTTATTCGAATTTCTTTGTCCAGTTGTTGTGAAGTTTCACAATAGGTGACTTGTTATGAGTCTATCTTCATCTGTTTCCCTCAGCACTTGGTGGTTCCTTTTAATCTGAACCCTCAAGTTCTTAAACTCTGGTGATTTTTCTTAAATTATTTTGATTATTTGCTTTGTTCTACTTTTTCTGTTCCTTTGGTTTTGTTATCTTTTTTCTCCTATTTCCATCTCTGTTTTGTTTTGTTCCACTTTTAGTAATACTTCATCTTCTCCTCTACTAAGAGTTGCCTTTTGTTTCTATCATGTCTTTAATTCCCAACGACTCTTTTGTTCTCTGAGAACTCCTGTTTTGTAGCATCCTATTCTTGTTTTGTAGATGCTGTATATATTTTTTAATAACTCTAAAGATATTAATGACATTTTGTTTTTCTTTCTAAAGTTTTATTTTCCCTGAATAGTCTTTAATTCCTCCTGATTGCTTTTTTCTTTCTTTCTTTTCTTCTTCTTTTTTTTAATAGAGATGAGGTCTTCTATGTTGCCCAGGCTGGTCTGGAACTCTTGGCCTCAAGTGATCCTCTTGCCTCGGCCTCCCAAAGTGCTGGGATTACAGACATGAACCACTGCACCCGGCCCAGATTGCTTCTTTCTGTTTGTATTTGCCTGTATCTTTCATATTAGAAGACTTTCTCAATGACTCATAAACCTTTATTTTATTATTTTTTTTAGACGGAGTCTCCCTCTGTCGCCTAGGCTGGAGTGCAGTGGCACGATCTCGGCTCACAGCAACCTCCACCTCCCAGGTTCAAGCAATTCTCCTGCCTCAGCCTCCTGAGTAGCTGGGGCTACAGGCATAGGTCATCACACCCGGCTAATTTTTGTATTTTTACTAGAGATAAGGTTTCACCATGTTGGCCAGGCTGGTCTAGAACTCCTGACCTCAGGTGATCTGCTCCCCTCAGTCTCCCAAAGTGCTGGGATTACAGGCATGAGCCACCATGCCCAGCCGGTAATCTTGATCACATAATCATGATTAAAGCATGGCAACTTATCCCCGTGATTAAGCATGAGAGAGTAAAAACTCAATGGAAGTGCAAAAATATGGGGCTTTTTTTGTTTTTAAAGAGACAGAGTGTTGCTGTGTTACCCAAGGTGGCCTCTAGGCCTCTAATTCTTGGGCTCAAACAATCCTCCCACCTCAGCCTCTAGAGTAGTTGAGACTACAGACTTGTGCCACCGGCCATGGCTTGTATATGGGGCTTGTTGACTTTACAATTCATTATAGAGTGCCTGGAGTGGGCAAGTTCACCAGGAAGAAACTTCCGACCTCCTGCTAGGTGGACAAATGCCTAGTTGCTAGCATTCTGGATGATAAGTGAGGGGAGAGGGGTGGGGAGGTCTGTGCAATAAACATGCAACATAAGCACTAAGTCCCCCCGTTTGGGATATAAGACCTATAACTCAATTGTGCAGAGAACTTTCATAGTCTGAAGACCTTTGGTTTTACTTTCATCAGAGAATAAATGTCTGGTCTTATCATTTAGACAGACATGTTTGCAAGGTTTGACATTGCTTGCTATATTTCTTTACCTGTTTATTTTATTTTTATGATGGAGCCTTGCTCTGTCGCCCAGGCAGGAGTGCAGTGGTGCCATCTCAGCTCACTGCAAGCTCCGCCTCCCGGGTTCACGCCATTCTCCTGCCTCAGCTTCCTGAGTAGCTGGGACTACAGGCTCCAGCCACCACGCCCGGCTAATTTTTTGTATTTTTAGTAGAGACGGGGTTCCACCATGTTAGCCAGGATGGTCTCGATCTCCTGACTTCGTGATCCACCCGCTGTGTCCTCCCAAAGTGCTGGGATTACAGGCGTGAGCTACCGTGCCCAGGTACCTGTTTCTTTTTTTTTAGATGCAGCCTCCCTCGGTCTCCCAGGCTGGAGTGCAATGGCACGATCTCGGCTCGCTGCATCCTCCACCTCCCAGGTTCAAGCGATTCTCCTGCCTCAGCCTCTCAAGTAGCTGGGATTACAGGTGCTCACCACTATGCCCAGGGTAATTTTTGTATTTTTAGTAGAGACAGGGTTTTACCATGTTGGACCAGGCTGGTCTAGAACTTCTGGCCTCAGGTGATCCGCCTTCCCCGGCCTCCCAAAGTACTGGGATTACAGGCGTAAGCCACCATGCCCCTCCTCTTTACCTGTTTCTTAATTCGAAGTCACTTATTCTTGAGATCAGAACTAGCGGTAGAGAAGGATGGTGAAGCATTCATTCCTATGCTAAGGGCTCTGCTGGGTCCCTCCTTTGGTACATCAAGAAGTGGGCCATTGTCTCTAGCCAACTTTTTCTTCATAAAAACTTACCTGTTATATGTGCCATTTATTTGGGACTGTGGTGACATGAGTAGTAACAATTAATATGTAAAATTATCAAGAGTGACTTAACACAGTTAAAGTGTTTGCATGCTAAGAAAGCCTTTAATGATTAATCTCATCGTTGACTTTTAAGGTGTGGTAGAACACTGATGGGGATAAGATTTTTGTCCCATTTTATCATACCACTTATACGTAGGTTCAGTAGAATAAGATTCAATAAAATGTTGAGATGTGTCAAAGTATCACCAAATTTCACACACACACACACACACACACACACACACACACACACACACAAAGCTGAAACTATTTTTATTTTATTATAGTTTATCCTATATAATCTAAAAATCATTAGTAAATGTATTTTTAATCACAAAACATATTAAGAAATAGTTCCAAATGTTTTTGTCATCCCTCAAGACATGAACACTCATTATTTTTAAAAAATGAAAGTGGTCAATTTCACAAAGCTGGGCTTTTGTGGTATGTAAGAAACAGTAACTGAAAGGTTTACTGAAACTACACTCAGAGGCAAAGACAAATGCCTCTGCAAGGTGGCTTCTAAATATACATGGGACACATAGTTATTAGTGACTATCTGACTCAGTTCAGCCGAAGCTAATGAGGGAAAAGGGCGAGGAGCTGTTAAGTGGAAATTTGTACCTTTCACATTTGGGTTTTATGTGTTTATTTCTGGATCCACCAGGAAGAGAAGCATTTTGAGATAGGATACTGTTTATACTTAACACATTCTAGACATGGAAAAAGATAACACCCTTCTTTTTTTTCTTTTTTTTTGAGACAGAGTTTTGCTCTTGTTGCCCAGGCTGGAGTACAATGGCATGATCTTGGCTCACCACAACCTCTGCCTCCCAGGTTCAAGCGATTCTCCTGCCTCAGCCTCCCGAGTAGCTGTGATCACAGGCATATGCTACCACGCCAGGCTAATTTTATATTTTTAGTAGAGACGGGGTTTCTTCATGTTGGTCAGGCTGGTCTCAAACTCCCAACCTCAGGTAATCCGTCCGCCTCGGCCTCCCAAAGTGCTGGGATTATAGGAGTGAGCCACCGCGCCCCGCCCACCCTTCTTTCTTTGACTTAGTACTTAGTACTTTCTTTGACTTAGTGCCATCAAATTTCATTCCCCTCAGAAACAATTTTTTTTCATTTTCAAAATAGTTTTCTTTTGCCTGAAGAAACAATTTAGGCTGGTTGTGGTGGCTCACGCCTGTAATCCCAGCACTTTGGTAGGCCAAGGCAGGCGGATCACTTCAGGTCAGGAGTTTGAGACCAGCCTGGCCAACATGGTGAAACCCAGTCTCTACTAAAAATACAGAACATTAGCCGGGTGTGGCACGCCTGTAGTCCCAGCTACTTGGGAGGCTGAGGCTGGAGAATCGCTTGAGCCAGAAGGCAGAGGTTGTAGTGAGCCGAGATCCTGCCACTGCACTCCAGCCTGGGCGACAGAGCCAAAACTTGTCTAAAAAAAAAAAAAAAAAAAAAAGAGGCTGGGCGCAGTGGCTCACGCCTGTAATCCCAGCACTTTGGGAGGTCAAGGTGGTGGATCACGAGGTCAGGAGTTCAAGACAAGCTGGCCAAGATGGTGAAACCCCGTCTCTACTAAAAATACAAAAAATTAGCTGGGCATGGTGGCATGCGCCTGTAATCCCAGCCACTCAGGAGGCTGTGGCAGAGAATTGCTTAAACCTGGGGAGCAGAAGTTGCAGTGAGCCGAGATCACGCCACTGCACTCCAGCCTGGGCGACAGAGTGAGACTCCGTCTCAAAAAAAAAAAAAGCAAGACGCGGTGGCTCACGCCTGTAATCCCAGCACTTTGGGAGGCAGAGGCGGGCGGAGTTTGAGACAAGCCTGACCAACATGGTGAAACCCTGTCTCTACTAAAAATACAAAAATTAGCCAGGCATGGTGGCACGTGCCTGTAACCCTAGCTACTTGGGAGGCTGAGGCAAGAGAATGGCTTGAACCCAGGAGGCAGAGGTTGCAGTGAGCCGAGATCGCGCCACTGCACTCCAGCCTGGGTAACAGAGTGAGACTCTGCCTTAAAAAAAAAAAAAAAAAAAAAAAAAAAGAACAAACAAACCCTACAGTTTAATAAAGATTTTCACTAAGAGTTTCCCCTAATTATATTTATTTTTGCCACAGTACTTTTTTGAGACAGGGTCTCACTCTGTCGCCCATGCTGGAATGCAGTGGTGCAATCTCTCACTGCAGTCTCACTGCAGCCTCATCCTGTGTCAGCTTCTGAGTAGCTGGGACTAACAGACTGGTGCCACCATGCCTGGCTAAGTTTTTTATTTTTTGCAGAGATGGGTTTTTGCCATGTTGCCCAGGCTGGTCTCGAACTCCTGAGCTCAAGCGATCCATCAGCCTTGGTCTCCCAAAGTGTTCGGATTACAGGCATGGACCACCGCAGCCAAACCTCAGTTTTTTAATTTGTTTTTCCCGAGACAGAGTCTTGCTCTGTCGCCATGGCTGAAGTGCAATGGCATGATCTCGGCTCACTGCAGTTATTTCAGTGAATATAAAAGTTGAAAGCTGAAAAGAACTGCTGATTATCTGTTAAATTAGGCATATTTCATATTTTTGTACATTATTTTGCTATTCAAAGACATTTATATGGCCAGGTGTGGTGGCTCATGCCTGTAATCCTAGCACTTTGGGAGGCCAAGGTGGGCAGATTGCTTGAGGCCAGGAGTTCAAGACCGACCTGGGCAATATGGTGAGACCTCATTTCAATTATTAAAAAAAAAAAAATTTAAAAGAAACATATTTAGAAAAAAAAGAGAAAGAAATATATTCAGCCCGGGCACGGTGGCTCACGCCTGTAATCCCAACACTGGGACGCCAAGGTGGGAGGATCACCTGAAGTCAGGATTTGGAGACCAGCTTGGCCAACATGGTGAAACTCCTTCTCTGTTAAAAATACAAGAATTAGCCGGGCGTGGTGGTGAACGCCCGTAATCCCAGCTACTCAGGAGGCTGAGGCAGGAGAGTCGCTTGAATCCGGAGGCAAAGGTTGCAGTGAGCCAAGATCGTGCCATTGCACTCCAGCCTGGGCAACAAGAGTGTAACTCTGTCTTAGAAAAAAAAAAGAAACATATTCAAAGATATTTATAGAAAACCCTCAATGAAAGAAAATGTGTATCAGATAAGCACAAATTAGACAAGCAATCAATGAATAAATTGAGAGTACTTTTTATGAGCCAGGCACTATAGGAGCTAGGAATTCAGTAAGATCAAGATGGAGGCCATGACCTCCAGGAGATTCCCTGTGGGTAAGAGACAAGATTCTTGGGATTCCTCCTCTCCTTAACCAGGAAACCATTTATTGAGCACCTATTGTTAGGCCCCATGTGGCCCCTGGGGGTGGCGTTGATACAGAAGCGGGGCAGGGAAGTGCTGGGTAGAGAAGGGAGGGGTCCCTGGCTAAGGCTCCACCCCCAGGCCTGTGCCCACGAACCTAGGTGAGGACACGCATTTTTCTTTTCTTGCCTAAATGTTGCACTTCTCAAGACCACTCTGGTCCGCCACGCTCCCATCCTTTGCCTATAAAAGCACCCGAGACCCTAGCAGGCCAGCATGAGCGGCTCCACTTGGAGAGGAACACACAGGCGGAAGAACACACAAGCGACTGGGCGCTGGTGGAAGAGCACATCTAAAGACTGCGACGGGCCATCCTCCCGCGGGCCATCCTCCAGCAGGACCACGGGGAGTTTGGCCAGGGCGGTTAGAGGAGAGCCCAGGCCGCTGAGCATCCCCACTCCAGGAGAAAACCGCTTTCCCACTCCATCTCCCTTCTGGCTCTTCTATCTGCTGAGAGCTACTTCCACTCAGTAAAACCTTGCACTCATTCTCCAATCCAATCTGTCCTCTGATTCTTCCGCTACACCATGGCAAGAAACCCCGGGACACAGAAAGCCGTCTGTCCTTGCAATAAGGCAGGAGTCTAAGTGAGATAGCACAAGCCGCCTGCGGATGGCTAAACTGAGGATGGCTAAACTGAAACAGCGCACGGTAACACACGCCCACTGGGGCCTCAAGAGCTGTAACTCCATCCCGGCGGTTGCAATTGGACATCATGCCTTAGTGTACTGGCAAATTACTGGATTTCCTGGAGTTTCAGGGCGACTTGTGATATTTAAAAGCTCAGATGTTAAATTGTGGGGTGCTGATCTCTCTGGTAAGCACTATGTTTGGGGTAAAAACAGGCTGTCATGAGAGCACATAGGAAGGACAACCTCCTGGGGGAGGGTTGGGTGCAGAGCCTCCCCAAGCGAGGTCTGAAGGAGTTGGTCTGAGGGTGAAGAAAATAACGGGCATTTAAAGCTTTTAGAACGGGAAGAGCTTCCTCCTCTCCTCACCAAAAATAATGATAAACAAAATAAAGCAGAAGAGGATGGGCGCAGTGGCTCAGGCCTGTAATCCCAGCACTTTGGGAGGCCGAGGCGGGTGGATCACCTGAGGTCAGGAGTTCGAGACCAGCTTGGCCAACATGGAGAATCCCCGTCTCTACTAAAAATACAAAAATTAGCCGGGCGTCCTGGTGTGCACATGTAATCCCAGCTACCAGGGAGGCTGAGGCAGGAGAATTGCTTGAACCCAGGAGGTGGAGGTCGCAGTGAGCTGAGGTTGCAGTGAGCCAAGATCGCGCCACTGAACTCCAGCCTGGGCAACAGAGCGCGACTCGTCTCAAAACAAGCAAACACAAACAAACAACAACAACAACAAAAAAAAAAACAAAGCAGAAGAGATTGGGCAAATAGGGGAAGGTTAGAGAGGGAAGCTTGCTTCTTTAGAGGAGCCACAGGTATTTCAGTAGAACTAGAGCCTGAGAAGGGACTTTGAGCCTTTTGGTGTCAGTCTGCTTTGTCCATCTGGTAAAGCCTACGTACTTGTCCCGGAATAATGGCTTTAAATATATAAAGTAGGAAACTATTATGTTGCAGTGCAGTTACAACAGGTGCAATATATGTATGTATTTGTCAACCCATTAATAACAAGGTCTAGCAGTGGGTATAACTACTATAATTTCACAGTAGCAATGAAGATAAATAATGTTTTAAGATATTTGCAGTAACCAGGTGTGGTGGAGTGTACATGTCGTCCCAGATACTCAGGCTGAGGCAGGAGGATCATTTGCACCCAGGAGCTTGTGGCTGTAGTGTGCCATGATCATGCCTGTGAAAAGCCACTGCATGGCCGGGTGCGGTGGCTTACGCCTGTCATTCCAGCACTTTGGGAGGCCGAGGCGGGTGAATCACTTGAGGTCGGGATTTGAGACTAGCCTGACCAACATGGAGAAATCCCGTCTCTACTAAAAATACAAAATGAGCCGGGCACGATGGCGCATGCCTATAATCCCAGCTGCTCAGGAGGCTGAGGCAGGAGAATTGCTTGAACCTGGGAGGCGGAGGTTGCAGTGAGCCTAGATCGCGCCATTGCACTCCAGCCTGGGCAACAAGAGCAAAACTCTATTAAAAAAATCACTGTACTCCAGCCTGGGCAACCTTGTGAGACCCTGTCTCTAAAAATTAAAAAAATATTTTTTTAAAGAAATCTTTTGCCGGGCACAGTGGCTCATGCCTATAATCCCAGCACTTTGAGAGGCTGAGGTGGGTGGATCACCTAGGTCGGGAGTTCGAGACCAGCTTGACCAACATGGTGAAACGCCATCTCTACTAAAAATACAAAATTAGCTGGGCGTGGTGGCGCGTGCCTGTAATTCCAGCTACTCGGGAGGCTGAGGCAGGAAAATTGCTTGAACCTGGGAGGAGGATGTTGTGGTGAGCTGAGATCGTGCCATTGCACACCAGCCTGGGCAACAAGAGTGAAACTCTATCTCAAAAAAAAAAAAAAAGTCTTTAAGAACTGGGATGTCTTGTGAAAATGTCTGACTTTTGTTGGTTGTAGAGTCACAGCTGTTGTTAATAATACTAGGATTTATTGCCTATATTCGCAATAGGAGGAAATCTTACATTTCAATTAGAGATTGGTAAAAGATTTTTTTTTTTTGCATTCAAGTTCAATCTACCATAGATCTCAGGTTATGACCCCCTGGTTTTAGGCTATAGTTTCTAAACAGGGCTTCCTGCCTTCAGTCAGATGTACCTCTATTCCAGTTGTCTAGTTTGGGAATGCACAAATCTGATCAAGCCATTCTCCTCTTTAAAGCTCTTTACTAGTTCCCCTGGCCTTTAGGATTAAGTCTAAATTCTTCATTGTGATTTACACATCCCTCCAGTATAAGTCTCTTTCCACTCCCTTACTCCTGCTCTTTTTCCCCGACAAACAGAACTTGTCAAACGCAATCCTGTTTTGCCTTCCCACTCGATGCTTTTTTGCTGATTGGAAACTTCTTTGACTCTATCCGTTCTCTGCTGGGTAAACGCCTCAGTCATCACCTCCTTCAGAAATCTGTGCATGGCCTGGCGCAGTGGCCTGTACACCTGTACACTCATGTTACATGTGGCCTCACGTCTGTAATCCCAGCACTTTGGGAGGCCAAGGTGGGTGGATCACTTGAGGTCAGGAGTTTGAGAGCAGCCTGGCTAAATGGTGAAACCCCATCTCTACTAAAAATACAAAAATTAGCCGGATGTGGTGGCGGGCTACTCCGGAGGCTGAGACACAAGAATTGCTTGAACCTGGGAGGTGGAGGTTGCAGTGAGCCAAGATTGTGCCACTGCACTCCAGCCTGGGTGACAGAGCGAGACTCAAAAGAAAAGAAATCTGACTTAACATCTACCTGGTTCCTGGCCTCACACTGGGAGAGACAGATAATTAAACATGCCTTTATAACACAATGTGAGAACTGCTTTATCCATTGTTTTATTTCCAGAGTTTGCACCGGTGCCTGAACAGTACCTGCTTAGTGCTTAAGTGTTACACAACTCCAGAGGGTGCATTCACACTGTATTCTCTGTGAATGGGCCCTACACCCCAACCCTCCCCCAGAGTTCTGTAACTATTAGCCCAGGCCTGACAGTATTTTATTGATGAATAAACAAATGAATAAGTGGCCTCAACTGGGTGTGGAAAAACCCTGCAGGTACCGAATTTGGGCAGGAATTATTCTTGGATTATGTATACAGACCTGTGTTCTTAATGACCAGGATATGTTCTGAGAAAGGCGTCATTAGGTGATTTTGTTGTTGTGGGAACATCACAGAGTGCACTCAAACGAACTTAGATGGTAGAGTCTACTGCACACCTAGGCTACATGGTAGAGCCTGTTGCGCCTAGGCTATACACCTATATAGCATGTTACTGTACTGAATGCTGTCGACAACTGTACCACATAAAAATATGATATAATCTTTAAAAATTTAAATTTAAATTTTTTAAATAAATAAAGATGAGGTCTCACTATGCCACCCAGGCTCGTCTAGAACTGCTTGGTTCAGGCGATCCTCCTGCCTCTGCCTCCTTAAGTGTTGAGATTACAGATTTGAGCCACCTCGCCTGGCCTGGTATTATAATCTTATAGGACCACCACGGTATATGTGGTCCATCATTGAACAGTTATTATGCAGCACATGACTGTATTCAGTTTCTTAAGTTAATCATCATAATCTTTTTTTTGTGTCTGCATATTATAATTTAGAAGGGTTGAGTATTTCAAGGGCTTAAAAAAAGCCACTTGTTTTTCTGAATATAGAAGTATTACAGGCTGGGCACAGTGGCTCATGCCTGTAATCCCAGCACTTTGGGAGGCCGAGACAGGCAGATTGCTTGAGCCCAGGAGTTTAAGACTAGCCTGGGCAACATAGCAAGACCCCATCTTTACTAAAAATAAAAAATTAACCCAGCATGGTACATACCTTTTATCCCAGCTACTCAGGAGGCTGAGGTGGGAGGATCACCCAGGAGGCTGAGGCTGCAGTGAGCCATGATTTTGTGATTATGACACTACACTCCAGCCTGGGTGACAGAGTAAGACTGTGTGGGGGAAAAAAAAAAAGCATTACAAGTGCATTTGTAGGAAACTTGAAAAATATGGTAAAATATACAAAACTAAAATCAAAAGTCACCCCAAAACAATCTTATGACTGAACAGAACTGTCTTGGGGTATTTTATACCAATTACATTTAATTAAAATTATAAACCAGATTGAATATGTATTTGCACAGTTTTTGTGTGTGTGTGTGGTTTTTTATTGTTTTTTTTTTTGAGACAGAATCTTGCTCTGTTGCCTAGGCTGGAGTGCAGTGGCGTAAAAACGGCTCACTGCAGCCTTGACCTCCTGGGCTCAAGCGATTCTCCCGCCTCAGCCTCCCAAGTAGCTGGGACTACAGGCACATGCCACAACACCTGGCCAATTTTTGTATTTTTTTGTAGATACAGAGTCTCACTATGTCACCCAGGCTGGTCTTGAACTCTTGGCCTTAAACAATCCTCCCGTCTTGGCCTCTGCAAGTGCTGGGATTACAGGCATGAGCCACCATGCCTGGCCTGCACACTGATTTTTTATTCCAAAAGTGTTAATTGTGTAAGACATACAGAATATATCGTTATCATGGAGATGTGGTTTTTCTTTTGTTAATTCTTTAACTTTGCAAATATTCCCTGAATGTAAAACATGAGTAAGACACTGAAGTGGACATTCTGGGTAAAGTAAAGATAAATTGGACATTGATCCCATTACCCAGGCACTTACAGGCTGTTGGAGAGATCAGACACATTTGGAACCTTAAGACAGTCATGCACCGCAGAGCAACCTTTCTGTCAACAACTGGCTGCATGGTGGTCCCGTCAGATTACAATGGAGCTGAAAAATTCCTATTGCCTAGTGATATTGTAGCTGTTGTAATGTCATAGTGCAATTACTTAATTTTAAAATATAGTGTAGCCTAAGTGTACAGTGTTTATAAAGTCTACAGTAGTGTGCAGTAATGTCCTAAGCCTTCACATGCGCCCACTACTTACTCATTGACTCACCTAGAGCAACTTCCAGTCCTGCAAGCTATATTCATGGTGAGTTTATTTTTTCCTTAGAGATGGTTTTTTCCCTAGAGATGTGGTCTCACTGTGTTGCTCAGTTTGGACTGAAATTCCTGGGCTCAAGTGCTCCTTTTGACTCAGTCTCCTGAATACTTGGTACTACAAGCATGTACGACTACATCTGGCTCATTTTTAAATCTTTCATACTATATTTTTATTGTACTTTTTCTATGTTTAGATACAGAAATACTTACCGTGGTGTTACAATTGCCTACAGTATTCAGTACAATGACATACTGTGTAGGTTTGTAGCTGAAGAACATTATTATATTACTACACCAAACCATATAGCCTAGGTGTGTAGTAGGCTCTACCATCTAAGTTTGTGTAAGGACACTGTATGATGTTCACATCATACAGTTCTTCACCTAAGGATGCATTTCTCAGAAGATATCCCTGTTGTTAAGTGATACATGATTGTACAGGCAGTAAGGACATATGATATAAGAAAGCCGCAGTCACCCAGAGTGAACATTTTTTTTTTTTTTTTGAGATGGAGTCTTGCTCTGTCGTCCAGGCTGGAGTACAGTGGTGCAATCTTGGCTCACTGCAACCTCTGCCTCCTGGGTTCAAACTATTCTCCTGCCTCAGCATCCTGAATAGCTGGGATGACAGGCGTGTGCCATCACACCCGGCTAGTTTTTGTATTTTTAATAGAGACGGAGTTTCACCTTGTTGGCCATGCTGATCTTGAACTCCTGACCTCAAGTGATCCACCCAACTCGGCCTCCCAAAGTGCTGGGATTACAGGTGTGAGCCACCGTGCCCAACCTCTCTACTTAAAACTTGCAATGTGTTCTTGTTGAATTTATTTTTATTTTAATTAGCAACTTTTTATTGAAATACAACTCACATACCATAAATTTTTTTTCTTTTTTGAGACAGAGTCTTGCTGTGTCACCCAGGCTAGAGTGCAGGGGCACAATCTCAGCTCACTGCAACCTCCCCTTCTTAAGTTCAAGCAATTCTCCGACCTTAGCCTCCCGAGTAGCTGGGACTACAGGTGGGCACCACCACGCCTGGCTAACATTTGTATTTTTAGTAGAGGAGGTTTCACCGTGTTGGCTGGGCCGGTCTCAAACTCCTGACCTCAAGTTATCTGCCCGCCTTGGCCTCCCTAAGTGCTGGGATTACAGGCGTGAACCACCATGTCCTGCCAAAATTCACTTTTTTTTCTTTTTTCTTTTTTTTTTTTTTGAGACAGTCTCGCTCTGTCACCCAGGCTGGAATGCAGTGGTGCAATCTCAGCTCACTGCAACCTCTGCTTCTTGGGTTCAAGTGATTCTCCTGCCTCAGCCTCCCCAGTAGCTGGGATTACAGGCATGCGCCACCACGCCAGGCTTATTTTTATATTTTTAGTAGAGATGGGGTTTCACTATGTTGGTCAGGCCGGCCTCAAACTCCTGACCTCCTCCCACCTCGGCCTCCCAAAGTGCTGGGATTACAGGCGTGAGCCACTGTGCCTGGCCAAAATTCACTTTTTAAAGTACATAATTTACAAAGTTGTGCAGCCATCTCATTGTGTTTTGTTTTTTTTTTTTTTTTGGCCCAGACTGGAGTACAGTGGTGTGATTACTGCTCACTGGAGCCTCAACCTCCTAGGCTCAGGTGATCCTCCCACCTCAGCCTCCCGATTAGCTGACTATAGGCATATGCCATTATGCCAGGCTAACTTTTTTCACTTTTTGTAGACACAGTGGTCTACCTATGTTGCCCAGACTGGTCTTTAACTCTTGGCCTCAGGCAATCCTCCTGCCCCAGCCTCCCATAGTGCTGGGATTACAGGTGAGTCACCATGTCTGGCCCCATCTCATTGTACTTTAAAATCCAAAGCATAACCATGGCCCATTTTTTCATGTAATATGGTTCCTGCCTACCTCTCCAACTTAATTTCATGACATGTTTGCCTTTGTAATTGCTGTTTCTACCTCTCCAACTTAATTTCATGACATGTTTGCCTTTGTAATTGCTGTTTCCTTAACCTGGAATCCTGGAATACTTTTTCTACTTTCATTTCACATGGCTGGCTCATCCTGATGCCTTCAGTTGAATACCTCTACAGAGAAAATTTTTCAAACACATTCTCCAAAATACTTCTCATCCACACAACTACCCTCTATCATATCGTCCTATTTATTTTCTTATTTAGATACCTATTTGTTATTGGTATATTCTGTGGCTTTCCCACTAGAATATAAATTCCATAGGGTATAGATTTTTCTAGCTCTCTTTATTAAAAAATTTTTCCATGTTTTTATTTTGAAAAATTTCAAACCTACAGAAAAGTTAAAAGAATACAGTGAACACCCTTATACCCTTCACTTAGACTCCAATTTTTGATATTTTGTCATGCTTGCTTTACTTCTCTCTATATATGTGTTTAAAAGTTGAACAATTTGCATTTATCATACTTCACCCTTAAATACTTCAGACTGGCCTGTGCAGGGTGGCTCACGCCTGTAATCCCAGCACTTTAGGAGGCCAAGACAGGAGGATAGCTTAAGCTTAGGAGTTTGAGACCAGCCTGGGCAACATAGTGAGACCCTGTCTCAATTTAAAAAAAAAGAAAAAAAATACTTGAGCTTGAATCTCCTAAGAACAATTAATCATTCCTGTATAACCAAAATACTATTATCACTGCAAGACATTTAATATTACTATAGTGCTATAATCTAATATATAATCCATTTTCAGTTTTCCACAATTGTCTTTTATGGCTGTTTTTTCCTAATCTAGAATCCAATCAGTGATCACTCATTGCATTTGATTAAGTCTTTTAATGTCTCTTTTACTTTAATCTACTTAATTTTTTTTTCCTCTGACATTAACTTTTTTAAGAATCCAGGCCACTTGTAGAATCGTTTCCAATTTATTTTTGGCAAGAGTAATTAACATAAGTGGTACTGTACTTCTCATTGCACCATATCAGGAGAAATGGAATGTCAGTTTGTCCTATTACTGGTGATGCTGAGTTTGATTGCTTGGTTAAAATGAAGTCTATCACATTGTTCTACTGTAAAAATACCTTTGTAGTTAAAATTAATATTTAGAAAACACAAGAATATTCCTATTTTCCAACAATTTTTCGCCCATTGGTTTTAGCATCTTTTGATGATTCTTGAATCAATTTACAGTGGTAGTTGCAAAATGATAATTTTTCTTTTCTGGCTTTATTTTTATTTTTTATTTTTTTGAGACAGGGTGTCACGCTGTCGCCCAGGCTGGAGTGCAGTGGCATGATTATGGCTCATTGCAGCCTCAACTTCCTGGGCTCAGCCTCCCAGTAGCTGGGACTACAGGAGCACACCATCACACTTGGCTTATTTTGGTTTTTGATTTTTTTGTTTGTTTGATTTTGTAGAGATGCAGTTTCACAGGGTTGCCCAGGCTGGTTTCAAACTCTTGGGGTCAAGCCATCCACCCGCCTTGGCTTTCCAAAGTGCTGGGATTACAGGCGTGAGCCATGGTGCCCAGACTTCTGACATCTTCACAGCTCTATCATCAGTGCCTGGCACAGTACTTGCAATAAGGTCGACACTCAGTGAATATTTGTTGAATAAATTAATGAAAATCTACCTTATATCAGATATGTTGATCACAAATTTTGTCAAAATGGCAGTAATGCGGTAAGTTATTTTGGTGTTAAGGATAGAACTTTGGCATACATCTAAGTGAACTATCTATTTTTTGGATTGGGGTCAGCAAACTATGGCCCATGAAACAAACCTGCTCTGCCACCTGTTTTTGTATGGTCCACAAGCTAAAAATGTTTTTTCACAGTTTTAGATCATTGGAGACAAAAATTCAAAAGTATACGTGTATCATGATATGTGAAAATTATATGAAATCAAACTTCAGTGTTCATAAATTAAGTATTATTAGAACACAGGTACCCACATTTGTTTAGATAATGTTATGGATACCTTCCCACTACAAATGGTAGAGTTGCTGCAACAGAGATCATATGGTCTGCCAAGTCTAAAATTTAGTAGTTTTACTATCTTACCTTTTATCAAAAATGTTTGCTCCAGTGGGTATGGTGGTTCATGCAGTTTGGAAGGCTGAGGTGAGAGGATCACTTGAGCCCAGGAGTTTTGAGGTTACAATGAGCTATGATTGCGCCACTGCATTCCAGCTTGGGCAACAGAGTGAGACTCTGTCTTGAAAAAAAATAAAAAGAAAAGAAAAAGAAAAAAAGTCTGCTGACTCCTGCATTAGATCTTAAAGCCCTTGATGGCACAATGTTTTGCACATAAAAAGCATTCAATACATGTTTGTTGGATTAAATTGAAACTCTAAAGTCTTCTGATTGAATTTTTCTGATCTGAATTCCTTGCATGGATCTACACAACCACTATCTGTTTGAATGGGTAGTATCTTACCTTGAAAAGTAGTTTTAATATTTGTCGAAGTTTATTTATCCCTTATAGATTCGAAAGGGAAGTCATACATTTACCTACCTCTAATACCAGGCTGAATGTGTTAAGAGCCACAAGAAAGTTACAGTTTATAGGGCCGGGCGTGGTGGCTCACGCCTGTAATCCCAGCACTTTGGGAGGCCGAGACGGGTGGATCACGAGGTCAGGAGATCGAGACCATCCTGGCTAACACGGTGAAACCCCGTCTCTACTAAAAATACAAAAAATTAGCTGGGTGTGGTGGCGGGTACCTGTAGTCCCAGCTACTTGGGAGGCTGAGTCAGCAGAATGGTGTGAACCTGGGAGGTGGAGCTTGCAGTGAGCCGAGATCGCGCCACTGCACTCCAGCCTGGGTGACAGAGCGAGACTCTATCTCAAAAAAAAAAAAAAAGAAGGAAGCTGTAATATCGTTACCTGAAAGGGGTCCTCATATAGACCCCAAGACAGCACTCTTGGATCTCGTGCAAGAAAGAATTCAGGGCGAGTCTATAAAGTGAAAGCAAGTTTGAGAAAGTGAAGAAACAAAAGAATGGCTAGTCTCTAGGCAGAGCAGCAGTTTGGGCTGCTCAACTGATAATACTTATAGTTATTTCTTGATTATATGCTACACAAGGGGTGGGTTATTCGTGAATTTTCCAGAAAGAGATGGGCAATTCCTGGAACGGAGGGTTCTTCCCCTTTTTAGACCATATAGGGTAACTTTCTTTTTTTTTTTTTTGGTTTTTTTTTTTGTTTGTTTTTGAGACGGAGTCTCGCTCTGTCGCCCAGGCTGGAGTGCAGTGGCGCAATCTCGGCTCACTGTAAGCTCTGCCTCCCGGGTTCACGCCATTCTCCTGCCTCAGCCTCTCCGAGTAGCTGGGACTACAGGCGCCCGCCACCACGCCCGGCTAATTTTTTGTATTTTTAGTAGAGACGGGGTTTCACCGTGGTCTCGATCTCCTGACCTCGTGATTCGCCCGCCTCGGCCTCCCAAAGTGCTGGGATTACAAGCGAGAGCCACCGCGCCCGGCCATATAGGGTAACTTTCTGACATTGCCATGGAATTTTAAAACTGTCGTGGTACTGGTGGGACTATCTTTTAGCATGCTAATACATTATAATTAGCATGTAATGAGCAGCGAGGATAACCAAAGGTCACTTTCGTGGCTATCTTGATTTTGGTGGGTTTTGGCCAGCTTTCTATTTTATCAGCAAGGTCTGTGTGACATGTATCTTGTGCCAACCTCCTATCGCCTGTGACTTAGAATGCCTTAACCTCCTGGAAATGCAGCCCAGTAGGTCTCAGTCTCATTTACCCAGCCCCTGTTCAAGATGGAGTCGCTCTGGTTCAAATGCCTCTGACAATATGCCTGGCTTGGCTAGGGCATAGAACTCTGTGAAGGGTGCTAATGTGTCATGCTCAACCCTGAAGGAACTGCATATCCCAGAATTAAGATCTACACTCTGTTCCAGGCATTTGTAAACACCTTCTCACTTTCTTTCTTTCTTTTTTTTTTCCTTTGGCCTCTTGAACCTGGTAACACTACTCACTTTCAAGCCTTCGGTAATCTGGCTTTTCCTTTATCATTTCACTGGGATAGTACTCTTGAAGGTTACTTGTAGTCACCAGAAAAACCAGTGGGCTTTGATTAGACCTCATCCTTCCTTGTCTGTCTGCAGCATTCAACACTTTAATTTTCTTTCTTTCTTAAAACACTTTCCAGGCTGGGTGTGGTGGCTTGCCTGTAATCTCAACACTTTGGGAAGCCAAGGTGGGTGGATTGCATGAACCCAGGAGTTCGAGAGCAGCCTGGGCAACATGGCAAAAACCCTATTTCTGCAAAAAACGAAAAGATTGCCTGGACTTGGTGCAAGCACCTGTAATCCCAGCTACTTGGGAGGCTGAGGTGGGAGAATTGCTTGAGCACAGGAGGCCAAAGTTTCAGTGAGCCAAGATAGTGCCACTGCACTCCAACCTGGGCGACAGAGCAAGACTCTCAAAAAAAAAAAAAAAAAATCGGCTGGGCATGGTGGCTCACGCCTGTAATCCCAGCACTTTGGGAGGCCTAGGTGGGTGGATCAGTTAAGGTCAGGAGTTCAAGGCCAGCCTGGCCAACATGGTGAAACCCCATCTCTACTAAAAATACAAAAATTAGCCAGGTATGGTGGTTCCAGCTGTAGTCCCAGCTACTTGGGAGACTGAGACAGGAGAATCGTTTGAACCTGGGAGGTGGAAGTTGCAGTGAACCAAGATCACGCCACTGCACTCCAAAGCGAGACTCCGTTTCAAAAAAAAAAAAAACCAAAAAACAACCCTTTCTGATGGCACCTATACTCCCTCCTCTGGTCCCTTTTCATTGACAGAGAATTAAAAGGGGTTACAATCAAGATATGGCTGTCAATTGGAAATAGTGAGGTTCCAGAATAGGTCTTATATTTGGCTTTATCTTCTTTCATTTCAACACAAACTTTTATGGAAACACTGGATGTTTCTGCAAAGTACACAACATCCAGATGTTGTAAAGGGAAAAAAGACTCCTGGAATGTTCAGTCTTGTGGAGGAAAGAGATTGGTAAATAAGCAGTTAAAACTCAAAGAATAAAGCGAGGGTTGATAAGAAGCATAAGTAGCATTCTGTGGCTGTGAAGAGGAAGGAGCAATTAAAAGTAACTTGGCCGGGCGTGGTGGCTCACGCTTGTAATCCCAGCACTTTGGGAGGCCGAGGCGGGCGGATCACGAGGTCAGGAGATCGAGACCACGGTGAAACCCCGTTTCTACTAAAAATACAAAAAAAAAAAATTAGCCGGGCATGGTGGCGGGCGCCTGTAGTCCCAGCTACTCGGAGAGGCTGAGGCAGGAGAATGGCGTGAACCCGGGAGGCGGAGCTTGCAGTGATCCGAGATTGCGACACTGCACTCCAGCCTGGGCGACAGAGCGAGACTCCGTCTCAAAAAAAAAAAAAAAAAAAAAAGTAACTTGAAGATTAGAATTGTTCATGTCTTTCTGTTTTTTGTTTTTGTTTTTTGAGACGTTGTTTCACTCTTGTTGCCTAGGCTGGAGTGCAATGGCGCGATCTCAGCTCACTGCACCCTCCACCTCCCTGGCCTCAAGTGATCCACCCACCTTGGCCTCCCAAAGTGCTGGGATTACAGGCGTGAGCCACCGTGCCCGGCCGAATTGTTCATGTCTTTCTTAGTATGAAGGATGTATTGCCAATGCCCCATTGGTTAAGAAAAAACTAATAAAGTTTGTGTGATTCTTAAAGGAAAATTGTCTTCCTGCATTATTTGTTCATTATATTATGAACATTAAAAGTGCCTTTTTAAAGGATTGCTAAATCTAGGCCAGGCGTGGTGGCTCACGCCTGTAATCCCAGCACTTTGGGAGGTCGAGGTGGGTGGGTCACCTGAGATCAGGAGTTTGAGACCAGCCTGGCCAACATGATGAAACCTCGTCTCTATTAAAAATACAAAAATTAGCCAGGTGTGGTAGCAGGCTCCTGTAATCCCAGCTACTCGGGAGGCTGAAGCAGGAGAATCGCTTGAACCCAGGAGGTGGAGGTTGCATTGAGCTTAGATTGTGCCACTGCACTCCAGCCTGGGAAACAAGAGGGAAACTCTGTCTTAAAAGAAATAAAAATAAGGCCAGGCGCAGTGGCACGTGCCTGTAATCCCAGCACTTTGGGAGGCCGAGCCAGGTGGATCACGAGGTCAGAAGTTCAAGACCAGCCTGGTCAAGATGGTGAAACCTCATCTCTAGTAAAAATACAAAAATTAGCCAGGCGTGGTGGCTGGTGCCTGTAATCCCAGCTACTTGGGATGCTGAGATAGAGAATTGCTTGAACCTGGGAGGCAGAGGTTGCAGTAAGCCGAGATCGCGCCACTGCACTCCAGCCTGGGTGACAGAGCGAGACTGTCTCAAAAAAAAGATTGCCAAATTTAATGGTCATCGTTAATTGATCCTCAGAACAATCCTCTTTGGTAGGTATTATTAGCTGTGTTTCATAGGTGAAAAAAGTGAGATTCAGAGGAATTAAGTAAAGAATATAGGAAATGGCTGTAAAATAGAATTCAACTTCCCTTTCTCTTATTATCTGAAATGAATTCTTTAGGAAACTAGCAGTGAAGGTTTATTTAAGTATACTCCTTTTGGTTTCTACTAAATAGGGAACCTAAATTATAGTGCTTAAACTGAATGGACTCACAGGCCCCTGGATGCAGAATATTTTTTTTTGTTGTTGAGGCAGAGTCTTGCTCTGTTGCCAGGCTGGAGTGCAGTGGTGTGATCTCGGCTCACTGCAACCTCCACCTCCCAGGTTCAAGCAATTCTCCTGTCTTAGCCTCCCGAGTAGCTGGGATTACAGGCATGTGCCACCATACCTGGCTAATTTTGTATTTTTAGTAGAGACGGGGTTTCTCCATGTTGGTCAGGCTGGTCTCGAACTCCCGACCTCAGGTGATCCACCCGCCTTGGCCTCCCAAAGTGCTGGGATTACAGGCATGAGCCACTGTGCCTGGCCATCTTTCTCTTTTCTTTCTTTTCCTTTCTCTCTTTCTTTCTTTTTTAAATTTAAACTGGGGTAATTAGTCATCTTCAGGCAGTTGAACCAGTCTGATGGGTACGCCTCCCACTTCCCCCATCAGAAACTGGCTTGAGATCTTACTGTTCATTGGCTGATGGTTAGAGTTGGATCGACAGGTGCAGCAGTGGGAAAAGAAAAAAAAAAAAAGCTTTGCAAACTCCACAAAGAGATTTTGTAAATAGAAATGAAGGCTGTGTAAACAAAGTACCTGTACTGTCTCTAGTTTCCATGGCACACTGAACCAAGCACAAAGGGACCACAGTAGACAGCCTACAATCCACAGTCTTTTTATAGGGTGGAGTGGGGTGGGAAAGATTTCTGGCTTCTCCTGTTTTTGTCTAAAAAAATCTACTGACCAAAACTTCTGATTCCAATAGCTCACATGTAGGAATCCTGAAGAATTTTCAGTGATTAAAAAAAAGAGACCAAGACGTAAGGAAGAACTCAGTTCTCTACAAAGGAAGTCAGAATAATTATGTGTTGATACTAGAGGAAAAGGATTTTATAGGATTGGAAATGGAGTGCAGTTTGTAGTCTATGAGCAGTTGTGGGAGTGCTAGAGGAGGGTCTAGGGTGTTGGGGTGGTGCATTCTGCAGAATGGAGTTCGGTAACTATTCTTCTCGCTAGATGTGGTATAAACTTTGCTTAACCTTCTCTCCTTTCATTACCTACAAAAAAAGTGGCAGAGAGGAAGTAGGCAACAGTGGTAACTGAGCAGGCAGAGCTGGAGTTTGTACCAGTTTGTTATGTTTAGTTCTAGATTCTTTTTTGATATATTTTGAAAGATTAGTACTTATTATGTGATTTGAAAGAGTTGCATCAGAGATCTGATTCTGAAAAAACGAATATTTTTGATTCATAGAAACTAATGGTCTGAGTGAGCAGAGAAGAAACCGTTGTCAAGAGTTCCCTCTTTTGATCCAAGAAATTAATGGAATTTGTGACTGAATGAAAGATTATATGGACATTCCAAAGGCTAACCAGATTAGCTGGCAAATAGAACACTAAACAGATAAATTGATTGGAATTTTTTTTTTTTTTTAGATGGAGTCTCACTCTGCCGCCCAGGCTGGAGTGCAGTGGCACGATTTTAGCTCACTGCAACCTCTGCCTCGCGGGTTCACGCGGTTCTCCTGCCTCAGCCTCTCGAGTAGCTGGGACTACAGGTGTGTGCCATGACACTGCCTAATTTTTGTATTTTTAGTAGAGACGGGGTTTCACCATGTTGGCCAGGCTGGTCTCGAACTCCTGATCTCAAGTGATCCACCTACCTCGGTCTCTCAAAGTGCTGGGATTATAGGTGTAAGCCACTGCGCCCGGTCTAGAAAAACTTTTATAATTTTTTTTCAAAAGATGTAAGATACAGCCGGGCATGGTGGCTCATGCCTGTAATCCCAGCACTTTGGGAGGTTGAGGTGGGCAGATTACCTGAGGTCACGAGTTCAAGACCAGCCTGGCCAACATGGCAAAACCCCGTCTCCACTAAACATACAAAAAATTAGTCGGGCATGGTGGCAGTCACCTGTAATCACAGCTACTTGGGAGGCTGAGGCTGAGGTAGGAGAATCGCTTGAACCCGAGAGGCGGAGGTTGCAGTGAGCAGAGATTGTGCCATTGCACTCCAGCCTGGGTGACGAGAGTGAAACTCCATCTCAAAAAAAAAAAAAAGAGTAAAATACAGTCATGCCTTAATTATTCTAATAATGGCTTACATTTATTAAGCAATAATTGCTTTACCTGTAATCCTCACCATGGGTATTCTTAGTATAGACTTTTTTTCCTTTTTTGGGGGTGGTGGGAACAGAGTCTTGCTCTGTCATCCAGGCTGGAGTGCAGTGGTGCCATCTCAACTCACTACAGCCTCAGCCTCCTGGGCTCAAGTGATTTTCCCACCTCACCCTCCCAAGCAGCTGGGACTACAGGCGTGCATCACCATGACTGGCTACTTTTTGTATTTTTTTTAGAGACGGGGTCTCCCTATGTTGCCATAGCTGGTCTTGAACTCTTGAACTCAAGTGATCTGCCCACCTCAACCTCTCAAAGTGCTGGAATTATAAGTGTGAGTCACTGTGCCTGGCCCTCTTAGTATAGTCGTTTTATAGGTGAGGAAACTGAAACTTCAATAATTTGTTCAATAATTTCTCATAAATACACAGCCAGTAGGTCATGGTAGTAGCACCAGATGTGTTAGGTGCTAAAGGCTATGCTGGTAAATAGTACATAATTTTACAATGTTTATAATAGCAAAACATCAGGAAAAAACTTGAATTTAAATAACAGAAGATTGCTTAAATTGATTTATTATGGTTTAGTCATATATTAATATACAGTTATTACATACAATTAATATTTAAACACAAGTGGCCAGACGCAGTGTCTCACATCTATAATCTTAGCACTTTGGGAGTCCAAGGCAGGTGGATCACTTGAGGTTAAGGGTTCGAGACCAGCCTGGCCAACATGGCGAAACCTCGTCTCTACTAAAAATTCAAAAATTAGCTGGGCATGGTGGTGGATGCCTGTAGTCCCAGCTACTCAGGAGGCTGAGGCAGGAGAATCACTTGAACCTGGGAGGCAAAGTTTGCAGTGAGCCAAGATTGCACCACTGCACTCCAGCCTGAGTGACAGAGCAAGACTCCATCTCAAAAAACAAAACAAAACACCAAAAAAAAAACCCAAAATTCCACAAGCGACATGGAAAATGTTAATGATATATTTTTATGTGAAAAAAAAGCAGGGCACAGTATGTTTGGCATAACCTCAATTCTGTAATCCACATCCATTTAGTGGGAAGACATACACACAGCAAATGAGTGTTGCAATTATGGGTGGTTTTTGTTTTTTTTTTTTTTTTGAGATGGAGTCTCACTCTGTCGCCCAGGCTGGAGTGCAGTGGCGCCATCTCGGCTCACTGCAACCTCCGCTTCCCAGCTTTAAGCGGTTCTCCTGCCTCAGCCTCCCGAGTAGCTGAGACTATGGGTGTGCACAACTGTGCCCAGCTAATTTTTTTTACCTTTTGTTTAGAGATGGGGTTTTACCATGTTGGCCAGGCTGGTCTCAAACTCCTGACCTCGTGATCTGCCTACCTCTGCCTCCCAATGTGCTGGGATTACAGGCATGAGCCACCGCGCCTGGCCCCTTGGGTGTGTTTTTTTCTTTCATTTTTGAGCTTTTCTACGTTTCCCAAACTTCCTTCAATTAACATGCATTGCTTTTGCAATTATGTAAGATCTCTCAATGTTATTTAAAGCAGAGGTAAGAAATATAGTTAAGGGAAATAAATGTACCGTCATCAATTTCCTGACATATAACGAACATTTTGTGGGGAAAGGTGGAGGGGAAAACTGAGCATGTGAATGTCGCTGTAGCACAAATACATGCTCTTTCCCAGGTGCAGTCACCAGTACAGATATGTCTCATAACTTTCCATTAGCAATTATCATACTAACCAGGGGCATGAGTAAGCACAATCACATCCTGATCATTTTCGTCCTTCTTGAGTCACTTTCCTCCCCTGGCTTCCCTAACTCCACATTCCTATTTTCTGTCTACCACATTGGTCTCTCCTTTCTCAATCTCCTAGTTCCTTCTCCTCTAAGCACCCCTATTTACCTTTCAAAGAGCCCCAGGCTTGGTCTTGAGTCTCCTCTACCATCTAACACAGAGAAAAAGAAAATTAAAATGCCTTCCAGAGCCTGGCCAATGGCAAGCAAGTGAAGCTACTCATTGATTTCACTGCTAGTCCTTTTCTAGCTCAACTCCCATCAGGAACACCTCAGTCACGGGTGTATTCTCCCCATTTGCTCAAGTCAAAAACCTAGAAGCCATCTTTTGTTTCTCCTTTTTCACTCTTCCTCACTCCCTCATATCCAAAACAGTAACAAATCCCTTTGGTGCTTTTTTCTTTTTGCTTTCTTTCTTTTTTTTTTTGTAGAAATGGGGTTTTCAAAATGTATCTTTTTTTTTTGAGACAGAGTCTCACTCTGTTGCCCAGCCTTGAGTGCAGTGGCACCATCTTGGCTGACTGCAGCCTCGATCTCCTGGGTTCAAGTGATTCTCCCACCTTAGCCTCCTGAGTAGCTGGGACTACTGGCTGGCGCCATCACGCCTGGCTAATTTTTGTGTTTTTTTTTGTAGAGACGGGGGCTTCTCCATGTTGCCCAGGCTGGTCTTGAACTAGTGAGTTCAAGCGATCTGCCTACCTCTGCCTCCCAAATTGCTGAGATTACAGGTGTGAGCCCCAGCGCCCGGCAAAATATATCTTGAATCCTTTTCTTTTTCTTTTCAGCCTCCACCTTGATTAAGGTTTTTTTAACCTTAAGTGTTGTCCTAAATGGTCTCTTTGCTTTTATTGTTGCCTGGTCACCATCTGTTCTTCACACGCAGCCAGCCAGTTGCACTCATCTCTGCATTTGGAATTGAAACCTTAGAGGCTATGTCTGTGGTCTTTTTTCATTTTTCGTATTGCAAGGTTAATATTTACCTAGCTTGCTGAATTATCACAATTCCAAATTAAATTAGTAGTACCAAAAAAAAGCGAATTCACTTTGGTTTCCAAATATTTAACAGTCAAATGTTTGGGAACTTAAAAAAAAAAAGGAAAAGAACAGTAATATTAATTTGCTCAATTGTTCTGTTCACCTTGTATGCCACCACCTTGGCTAATTGGTTAATAATGGCTGAGGGTGAATTAGAAAAAGAGGCAAATTACATTCTTTTTTTTTTTTTTTTTGAGATGGAGTTTAGCTCTTGTTGCCCAGGCTGGAGTGCAATGGCGTGATCTCGGCTCACTGCAACCTCTGCCTCCCAGATTCAAGCAATTCTCCTGTCTCAGCCTCCCAAGTAGCTGGGATTACAGGCACATGCCACCACGCCCGGCTAATTTTTGTAATTTTAGTAGAGATGGGGTTTCATCATATTGGTCAGGCTAGTCTTGAACTCCTAACCTCAGGTGATCTGCCTTCCTTAGCCTCCCAAAGTGCTGGGATTACAGGTGTGAGCCACCGTGCCCAGCCTATATTCTTTTCTTAATTCTCACCCATCTGTAAAGAACACAACACAAAGGCTGAATGTAATAAATGTGTACTATAGTCTGGAGGTGGCTTACCAAGCTTGTTTCCATTTAAGTTAGTCTTACCTCATTTTTCGAGGGCCTCAGTTCTATAGATTTTCTCTCTCTCTCTTTTTGTCTTCCAAGCTTCTACGATTATGACTCATGGAACTAAAACTAGATCAGTACTGCTATGTGTTACTTTCTGTATTAGATTTTTCTCAACTAGTTAAAATGACATAAGTGAAATATATATTTTTTAAAGCTTAAACACTAAGTAAAATGATCTAACAACCTATTTTAAAAGGTTTAATTTAGCAGAGGAATAAAGACCTTCTAATTTTACTGTACAACATAATATAATTTTTTCTGTAGTTGCTGATCATGAACTTCCATTAATCTTATTTAGATTCTGGAGATTAGAGTACATTTTCCTAAATGATAATTTCTTATTTACTGACCACATTTTTTTTATTTTTTTTGCGGCAGAGTCTTGCTGTGTCGCCCAGGCTGTAGTGCAGTGGGGAGATCTCAGCTCACTGCATCCTCCGCCTCCTGCCTTCTAGTGATTGTTGTGTCTCAGCCTCATGAGTAGCTGGGATCACCGGGGTGCACCACCATGCCTGGATAATTTTATTTTATTTTATTTTATTTATTTATTTTTTTGGGACGGAGTCTCACTCTGTCGCCCAGGCTGGAGTGCAGCAGCCCGATCTCAGCTCACTGCAACCTCCGACTCCTGGGTTCAAGTGATTCTCCTGCCTCAGCCTGCCGAGTAGCTAGGATTACGGGTGTATGCCACCACACCTGGCTAATTTTTGTATTTTTAGTAGAGATGAGGTTTTACCATGTTGGCCAGGCTGGTGTTGAATTCCTGACCTCAGGTAGATCCGTCCACCTCTGCCTGCCAAAGTGTTGGGATTACAGGCATGAGCCACTGCCCCCAGCCCCAGCTAATTTTTGGATTTTTAGTAGAGACAGGGTTTCACTATGTTGGCCAGGCTGGTCTTGAACTCCTGGCCTCAAGTGATCCATCTATATTGGCCTCCCAAAATGCTAGGATTACAAACGTGAGCCACCATGCCCAGCTTACTAACCACATTTGATTTAGAAATAAACTATGGCTGGGTGCAGTGGCTCACGCCTGTAATCTTAGCAGTTTGGGTGGCTGAGGCGGGCGGATCACCTGAGGTCAGGAGTTCAATACCAGCGTGGCCAACATGGTGAAACCCTGGCTCTATTAAAATACAAGAATTAGCCAGGCATGATGGTGGGTGCCTGTAATCCCAGCTACTCAGAGGCTGAGATGGGAGAATCGCTTGAATCCGGGAGACGGTGGTTGCAGTGAGCCGAGATCACACTACTGCACTCCAGCCTGGGCGGCTGAGCAAGACTCCATCTCAAAAAAAAAAAAAAAAAGAATTACCTAGAAAGCTATGAAAAAAACCACACTGATATCTGATATCTGTCTGTGTCCCACTTGAGATTCTGATGTGATTGGCTTGGGTATTAACATTTATTTATTTTTTTCTTTTAGCAAATGGTTTATTGATATTATGTTATAATGAATGACAAAATATTAGTATCTAATTCTATACTTTATGGCCACCCCATAGGATGAATCTTTGGAACAGAAAAAAAAATAAAGATTTTGTTATCCCATAATCATAAAGCTGTTATACTCAGTCTAGGCACAGCTAGTATAACATTCTGCTCAACCCCACAGGCTCCATTCCCTTTACCACTTATTTATAATATGTTTGGGTCACTCATAGGAGTGAAACACTGTCAGCATCAATAGTTAGCAGCACTTTCAAAATACATTTTATTGTCCTGAATAGAAACCTTAACTATTCAATTTGTCCAGTAATTCCAAACGGTCTTATTACTTCTATACATAAGATATGATCTTACAACATTTATGTAGCTAAATACTTATACTTCCCATGCTTTTTGAGGATTCCCACACTGTACTTGTTTTTTTTTTTTTTTCCTGAGAGACGGAGTCTCACTCTGTCGCCCAGGCTGGAGTGCAGTGGCGCAATCTCGGCTCACTGCAAGCTCCGCCTCCTGGGTTCACGCCATTCTCCTGCCTCAGCCTCTCCGAGTAGCTGGGACTACAGGCGCCCGCCACCACGCCCGGCTATTTTTTTGTATTTTTAGTAGAGACGGGGTTTCACCGTGGTCTCGATCTCCTGACCTCGTGATCCTCCCGCCTCGGCCTCCCAAAGTGCTGGGATTACAAGCGTGAGCCACCGTGCCCAGCCCAGCTAATTGTTTTGTGTTTTTAGTAGAGACGGGGTTTCACGGTTAGCCAGGATAGTCTCGATCTCCTGATGTCGTGATCCTCCCGCTTTGGCCTCCCAAAGTGCTGGGATTACAGGCGTGAGCCACCATGCCCAGCTGTACTTGCTTTCTTGTGAAGGGCTTGAGACATGTGCAGAGACACCTTAAACATGTGTAGGTGACCTTCCTTTTGAAAGGCAGAGGAGGGCCTCTTCGTGAACTCTTTCTAGTCATTTGTTTTCCTATCAGTTCACCATTTCAACTAGAAAAGATGCTGCAAGCTACCTCAGCTAGCCTCTAATTTGGACATATCACCAATACCACACACACAATTGAATGAATGACCACCTCCTCCTGGTTCTCCCACTGGGCAGGGTCGATATGCTTCTTTGGACTGAATAGGTGTGATCTTGTTCGAGAAAAGTGTGTAAACGTAGGGCCAGATTTTGTTCACCTCCATCCCAGAAAATTGGTGGAGCACTCCTCGGCTTTTGTATAATTCAATGACTGGCTTTGCCACGTCTTTGTACTGTCTTAGCCTGGCAGCAACTGCTTTGGGTTTATCATCCTCCTGCTGGACTAATGGTTCACCAGTGACATCATCAATACCTTGTACATGAGGTGGATTGAAGTCCAGGTTATATACCCTTCCGCTAAGAGGGTGAATCCAACGGCGGCTGAGACGATCTTTAAGTGTTTCAAATGGAATGTTCAAACTGATCACTAGATCCACTTCACAGATTTTGTCCAGGGCTTCGGCTTGTCCTAATGTCCTAGGAAAACCATTGAGGAGCCAGTGCTGGCCACGCCTATTCTCCAACTCAGACACCATTAGGTGTGTGATCACACGGTCTGGAACCAAAAGACTTTTCTCTATATACTGCTTTGCCATCTCACCAACTTCTGTGCTCAGGACCTTCTTGGTAAATGATTCCAAGACTTCCATGCGCATTATGTTGGTGCTGCACCTATCGGGCATTAGCATTTATAAACTGTATCAAGTGATGCTTAAGGTTCCAGGTGAATCTAATGACTCAGTATTAAGACCCACTGAATTGAGGAATTACAGCTTCAAGATGTCATTTTCTATATTTGAGGCTGGCTGCATGTATGACAAAGGTGACCATATACTTTTCTAGGACTGTGTCACACCAGTTTCCTAGGACTGTATGCCACACACGGCAACGTGAATCTTCCAAATACGTTTATTTGCTTAACAGTTAAATAATACTTATACACAGCTCCTCACTAAAGATAGTGTGATATCTATGGGGAGATGACATTTTTCTTAATCTTTGGTTTCTCAACATTCTGAGGAAAAGGCCTAAAACTAAGCCTCCTGGAATGAAAATATGTTGATCATCTCATCCCACACAATTTTTCATCTTTAAAATCCAAATTATAGAATAATGTAAACACTGCACTCC
Source organism: Symphalangus syndactylus (assembly GCF_028878055.3). Lineage (NCBI taxonomy): Eukaryota > Metazoa > Chordata > Mammalia > Primates > Hylobatidae > Symphalangus > Symphalangus syndactylus. The sequence continues at coordinate 124,334,692 of NC_072426.2, read as the reverse complement.
ATCAGTACTATATAATGGATGATTCTACCCAAATATATAGTGGGGCTTGAGTAGCTGCTAGTAATTTTCTTTTTTTGAGATGGAGTTTCGCTCTTGTTGCCCAGGCTAGAGTACAATGGCGTGATCTTGGCTCACCGCAACCTCCGCCTTCCAGGTTCAAGCGATTCTCCTGCCTCAGCCTCCTGAGTAGCTGGGATTAAAGGCATGCGCCACCACGCCTGGCTGATTTTTTGTATTTTTAGTAGAGACAGGGATTCTCCATGTTGGTCAGGCTGGTCTCGAACTCCCGACCTCAGGTGATCTGCCCACCTTGGCCTCCCAAAGTGCTGGGATTACAGGCATGAGCCACCCCGACCGTCTGGGATTTTCTTAAGAGGCTAGTGAAATCCTGTTACGTTATTGATTGAAATCCTCTAAAGGCAGCAGGCTGCCTTCAGGGTAGAGTCCAGTCTGAAAGTCCAAAGCCAGGTTTACAGTGGTCCATCCCACCTCTCTAGCCTCTTCTCTTTTTTTTTTTTTTTTTGAGACAGGGTCTCATTGTGTCACACAGGCTGGAGTGCAGTGGTGCCTTCATGGCTCACTGCAGCCTAGACTTCCCAGTCCTAAGCCATCCTCCCACCTCAGCCTCTCGGGTACCCAGTAGCTGGGACTACAGACACGTGACCCCATGCTGGGCATTTTTTTTTTTTTTAACACAGGGTTTTGCCATGTTGCCCAGGCTGCCCTGGCTTCAAGCCATCTGCCCACCTCAGCCTCTCAAAGTGCTTAGATTACAGGCGTGAGCCACCTCGTCTGGCCTCTAGCTTCATCTCTAGTCAAGTCCCATTAACAACCTACTTGCCATTCCCCGACTCACCATTTTTTTTTCCTTTTCTGTTGTTTGAAAACAAAATTAATTTTTTTTTTTTTTTTTTTAGCTGGAGTCTCACTCTGTCACCCAGGCTGGAGTGCAGTGGTGAGATTCTGGGTCACTGCAACCTCTGCCTACTAGGTTCAAGCAATTCTCCTGTCTCAGACTCCCTAGTAGCTGGGATTACAGGCACCTGCCACCACGCCCTGCTAATTTTTGTATTTTTAGTAGACCTGGGGTTCACCCTGTTGGCCAGGCTGGTCTTGAACTCCTGACCTCAGGTGACTCACCCGCCTTGTCCTCCCAAAGTGCTGGGATTACAAGTGTGAGCCACCGCGTCTGGCCCCAATTTTTTTTTTTTTTTGAGACAGAGTTTTGCTCTTGTTGCCCAGGCTGGAGTGCAATGGCGCGATCTTGGCTCACTGCAACCTCCGCCTCCTGGGTTCAAGCGATTCTCCTGCCTCAGCCTCCGTCCTGGGATTAAAGGCATGCGCCACCACACCTGGCTACTTTTGTATTTTTAGTAGAGATGGGACTTCTCCATGTTGATCAGGCTGGTCTCAAACTCCTGACGTCAGGTGATCTGCCCATCTTGGCCTCCCAAAGTGCTGGGATTACAGGCGTGAGCCACCGTGCCTGGCCCCAAAATTTTTAAAAATAAAAATAAACTAGATCAGAGGCCCCCCCCCAACCCACCGACGCCATGAGGCAGAGGGCGGGGGCAGAGATGTTGGGCTAGATTCTGCACCCTGCCTCCCACGCACCTCCCATGGGCGGGGAGGAGAGACTAGGGGGCCCAAAGGAAGGCAGAGGAGAAGAGCAGTCCCATTAGCCATGAGTGTCTGTCTCTCAGCTGTGGCGGCCCATGCTCGGCTGGGGAGAGAGTGATCACTCACCATTTTCATGTAACAATTATAATTTTGGCATGGGGACTTAATTATGCTAACATAATTTTTGTTGTTGTTGTTGTTTGTTTGTTTTTTTGAGACAGAGTCTCGCTCTGTAGCCCAGACTGGAGTGCAGAGGTGCGATCTCAGCTCACTGCAACCTCCGCCTCCTGGGTTCAAGCCATTCTCCTGCCTCAGTCTCCTGAGTAGCTGGGATTACAGGAGCCCGCCACCACACCCTGCTATTTTTTGTATTTTTAGTAGAAATGGGGTTTCGCCATGTTGGCCAGGCTGGTCTCAAACACCTGACCTCGTGAACTGCCGGCCTCAGCATCCCAAAGTATTGGGATTACAGGTGTGAGCCACCGTGCCCAGCCACATAATTTTTATTCATTAAAAAAAACAAGTATGCAGGATGATCTGTTTTTGGCAGCCTATTGTGTGAGCACAGGGTCAGTTCCATTTCTCCTTTGTGCAAGGGTAAAAAGCATTATGCTGAGCTTTTAAGTAATCACAACAGTATTTAATATCATGGGATAAGAGTTACCCAAACTCAGGTTCTTTATATATAAAAAGTGCCTATAGGCTGGTGTGGCGACTTAGAGAGTTCCAAGCATTTTGGGAAGCTGAAGTGGGAGGATCGCTTGAGATCAGGAGTTTGAGACCACCCTGAGCAGCACAGCAAGACTCTTGCCTCTAATGGAAGGGTGGGGGGAGGGAGGAGTATCTATAAAGAGAGTGTGGCTCATGCCTGTAATTCCAGCACTTTGGGAGGCCGAGGCAGGCAGATTACTTGAGGTCAGGAGTTCGAGACCAGCCTGGCCAATGTAATGAAATCCCGTCTCTGCTAAAAATACAAAAAAAATTAGCTGGGCATGGTGGCGCCTACCTGTAATCCCAGCTACTTGGTAGGCTGAGGCATGAGATTTGCTTTAATGCGGGAGGTGGAGGTTGCAGTGAGCTGAGATCACGCCACTGAACTCCAGCCTGGGCAACCAAGGGAGACTGTCTCAAAAGTAAATAAATAAAATAAAAAAATAAAGAGTGTAACCTAAGTGGGGGTGATAGCATGCATTTTTCAACACTATAAACAGAGCAACCCTTTTAATGCTCTATAGTTCTATCTAGAAGAACAACCTAATTATTTAAGAGTCACAGTTGAATTCAGTTGTCTTCTAAGGTTAAAATGTCCAACCATTCTGGAGACTTCATATCCTGGAATAACCTTCCCCCAATTTTTTATCTGGCTTATTCCTAGTTATTCTTTAAAATTCAAGTCTGGTATCACCTTCTATTGGAAGTCTCTCTTTTAGGTTTTCATAGGCTTAACATACTGAATTGAGTCTTTAAGGCATGGACTGAATTTTTTACTTCCTAACCTAAATGTCTAATGCAATGCCTGCTAAATTAGAATGCTAAACAAATGTTTTTTGGAATGACTTAAGTTAATCAGTGAATTTCTTTTTGCTTTAAATATTTTTTGGTCCTATTTAGTACCACATTATCAATGGCACATGACTTGAAGAAGAGTCCCTTTATTTATTTAGAGACAGTATTGCTGTGTCGCCCAGGCTGGAGTACAGTGGCACAATCTTGGCTCACCGCAACATCTGCCTCCCCAGTTCAAGTGATTCTCCTGCCTCAGCCTCCCGAGTAGCTGGGATTACAGGTGTGTGCCACTACACATGGCTGATTTTTGTATTTTTAGTAGAGACAGGGTTTCACCATGTTGGCCAGGCTGAGTGCCTTGATTGAATATGTCATGAAACTTTTCCATGTCCATTAACTACCTTCAATGCCCACTGTATGGAAGAATAAGAATGTACAACTTCTCTTTGTGTGTATTAGACATTTAGATTGTTTCTAAGTTTTTGAAATTATAAATAATTCTAAAATGAAAATGATTTTAACTTTATCTTTGAGCTACTTGGTTATGCCTGGGATATATCCTTAAGAGTGGAAGTGCAGTGTATTAATGCCTCTCAGTGATGTTGTACATTTGCAGTAAATAAAAGTGTACATTTCCCCTTTGCCAACACTGGTTACTATAAATATTTGCAATGAGAGAGGCAATGATGTTATCTCAAACTATCTTAATTTACATTCCTTTATTAGTGGAGTTGAACTTGTACATATTTCTTAGCAAAGAAAATCATATGGAGTTTCTGTAAGGAAATGGATATTTCCTTTAATAAAATTAAACCCAGGTCTTCTCAGGGAAAAACCTCCTTGGAAAATTCCTTGTTGACCTTATAACCGCAAATGTGATCCCACAAAATTCCCCTTTCCCTTGAAAATCTCTGGCTAAATACAGGGGTATCACCTCACCCTCTTTAACATGCAGGCCCAATTATGGGTACTCTGGATTTCAGCATAGCTGTGACCAGGCTGGAACATTTTAAAAGTTTTTACTTTGAACAAACAAAAGGAATATGGTCTCTACCCGACCCCCCCAAAAAAGTAATATGGTCAGGAATAAAACTAGATAATCTCTTTCACCTGATGTTTTGGCTTTATATCTCTTCTATATAGAAACAACCCAAGACTCTGTGTAGGTTAACTAGACCCATGTTCAATTCTGCACCCCCAATAGTTAGTGCTGTTTTTATCTGAAGGCTGGAATATTCAAGATGGCTTACTCATGTAATGGCAGGTAGTTGGTGCTGGTTGTTGGCTGGGAATTCAGCTAGGGCTGTTAACTGATGGGTCTCAGTTGTTCTCCATGTGGTTTCTCCAAGTAGATTGGATTCCAAGAGGGAACGTTCCAAGCATGCTACCATACGACAGAAGTTATCTTTCTCTCTTTACTTAGAGTACTGGTAAGCAATTTAGCATTCAAACCCCAGAGAATGAGGGCTAGGAAAAGTAATCTCCTTTCCTGTCTGCTTGAAGTCAACCTCCTGGTGTCTCATGTCTTATGTGAACTCCTACCTCTATCCTGATGTGGAAATGGAAACCTACCACTTTAAGGGGATGCACTGACCTCTCAGAGACCTCAACTGCACAAGCCATTCAGAACTTAGCTGATAAATGCCAACAGTCATTCTAGTGACATGCACTTATATAAATTGCAAAGGTAGGGTGGTGTGGTGGTGCAACATTTCATTGCAGTCTAATGGCACTATCTTACTATCATAAGAGAACACTGCAAATGGTCTATCTATTTACATATTACTTAAGAACCAAATAGAGAAGGGAAAAATAGAAAAGACAAATCAACCAACCTACCACCTTATCAACTACACTAAGTACTGCATTAATATTTTATGTCTTAAAAGGTATGTTTTGGCTAGCACATTTGCTGAAAGTGAAGTTGCCCTTTTCAAAGTCTCCACCCTTTGTGTGACATACACAAGGGAAAGAGTGTTTTTTAAAATGTCTTGCTGGGCGTGGTTGCTCACTCCTGTAATCCCAGCACTTTGGGAGGCCGAGGTGGGTGGATCACTTGAGGTCAGGAGTTCGAGACCAGCCTGGCCAACATGGTGAAACCCCGTTTCTATTAAAAATACAAAATTTAGCTGGATATGGTGGCAGATGCCTGTAATCCCAGCTCCTTAGGAGGCTGAGGCAGGAGAATTGCTTGAACCCGGGAGGCAGAGGTTGCAGTGAGCCAAGATGGTGCCACTGCACTCCAGCCTGGGCAACAGAGTGAGACTCCGTCACACACAAAAAAGTCCAAGATATAGTAAGTTGATGTGGATCATTTTGAACTTAAATAATCACATAAACCTTTTTTTTTTTTGAAACAGAATCTCACTCTGTCACCCAGGATGGAGTGCAGTGGCACCATCGTGGCTCAGTGCAACCTCTGCCTCCCAGGTTCAAATGATTCTCCTGCCTCAGCCTCCTGAGTAGCTGGGACTACAGGAGTGCACCACTATGCCCAGCTATTTTTTTTTTTTTTTGGCATTTTTAGAAGAGATGGGGTTTCACCATATTGGCCAGGCTGGTCTTGAACTCCTGACCTCAAGTGATCTGCCTGCCTTGGCCTCCCAAAGTGCTGGGATTACAGGCATGAGCCACCGTGCCCAGCCACATAAACTTTTGATGTTAAACTTTTGAATTTCTAACTATAAATAGGTAATGTCTTTTTCCTTTAAATTATAATTGTTCCCAGTGTCAAATGCCCCATGAAAATGTCATGAATAAGGGCTACTAACATTTGAGGTTTTATTTAACATTAGTAAGATTTAATGAATAGTAAAAGCAATGTTTGACTTTCTCATAAGAAGGGCTAAAAAAACATTGCCATGCATTTCCAGCCTAAGATATCATAAGCTATGCTTAATAATTTGAAGAAACTCCAAGTCCAGGGATACACAAACAGGTGTACAGCAAATCATGTAGGTGGTGCTTTTCCCCTAAGTTATAATTTAATCTATACCCTAGGAAAATGCCAGAAAGTCACAATTGGGTGGATTGGGTGATTTTCCAGTAGAAAGAAAATTCCATCCCATCTTTGTTCTCAAAATGTTTTCTCTTTGCATATAGGTAAGGGTTTACAGATCAATAATCTTCTTGATTTCAGTATGAAATTACTTTCTCTTTGCTTGAGTTACTCTGAGTTATGCAGAAGGCTTCCTGTTCTGAATGCACTATGTATTTCTTTTTTTCTGACAAGATTTCAGTGTATGTTGAAGACAAGGAACATTATGAAAACTTTTAGTCCTTAATTGTGTCAAGATATTAATTATAGAGTGATGTACAAATTAGATGGTGATGGGAAACTTCAGCCTGGCTTTATAGGAGGTAATTTTTTTTTTCTTCCTTTTTATGCGGGGACGGGGGTTATGATACAGGGATACAGGTAAAGTAGTCCTATAAACTTATCTGCTGATAGTTCATATGAAGGCTTTTGACTAGAAAACTTCCATTAATAGTGCTGAAGATATAAACAAATGGTAAAGCTGCTTTCCATATTAAGATACCTTGCGGCCGGGCACGGTGGCTCATGCTTGTAATCCCAGCACTTTGGGAGGCCGAGGCGGGCGGATCATGAGGTCAGGAGATCGAGACCATGGTGAAATCCCGTCTCTACTAAAAATATAAAAAAAATTAGCCGGGTGTGGTGGTGGGCGCCTGTAGTCCCAGCTACTCAGAGAGGCTGAGGCAGGAGAATGGCATGAACCCGGGAGGCGGAGCTTGCAGTGAGCCAAGATTGCGCCACTGCACTCCAGCCTGGGTGACAGAGTGAGACTCCGTTTCCAAAAAGAAAAAGATACCGTGCCTCCCACCCCTTTTCTTTGAGACAAGGTCTTGCTCTGTCAGCCGGGCTGGAGTGCAGTCATGTGATCTTGATGCACCGCAGCCTCCACCTCCCGGACTCAAATGATCCTCCCGCCTCGGACCTCCAAATAGCTGGGACCACAGGCATGCACCACCATACCTGGCTAATTTTTGTATTTTTTGTAGAGATGGGTTTTCACCATGTTGCCCAAGCTGGTCTCAAACTCCTGAGCTCAAGCAATCTGCCCACCTTGGTCTCCCAGAAGGCTGGGATTACAGGCATGAGCCACCATCACGTCTGGCCTCCCCTACTTGTTTTTGATATGGGGTCTTGATTGGTCACCCAGGCTGCAGTGCAGTGGCAACATGACAGCTCACTGCAGCCTCGAACTCCTCGACTCAAGTGATCCTCCCACATCAGCCTCCCTAGTAGCTGGGACTACAGATGTGTTCCACCATGCCTGGCTAATTTTTAAAACTTTTTGTAGAGATGAGGTCTCGCCATGATGGCCAGGCTGGTCTCAAGCAATCTTCCCCTCTTAGCCTCCCAAAGTGCTTGGATTACAGGCATGAGCCACTGTGCCCAGGCAAGATACTCATTCATACCAGGATTTTCCTCCCTGTCACTGCTAATAGCTGTGTAGGCTCAGACAAGGAATTTCAGGTGAGAAAAATTAAAGCAAGTAACTTTAGTTTTGACTCAATCCAAATAATATGAATACCTATAATGTGTAAAGTATTGCGCTATAAAGGAGCTTAAGATTTGATAGGCAGTTCATCTGGAAGCATTCCAAGATTCTATGTTGTACACCTAAATAATAATCCACAGTGATTCCATTTTATTTATTTTTTTTTGAGATGGAGTTGTGCTCTTGTTGCCCAGGCTGGAGTGGCCAATCTCGGCTCACTGCAACCTCTGCCTCCCAGGTTCAAGCGATTTTCCTGCCTCAGCCTCCTGAGTAGCTGGGATTACAGGCATGCACCACCTAATTTTTAGTAGAGATTGGTCAGGCTGGTCTTGAACGCCCAATCTCAGGTCATCCGCCCGCCTCTGCTTCCCAAAGTGCTGGGATTACAGGCGTGAGCCACCATGCCCTGGGCCTAGTGATTGCATTTTTAACTGGCTTGCCTAGAAGTGAACAGTTTCCCCTGCTACCTTCCCTATGCTTCTTTCTGCAGTGAACCTCCAATTTTTGCCAACTATTTTGTTTTAACCATAGGCAAAGAGGTTGAAAAATTTTTATAAATAGTTGACAATTTGTGCATATATATTATATATATGTACATACTTTTTTAGATGGAGTTTCCGCTCTTATTGCCCACGCTGGAGGGCAAAGGTGTGGTCGTGGCTCACTGCAACCTCTGCCTCCCAGGTTCAAGCGATTCTTCTGCCTCAGCCTCCAAGTAGCTGGGATTACAGGCACCCACCACCATGCCTGGCTATTTTTTTGTATTTTTAGTAGAGATGGGGATTCACCATGTTGGCCAGGCTGGTCTCAAACTCCTGACCTCAGGTGATCTGCCTGCCTCCGCCTCCCAAAGTGCTGGGATTACAGGCAGGAGCCACTGTACCCGGCATTTAGAAATATTTGGTTAATTGTCTGTGTTCATTGTTTCATCAGTAGAACAGCATTAACAGTGAGCTTGCAAATTTATGAGCTACAAACCTTAGCCCCAGATCATTTAGACTGTGATCACTCTGTGTTGGGGGCATTTTCATTATTATCATCTGCTTCTTAATGGAAGACATTTATTCATTTAACAAATACTTAATTAGCACTTATATGACAGATATATTAACATACCATTTGCCTCATCTGAGGAGACAAACTCCTATGAGAGGCTTTTAGGATTAATGCCTCACTTTCGAAATACAGATGTGTGAAAGGTCAAGTGAAAGTTGTGTCTCTTCTGCAGGCACACTCTACTCCCCCTTAGTCCAGAGTTATTCATTAATGATGTGAAACAAACTTGAGGTGTTTGGTTTTTCAGAGATTTCAGAAATGGGAAGCCACTGATGTTGCCTTTTACTTTGGAAATGTATGTCGATAATTTGGATCATCAGAAAGATGTCTGCCTCATCTCTGGAATATCTACTTATAAAAACAAATCCTTAACAAACATTTGCAACCACATGAGATTTGGTGCAGTTGAATTCATTTTAGTATTTTTAAAAGGTGTAACACTTTTCTAAAGAAAATATCCCCTGGCTTGTTCTTCTTCTGCTTCTTTTTTTAAAAAATAGAGACCTTGGCCAGGCATGGTGGCTCACACCTGTAATCCCAGCACTTCGGAAGGCTGAGACGGGCAGATCATCTAAGGTCAGGAGTTTGAGACCAGCCTGGCCAACATGGTGAAACCCCACCTCTACCAAAAATACAAAAATTAGCCGGGCTTGTAATAAAAATAAAAAAATTAGCGCATGCCTGTAATCCCAGCTACTCGGGAGGCTGAGGCAGGAGAATCGCTGGAACCTGGGAGGCAGAGGTTGAGGTGAGCCGAGATTGCGCCATTGCACTCCAGCCTGGGCAACAAGAGCGAAACTCCGTTTAAAAAAAAAAAAAAAAAGGACGGGTCTTGCTGTTGCCTAGGCTAGTCTCAAGTGATCCTCCTGCACTAGCCTCCTAAAGTGTTGGGATGACAGGTGTGAGCTACTGCACCCAGTCCTCCCTTGCTTTTTGCGTCTGTTACCCTTTTTCTTCCCAAATTTCCATGTGAGAGTTAAAATTGTCTCTTTTTTTTTTGACACAGAATCTCGCTCTTGCTCTGTCACCCAGGCTGGAGTGCAGTGGCAATTCTCCTGCCTCAGCCTCCCGAGTAGCTGGGATTACAGGCGCCTACCACCATGCCTGGCTAATTTTTGTATTTTTAGTAGAGAAGGGGGTTTCACCATATTGGTCAGGCTGGTCTTGAACTCCTGACCTCAGGTAATCCACCTGCCTGGGCCTCCCAAAGTGCTGGGATTACAGGCGTGAGCCACCGCGCCCGGCTTCTGTCCACTTCTCAAGGCCATCTCAAATAACATTTTCTTCAGGAAACTATTTCTCAAACCACTATAATTTTTTCCTAAGTTCTCCAGAATTCTTCCTTTGTTTAATCCCACTTTTTGCTTCACTTTCATTTTAGGAGCTAGGCGTATTTTTAAAAAGGCCCTTTGACCTCAAAGGATACACGTGGGTGAAAAACCACCTTCCTCTAAATTTATTTTTCACTCACTAGGAATAATGCTTTACTGTTAATAGCGGGTGGAAAGAAGGGACATTGAGTATGAGGACCTATCTGTACTACCTAATATAATTTATCTTTTGATCTACTCTGAGAATGATGCGAGCCTAATCTTCACATAGGAAAATCACGAGAGGAAAAAACCCTTCGGAGATCTACAGGCACAATGAACCCTGTCTCTACGCTGTTTGTAGCAGCTGTCTCAAGAATCCTCTCCCTAGAATGAATGTGGGAGAGGTTTGGTGGCGCGGCAGCTGCAAAGCAAAGAATCTTTCCCATTCCTCGTCGACTTTGTCCCCTTCCCTCCCTTCCCGAATGGTGGCAGCTGCCGAGGCATCCCACTGGAAATCAAGTCTCCGCCGAGAGCGGCGGGCGGGCAGCTGCTGAAAGCAGCCAGGGGTGGGGACTCCTCGCTCCCATTGGGCAGGGACAGCAGCCTCACTGGCTCCAGCGCTGTCACCTCTCTGGCTCCTAGAGGTCCCTCAGGTGTTCTTCTCCAAGTCCAATGAGACACTTAGGCAACGCGGCGCGGGTTCCCTCCGCGCCAAGAGACCCTACGGTAATTTAACAACAGCAGGAGGGCCAAAATCCCCGCCTCAGGACTTGGCAGAAGCATCTCCAGATGTCCGAGAGTGGGAAAGGGGGAAGTGTAGGCCCTCGGACGGAAGGGTTTCTCCTCGCCGGGCCGGGAACACACCTGGTGCTACCAGAAGAGCGCTCCTAGTGCAGCCGGAAGCCCGAGCCCAGCGCTCCGGCTGGCTCGCCGCCCCCTTGGCTGTCCGCGCGTTCTCGCCGCGCGGCTGCCTCCGCCTTCGCGCCCTCCCGCCCCGCGCGCTCGCGCTCGCGCACGCGCACGCCGCGCCCGGCAGCCCTCGGCGCTGTCATGGCGGCCGGGAGCAGCTTCAGTGGGCACACGACAGCCGCGCGAGCCGTGGCTGGGCGAGCTGTGGCAGTAGCATCCTCACCACTCGCAGCAGCCTCAGCCGCGGCGTCCGTAGCGCCAGCAGCGGCTGCTTTTGCAAAGGCTGAGCGCAGGGGCGGGGCGGGCCAGGAAGCCATGGAGTTCTGTGCAGCCGCGGACTCCCGGGGAGCGGACTAGGGAAACTTGGAGGCTGCGACCAGGTGCACTGACCTCTCTGTCCTCCCTTCTCTCCCTGCGGTCGCCGCCGGGTTCCTCTGGCCGCTCCCCTCCCTTCCTGCCACCACACACACCTCCCCACCTCTTCCCGTCGAATCTCAGGTGCCTGAGAGAGGTGCTTCACTCCTCCCACTGGGCCGAGCATTTAAAATAATCACCGCCCCCTTCCCCCGCCTTTTCCTGCCCTGGATCTCCGCCGCCACCTCGGTCTCGCTGCTCCTGGGCGGGGGGTGAGGACGAGTCCGCAGTATCTGGGTGAGGAGGAACTTTCTACCTCTGTGATAGCTTGTGGGCCCCCCTTCTTTCCTCCTATCCCTTCTTTCCCCGCGACAGTTTCTCTTTCTGGTGCACCTGTGAGGAGAGGTTACCCTGCGCCTAGAACCTGCACGAGAGTGGGGGAGGAGTGAGCCTGTTCGGGGGCCTCTTGGACCTGCCTTCACCCAGAACCCAGCTCTTTGAGCCCGGGAGAAGCGGGTGGCTAGTAGTGGGGTGCCTTTAGTAACTTATTTGACCGACAATAACTATTTCCCTCCTGTCCCCTCAAAACCCTAAAACAAAACCTAGCCTATTTAACATATATTTAATCTTCCAATAGGGTTTGGCGTTGTTGTCAGCCTCGGGGAGAGAGATTGGACAAATATTCTCCAAGAGGAGGAGGGCGACGCCAAGGACTTTCCACATCAACTGCTTTGGGGTTTCTCCACAAGTTGGAAGAGAGACCCTTTCGTTTTGCATTGCGTGTGTTGTGCTCATTACCAGTGCAGCGACTGCTGTCCCAGGGTGACTGAGTTGTTCTTTCTCGTGAGCTAGCAATGGCTAGCGAAGACAATCGTGTCCCTTCCCCGCCACCAACAGGTGATGACGGGGGAGGTGGAGGGAGAGAAGAAACCCCTACTGAGAGGGGTGCATTGTCTTTGAAACCAGGGCTCCCCATCAGGGGCATCAGAATGAAATTTGCCGTGTTGACCGGTTTGGTTGAAGTTGGAGAAGTATCCAATAGGGATATTGTAGAAACTGTCTTTAACCTGGTAAGTCGATGAATATTTTATAAGCATATATTCTTTTCAGTGGGTTGGGGAACAAGACCTTAAACCTGGAGCCATGTGGTTTACTCACACTGATGGTGACTTTTTTCATGTATAGGGACACAAAATTCTGCTCACCTAAATGAAACAATTTCATCTGTTTTTTAGATTGAAGGGAATTGTGCAAACTTAGATGATCCAGGTTTTGTGAAAGTGAACACATCACTTTTGTGCTAAGGAAGTAATTGTTGCTATGGAAGTATTGGGGGGAGGTTCTAGCGGAGGAGTTATCTCTAATTTTTTTTTCTTGGCATGCATGCCTAAGTCTGCGTTTCCCTTTACCACTTTAAATAAGTTCTTGTGACCTTTTTTTGGACTTGAGAATTAATGTCTTTGATTCTGTCGAAGTTATGTTTTGCTACAGTAAGTTTAAAAATTTGTAGTGCTGATGCAAGATTAATTTGCTGCAAAGTTAGTATTTTTAATTTTGACTAGTTTTATTTTTAGACATAACTAACAAAAGTTAAATTGGGGATGAATTTAGGATTGCATTTAAAGTAATCTTGTGAAAATTGAATGGCAATATGAAAAAAGGAATTGAAGCAGATGCAGTATAATCTTTATGTGTTTTATAAATTCATGTCTAGCAGGAAAGCATAGTTAGTCATTGGAAATTGCTGATTATACTAAGATGAGCTATGAATGCTTTTTTTTGGGTGGGGGTGGGAGGGGGATGAGGCCTCTCTATGTTGCCTAGGCTGTTCTCAAACTCCTAAGTTCAAGCTATCCTCCTGCTTCAGTCTTCTGAGTAGTTGTGGCTATAGGCATGCATCACTGTATAGGGCTTAAATTGTCTTTAAATTGAGGTATAATTCATATATTATACAATTCTACCTTTAATTAATTCATTAACTTATTTATTTAGAGATGAGGTCTCACTCTGTTGCCTAGGCTAGTCTTGAATTCCTGGGTTCAGGCGGTTCTCCCCACTCAGTCTCCTAAGTAGCTGGGACTACTGGCATGCGCCATTGTGCCTGGCTTGGTTATCGTTTATAATGGAGACTTTTTAGATTTCTTTATTCCAGCCTCTCTTGCCCATCAACTTAAAGAATCAAAAGGAAATCTGGCCCTAAAATACTTCCCCCTTTCTACCTACTCACCTGTGTTAGAGGATTACAGGACCAAATATAAACATGCAGTTAATTGTAATAACTGTTTATCACCTTTCCCTTTGCCTCTTTTCAAGGTTAGGCTTGTTTTATTCTGGGGCAGTTAATTATTTCTTTCACTAGACCTTCACTAATGGTCTGGTCACCTGCAGTACAACTTCTAGAATAAGAAAGTAGCTAGATGGAATAATGGCTGGGCGTGGTGACTCACGCCTGTAATCCCAGCACCGCAGGAAGCCGAGGCAGGCACATCACTTGAGGTTAGGAGTTCGAGACTGGCCTGGCCAACATGATGAAACTCCATCTCTACTAAAAATACAAAAAAATTAGCCGGATGCACTTGCTTGTACCCAGGAGGTGGAGGTTGCTGTGAGCCGAGATCGTGCCAATGCACTCCAGCCTGGGTGGCAGAGTGAGAGATTGTTTCAAAAAAAAAAAAAAAGAAATTCACTTACTTTTGAAGGATGAAAACTTTGAACAATTGGATATTTCTATGTCAGTTTATTGGGAGTTTATGTATAAACACCTATAGACACACACATATTTAAAAAAACTGCATATTATGCAAATGTTCAAATATATGCAAAAATAGAATAGTATAATGAACTCTGGTATCCGTTGTGCAGCTTCAACAGTTGTCAGCATTTTGGGGATCTTGTGTGTGTGCATGTGTGTGGGGCTTTAATATGTAAGTCTGAAGAAGATAAATGGTAAATTGATTGCTTTACCTCAAAATAGACTTGAAACATTTCCTTTCTGATTTTTTGTTCTTTTTTAAAACTTCATATGCCTTCAATGAGAAACAGAAATCTGTGGTAGTAATATAATCCATAATTAGTTGTTTGTGTGTGAAGACACGACATCTTTTGGCAGAAGGAGGATTTGAACTCCTGTTCTTTAGAATGTGCTGTGTTGGAGTGGATGCCCAAACGTGAGTCATTTGCATTTTTATCATTAAAGAAAATCCAAATTCTATAGCAGTAGTTTGCTTATATGCTTCCTAGAACTGTAGACCTAGTATAGATTCTAAGGTCATTGGTTAAGACCTTCAAAGCTGCGTATTTGCAGGATAGTGGGTGCCTGGATAGAAGGAGAGAGAAGAGTCTGTTCAGTTAGTTACCCCTCCTCCTCAATATCATTTGCTTGTCAGGTAGGACAGGAAAGGTTGCTGAGAATATTAGGTAGCAGTTTCTCCCCTTCTATTGTCCCTTAAAATACTTTGCATGCTCTTTCATGGATTCTCTGGGATTTTGGCCACTCTAGAAAATCTTTGGAAGCAGCTGCGCACAGTGGCTCATGCCTGTAATCCCAGCGCTTTGGGAGGTTCACTTGAGGCCAAGAGTTTGAGACCAGCCTGGGTACCATAGTGAGACCCTGTCTCTACAAAAAAAAAAAATAAATAAAAAATTAGCTGGGCATGGTGGCATACACCTGTAGTCCCAGCTACTTGGGAGGATGAGGTGGGAGGATCCCTTGAGCCCAGGAGTTCAAGGCTACAGTGAGCTACAATCATGCAGAGCAACACCCTGAAAAAAAAAAAATTGGAACTAAAGTATTGGGATTCTGTAAATTAGTCCATTTCAATGTTGTTAGTACTGCTGCACCTAAATATTTCCTAATTGATAGTTAGTCTTTTTTTTTTTTTTTTTTTTTGAGACAGAGTCTCAGTCCGTTGCCCAGGCTGGAGTGCAGTGGTGCAACCTTGCCTACCTGCAACCTCTGCCTCCTGAGTTCAAGTGATTCTCCTGCCTCAGACTCCCAAGTAGCTGGGACCACAGGTGTGCGCCACGAGGCCCGACTAATTTTTGTATTTTTGGTAGAGACGGGGTTTCACCATGTTGGTCAGGCTGGTCTCAAAATTCTGACCTCAGGTGATCCACCCGTTCAGCCTCCTGAAGTGCTGGAATTACAGGCTTAAGCCACCACGCCTGGCCTAAATATTAGCTACTTAAACAATAAAGTTATACTGTTAAAATTGAACAAGTTCATCTCCTCCAGAGGTGTACAAATAGTACATAGTAGAGCCATATAACTTTTCCAGTTTTTTCTTTTTTTTTGAGACAGAGTCTTGCTCTGTCGCCCAGGCTGGAATGCAGTGGTGTGATCTCGGCTCACTGCAAGCTCCGCCTCCCGGGTTCATCCCATTCTCCGGCATCAGCCTCCCAAGTAGCTGGGACTACAGGCGCCCGCCACCACGCCTGGCTAATTTTCTGTATTTTTAGTAGAGACGGGGTTTCACCGTGTTAGCCAGGATGGTCTCAATCTCCTGACCTTGTGATCCACCCGCCTCGGCCTCCCAAAGTGCTGGGATTACAGGCGTGAGCCACGGACCTTTTTTTTTTTTTTTTTTTTTTTAATTGAGAGGGAGTCTCACTCTGTCACCCAGGCTGGAGTGCAGTGGTGCGATCTCAGCTCACTGCAACCTCTGCTGCTCGGATTCAAGCAATTCTTGTGCCTCAGCCTCCCCAGTAGCTGGATCTACAGGCACGCACCACCATGCCTGGCTAATTTTTTTGTATTTTTAGTAGAAATTAGGTTTCACCGTGTTGGCCAGGCTGGTCTTGAACCCCCGACCTCAGGTGATCTGCCTGCCTTGGCCTTCCCAAAGTGGTGGGATTACAGGTGTGAGCCACTGTGCCTGGCCCAGAGTTTTTTCTTAAGTGTTACCTCCCAACTTTGCTAATGTAGCTTGACCTTAGTCTGTTATAAATTACTTTGAAATTTACTACCCTGTTTATAATTTCTTTTGCAAGTCTGTTTTGCAGATAAATTTTGATTAACAGTACACCAATGTAGTCAAGTTTTTCAAACTTCTGGTCAACTTGTAAATTCTTCTTGTTGCAGTTTAAAACCATTTTATTTTGTCTTCATCTGTATTTTAAAGTAATTTGTCAAACTTTTAGACCCAGAATAATTAATGTATGTTGGCATGTTTTCAGGAACTTGCTGCTGAGTTTAAGGCTTCCATCAGATATTTAAAGGTATTCAGTGCTACTTAATTAAAGAATAGTGTTTCCCATGAAGTGGTGACAAACACATACTTTCATGATTTTTTAAAATTTTTGTTAAGTAATTACAGTCACCCTTTGATATGTGGGGGATTGGTTCCAGAACCCCCAGTGGATACCACAATTTTCAGAAGCTCCAGTCTCTTATATAAAATGGTAATTTGCATATAACTTACATGTATCTTCTGTATACTTTAAATCATCTCTTTAAAATTTTTATTTATTTATTTATTTATTTATTTAATTTATTTTTTTTGAGATGGAGCCTCTCTCTGTCCCCCAGGCTGGAGTGCAGTGGCGCGATCTCGGCTCACTGCCAGGTCCGCCTCCCGGGTTCATGCCATTCTCCTGCCTCAGCCTCCTGAGTAGCTGGGACTACAGGCACCTGCCACCACGCCCGGCTAATTTTTTGTATTCTTAGTAGAGACGGGGTTTTACTGTGTTAGCCGGGGTGGTCTCGATCTCCTGACCTCGTGATCTGCCCGGCCTGGCCTCTCAAAGTGCTGGGATTACAGGCGTGAGCCACCGCTCCTTGCTCTGTTGCCCAGGCTTGAGTACAGTGGCTTGATCATAGCTCACTGTAGCCTCAAATTCCTGGGCTTAAGCTGTTCTCCTGCCTCAATCTCCTGAGTAGCTAGGACTTACAGGCCTGTGCCACCACAACCCGCTATTTTTTTTTTTTTTTTGAGACGGAGTCTTGCTCCCTCACCAGGCTGGAGTGCAGTGGTGCAATCTTGGCTCAGTGCAACCTCCACTTTCCAGGTTCAAGCAATTCTCCTGCCTCAGCCTCCTGAGTAGCTGAGATTACAGGCGTGTGCCACCACACCCAGCTAATTTTTGTATTTTTAGTAGAGACGGGGTTTCACCATGTTGGTCAGGTTGATCTCCATCTCGCCACCTTGTGATCTGCCTGCCTCGGCCTCCCAAAGTGCTGGTATTACAGGCGTGAGCCACCGTGCCCAGCCAACCTGCTACTTTTTAAATTTTTTGAGTCTCGCTATGTTGCCTAGGCTGGTAAATCATCTCTAAATTACTTATAATATCTAATAGAGTGCCTTCATATCACATCATTCACATGGTGTATTAGTCTGTTCTCATGCTGCTAATGAAGACATACTTGAGACTGGGTAATTTATAAAGGGAAGAGTTTAATTGACTCGCAGTTCCACATGGCTGGGGAGGCCTCACAATCATGGTGGAAGGCTAACAAGGTGGAAAGGTAAGAGAGTGTGTGCAGGGAAACTCCCATTTATAAAACCATCAGATCTCATGAGACTTGTTCACTAGCACGAGAGCAGTATGGGGGAAACTGCCCCCATGATTCAGTTATCTCCACCTCGCCTACCCTTGGCTTGTGGGGATTATTACAATTCAAGGTGAGATTGGGTGGGGACACAGCCAAACCTGTATCACTTGGTGCATGGCAAATTCAAATTTTGCTTTTTAAAACATTGTGAAATATTTTTTTTCCCCAATTTTTAAAAATCTGTAATTGGTTGAATTCATGGATGCGGAACCCATGGATACAAAGGGCTGACTCTATATGATTTTAATTAAAATGTTAAAGCTTAAGTTATAGAATATAATTTTTCATTACTCATTATAGAACCATTTTCATTACCCATGATCCATTGTTGACATATATTCTGCTAAATACTAATGGTGCAAACTTCTAATACTTACAGGAGCTGAGCAGATTACACATAGGCTCCATTTCTATCGACTGTGTACAGAATGTATTTTGTATACAGTTGCATTCGGTTCTAGTTGATTGTTGTCTTGTAGTAACATGGGCCCAATGGTGTCAGACCTTTTGATTTTTTAGGAAAAATTAGAAGTCGAGATTTTAAAAAATAATATATGTGTGCGTGTGTATATATATATATATATATATATATTGTTGTTGTTGTTATTGTTGTTGTTTTTTTGAGACGAAGTCTTGCTCTGTTGCCCAGGCTGGAGTGGCGCGATCTCAGCTCACCGGAACCTCCGCCTCCCAGGTTCAAGTGATTCTCCTGCCTCAGCCTCCCAAGAAGCTGGGATTACAGGCGCCTGTCACCACGCCTGGCTAATTTTTTGTATTTTTAGTAGAGATGGGGTTTCACCATGTTGTCCAGGCTGGTCTTCAAGTCCTGACCTCGTGATCTGCCCGCCTCAGCCTCCCAAAGTGCTGGGCTTACAGGTGTGAGCCACCACGCCTGGCCCTTTTTTTTTTTTTTTTTTTTTAAATTTTAGACATAGGGTCTTACTTTGTTGCCCAGGCTGGAGTGCAGTGGCACAATGTGGGATCACTGCAGCCTCGACCTCCGACTAGCTGGGACTACAGGTGCATGCCACCATGTCCAGCTAATTTTTGTATTTTTTTTTTTTTTCGCTAGAGATAGATAGGGTTTTGCCATGTTGCCCAATCTGGCCTTGAACTTCTGCGCTTGAGCAATCTGCCATCTTTGGCCTTCCAAAGTGCTGGGATTTCGTGAGTGCGCCGCAGCACCTGGCTGAAAAAGTAACATTTGAAAGTGTCAGAATATTTAAAAATACTCTGCAGGCCATGTAAAATCATAGGTGGGCACTTTTCAAGCTCTCATATGAAGCTTTGTTAGAAAGATAATCATCTAACATGTTTTAATTCTGATATTTGTGTATCTAGAATTATTTCCTCCTTAATACCTGCCATCACAGATTTTAGGGTTAAGAGTCATCCATTCTGGAAACATGCTTGTTAATTAGCTTTCTGCCCCCACCTCATATCACTTTGTAATTCACGTTATAAGTAACAGAAAATTCCAGCTGGTTTGAGCACAAATAAAGGATTTATAGGTTCATTATCTGGAGGTCCAAAGGTAGGACAAGACTTACACTAACTCAATAATGTTGAAGACCTAGTTTCTTTCTGTTTCTGTTCTGCTTTCTATGATGTTACCTTTAATCTGTCAATATTTCCTCATGATTGTAGGATGTTTCCCAGTGGACCACAGGTATTCTTGTTCACATCTCTTGGAAGAGACAGCCTCTCTATTCTAATATTCTAAACGAGTCCTGATTGGACTAACAAACCAATGACTGTGGCTGTTGATATGTGTCAGTTGGCTTAAGCAAACTAGTACCAATGATTGCATCTGAGGATGGGATCAGTTTTCTCTGAAGTACCTGGGCTGTATGAGGAAGGGTGGATACCCCCAAAAAATATCTGGCTAAGAAGCTGAAAGGATGACCGGGTGTGGTGGGTCATGGGTGTAATCCCAGTGCTTTGGGAGGCCGAGGTGGGCGGATCACCTGAGGTTAGGAGTTTGAGACCAGTGTGGCCAACACTGGTGAAACCCCGTCTCTACTAAAAATACAAAAATTAGCCGGGCGTGGTGGCACGCGCCTGTAATCCCAGCTACTCAGGAGGCTGAGGCAGGAGAATTGCTTGAACTCGGGAGACGGAGGTTGCAGTAGGCTGAGATCACGCCACTACCCTCCAGACTGGGTAGCAGAGCAAGACTCTGTCTCATAAAAAAAAGAAGTTGAAAGGGTGAGTGGATGCTGGGTTGGCAACCAGTGATGTTCATTACTCTCATCCTTTAAAAATGTTTGAATAATGTAACAATACAGTCATCCCTTGATGTCCATGGGAGATTGGTTTCAGGACCCCCACGAATCTCCCACTTAGAAATCCCCAGATGTTCAAGTCCCACGTATAAAATGCCATTGTATTTGCATATAACATTTTACACATCCTCCCATATCCTTTATTTTTATTTATGTATGTATTTATTTATTTATTTATTTTGAGTCAGAGTTTCACTCTGTTGCCCAGGCTGGTGTGCAGTGGCATGATCTCAGCTCATTGTAATTTCCAGCACCCCAGCTCAAGCAATTCTTTTTTTAAAATTTTTTATTATTATACTTTAAGTTCTAGGGTACATGTGCACAACGTGCAAGTTTGTTACATATGTATCCATTTGCCATGTTGTTGTGCTGCACCCATTAACTCATCATTTACATTAGGTATATCTCCTAATACTATCCCTCCCCCTCCCCCCACCCCACTACAGGCCCCAGTGTGTGATGTTCCCCTTCCTGTGTCCAAGTGTTCTCGTTGTTCATTTCCCACCTATGAGTGAGAACATGCGGTGTTTGGTTTTCTGTCCTTGCGATAGTTTGCTGAGAATGATGGTTTCCAGCTTCATCCACGTCCCTACAAAGGACATGAACTCATCCTGTTTTATGGCTGCATAGTATTCCATGGTGTGTATATGCCACATTTTCTTAATCCAGTCTATCATTGATGGACATTTAGGTTGGTTCCAAGCTTTGCTATTATGAGTAGCAATAAATATACATGTGCATGTGTCTTTATAGTAGCATGATTTATAATCCTTTGGGTATATACCCAGTAATGAGATGGCTGGGTGAAATGGTATTTCTAGTTCTAGATCCCTGAGGAATCGCCACACTGCCTTCCACAATGGTTGAACTAGTTTACAGTCCCACCAACAGTGTAAAAGTGTTCCTATTTCTCCACATCCTCTCCAGCACCTGTTGTTTCCTGACTTTTTAATGATTGCCATTCTAACTGGTGTGAGATGGTATCTCGTAGTTTTGATTTGCATTTCTCTGATGGCCGGTGATGATGAGCAATTTTTCATGTGTCTGTTGGCTGCATAAATGTCTTCTTTTGAGAATTATCTGTTCATATCCTTTGCTCACTTTTTGATGGTGTTGTTTGATTTTTTTCTTGTAAATTTGTTTAGATTCTTTGTAGATTCTGGATATTAGCCCTTTGTCAGATAGACAGATTGCAAAAATTTTCTACCATTCTGTAGGTTGCCTGTTCACTCTGATGGTAGTTTCTTTTGCTGTGCAGAAGCTCTTTAGTTTAATTAGATCCCATTTGTCAATTTTGGCTTTTGTTGCCATTGCTTTTGGTGTTTTAGTCATGAAGTCCTTGCCCATGCCTATGTCCTGAATGGTATTGCCTAGGTTTTCTTCTAGGGTTTTTATGGTTTTAGGTCTAACATTTAAGTCTTTGATCCATCTTGAATTAATTTTTGTGTAAGGTGTAAGGAAGGGATCCAGTTTCAGCTTTCTACATATGGCTAGCCAGTTTTCCCAGCACCATTGATTAAATAGGGAATCTTTTCCCCATTTCTTGTTTTTGTCAGGTTTGTCAAAGATGAGATGGTTGTAGATGTGTGGTGTTATTTCTGAGGCCTCTGTTCTGTTCCATTGGTCTGTATCTCTGTTTTGGTACCAGTACCATGCTGTTTTGGTCACTGTAGCCTTGTAGTGTAGTTTGAAGTCAGGTAGTATGATGCCTCCAGCTTTGTTCTTTTTGCTTAGGATTGTCTTGGCAATGAGGGCTGTTTTCTGGTTCTGTATGAATTTTAAAGTAGTTTTTTCCAATTCTGTGAAGAAAGTCATTGGTAGCTTGATGGGGATGGCATTGAATCTATAAATTACCTTGGGCAGTATGGCCATTTTCATGATACTGATTCTTCCAACCCATGAGCATGGAATGTTCTTCCATTTTTTTGTGTCCTCTTTTATTTTGAGGTCAAGCAATTCTTGTACCTGAGCCTGAGCCTCCCAAGTAGCTGGGAATACAGGTGTGGGCCACCACACCCGGCTAATTTTTTATTGTATTTTTAGTAGAGACAGGGTTTCACCGTGTTGGCCAGGCTGGTCTCAAACTCCTGGCCTCAAGTGATCTGCCTGCCTTGGCTTCCTAAAAATGCTGGGATTACAAGTATAAGCCACCACACCTGGCTTTCTTCCATATACTTTAAATCATCTCTAGTTTACTTAGAATACCTAATACAATGTAAATTCTATATAAACAGTTGTACTCTATATTTGAAAATTTGGGCTGGGCACAGTGGCTCATGCCTATAATCCCAGCACTTTGGGAGGCTGAGGTGGGAGGATTGTTTGAGGTCAGAAGTTCAACACCAGCATGTGCAACATAGTAAGACCTTGTCTGTATAAGAAAAAAAATACCATTATATATATGTATATAAAATATATACATATATAAAAAATATATATAATATATATAAATATAAAAAAATATATATATTTTCTTGAGATGGAGTCTCACTCTGCCACCCAGGCTGGAGTGCAGTGGCGGGATCTTGGCTCACTGCAACCTTCGCCTCCTGGGTTCAAGAAATTCTGTCTCAGCCTCCCGAGTAACTGGTATTACAGTCATGCACCAGCAAGCCCGGCTAATTTTTGTATTTTTGGTAGAGACGGGGTTTCACCATGTTGGCTAGACTGGTCTTGAACTCCTGACCTCGTGATCCGCCTGCCTCAGCCTCCCAAAGTGCTCGGATTACAGGCGTGAGCCACTGCACCTGGCCTAGAGGTGGCTTTTTTAAACCTTCATTGAGATATGCGGTGGACTCTTGAATAACATGAGTTTGAACTGCACGAGTCCATTTATATGGTGATTTTTTTTTCCAACCAAACTCGAATTGAAGATACAGTATTCCTGGGATGTGAAACTGTTGTATACTAAGGGCTTACTTTTTATATCACTGGGTTCCACAGGGCCGTTGCAGGACTTATCTGAGTATGCTCAGATTTTGGTCTATGCAGGAGTCCTGGAACCAATGCCCCCAGTATAGCAAGGGACAACTGTATTTTACGTGCCATAAAAACCACTCATTTTAGACCAGGCACGGTGGCTCACGCCTGTAATCACAGCACTTTGAGAGGCTGAGGCAGGTGGATCACCAGAGGTCAGGAGTTTGAGACCAGCCTGACCAACATGGAGAAACCTGGTCTCTACTAAAAATGCAAAAATTAGCCGGGTGTGGTGGCGCATGCCTGTAATCCCAGCTGCTTGGGAGGCTGAGGCAGGAGAATTGCTTGAACCCGGGAGGCGGAGGTTGCAGTGAGTGGAGATCACGCCACTGCACTCCAGCTTGGGCAACAAGAATGAAACTCTGTCTCAAAAAAAAAAAAAAAAAACAAAACCTGCTCATTTTAAGTATACAAGTCAATGATTTTCAGTAAATTTAAAGAGTTTTGCACCTATTACCACAATCTAATTTTAGAGCATTTACATCCTGTGTTCATTACTTTATAGTTTTAGCTGCTAAATTTAGGCCTATGATTCATTTTAAGTCAATTTTTGTATAGTGTGAGATAAGGGTAAGGGAAAGGTCTACATTCTTTTTTTTTTTTTTTTTTTTTTGAGATGGAGTCTCGCTCTGTCGCCCAGGCTGGAGTGCAGTGGTGCAATCTCGGCTCACTGCAAGCTCCACCTCCCCGGTTCATGCCATTCTCCTGCCTCAGCCTCCCAAGTAGCTGGGACTACAGGCGCCCGCCACCACGCCTGGCTAATTTTTTGTATTTTTAGTAGAGATGTGGTTTCACCGTGTTAGCCAGGATGGTCTCAATCTCCTGACCTTGTGATCTGCCCATCTCGGCCTCCCAAAGTGCAGGGATTACAGATGTGAGACACCGCGCCCGGCCTACATTCATGTTTTAGTATGTGGATATCCAATTGTTAAGAGTGCCATTTGTTTTTTTTTTTTGAGACAGTCTCGCTCTGTCGCCCAGGCTGGAGTGCAGTGGCGCTATCTCTGCTCACTGCAAGCTCCGCCTCCCGGGTTCACACCATTCTCCTGCCTCAGCCTCCCAAGTAGCTGGGACTATAGGTGCCCACCACCAGGCCCGGCTAGTTTTTTTTTGTATTTTTTAGTAGAGACAGGGTTTTCACCGTGTTTGCCAGGATGGTCTCCATCTCCTGACCTCGTGGTCCACCCGCCTTGGCCTCCCAAGGTGCTGGGATTACAGGCGTGAGCCACTGCATTTGTTGAAAGGCTATTCTTTTCCCATTGAATTACCTTGGCACTTTTGTCAAAAATCAGTTGAGCATAAATGTAAGGATTTCTCTGGACTCAATTCTTTTCCATTTATCTATACGTCTGTTCTTAAACCAGTACCAAATTACCTTTTGATTACTGAAGATTTGTGGCGAGTTTTAAAATAGGGAAGACCTCTTTATTCTTCTTTTTCAAGACAGTTTTGGCTATTCTGGGCCCTTTGCATTTCTGTGTGAATTTTACGAACAGTGTATCAATTTTTGTAAAAAAGCAAGCTGGGATTTTACTAGCTATCATGAGTAGATATTATTGGTTATATATTAATGTTAATGATAATTATAAGAAATTTGGGTGAATTGGTGAAGTTTTAAAACTTCAAAGTTTCCTAGAAGTGACAGACTTGATAATTTAGGTTCCTGCAAGCATACAGTTTTGTTGACCTTTGAATTGATTTATTTTAAACTGAGAAATCATTTGGGAACTGGAAAATCAGATTTTCTTTTCCTGTTCGTGAATTAATAGAAAAATAAACTAAGCTTTTTATTTCTCATACTGACCTAGTTGAACTAATCTATTATATTCACTTTTTATAAAGCATCCCTTTTCACACACCTATTCTTGAAAATATTTTAAAATAGTTTTTATATGGTTGAAACAAAAATGTCCACAATACATTTTTGTTTTATAATACTTATATAGATGTACAATAAGGTATTTTATTTATCTTTGTATCTCCAGAACTTTTCGAAGTGTTTTGGTACTTCAAAAGTGTTAAATGGAAATGTCTTAATTTTTTAAATGAAAGTACAATCTTTAGGAAACCTAGTTCCTATAATTCTTTTATTTTAATTTAATTTAATTTAATTTTTTTTGAGATGGAGTCTCCCTCTGTCACCCATGCTGCAGTGTAGTGGCGTGATCTCAGCTCACGGCAACCTCCGCCTCTGGGTTCAAGTGATTCTCCTGCCTCAGCTTCCCGAGTAGCTGACCACCACTCCCTGCTAATTTTTGTATTTTTAGTAGAGACAGGGTTTCGCCATATTGGCCAGGCTGGTCTTGAACTCCTGACCTTAGGTGATCCGCCTGCCTTGGCCTCCTGCAGTGCTGGGATTACAGGTGTGAGCCACCATGCCTGGCCCTATTATTCTTTTCTGCAAAAGATATATTGTTAAAACCTTAATGCATATTTCCTTTATTATTTTGTTTCCTATGAAGTTATTTGTCAGGCAGTTTGTATTTTTCACTGTACAATTTTGAATTACTTTAGTCTGTTTTACCCTTAAGAGAACAGTGTTGCCGCGCATGGTGGCTCACGTCTGTAATCCCAGTGCTTTGGGAGGCCAAGGTGGGTGGGATCACCTGAGGTCGGGACTTGGAGACCAGCCTGGCCAACGTGGTCTCTACTAAAAAATACAAAATTAGCCAGGTGTGGTGGCGGGCACCTGTAGTCCCAGTTACTAGGGAGGCTGAGGCAGGAGAATTGCTTGAACCTGGGAGGTGGAGGTTGGTGTGAGCCGAGATCGCACCACTGTGCTCCAGCCTGGGTGACAGAATGAGATTCCGTCTCCAAAAAAAAAAAAAACCTGGGTGGCAGAGTGAGACTCCATCTCAAAAAAAAAAAAAAAAAAAAGAGAACAGTGTCATTATTTTCAAAAGTCTCTTATAATCTACTCTGTATAGTTTTTTCCTTTCAGTCTAGTATTCATTCATTAGCTCTCATCTAATGTGGTATATACAGGGTTTTTTTTTTTTATTTTTGAGGCGGAGTCTTGTACTGTTGTCTGGGCTGAAGTGCAATAGTGCAATCTTGGCTCACTGCAACCTCCGCCTCCCGGGTTCAAGGGATTCTCCTGTCTCAGCCTCGCTGGGATTATAGGCGCCTGCCACCATCCCTGGCTAATTTTTTGTATTTGTAGCAGAGACGGGCTTTCACTATGTTGGCCAGGCTGGTCTCGAACTCTTGACCTCATGATCCGCCTGCCTTAGCCTCCCAAAGTGCTGGATTACAGGCGTGAGCCACCGTGCCTGGCCATTACAGGGTGTTTTATAATCTTGGATTCTGAACTAAATTTTTGTGGGATTTTATTTGTGGGAATCCTGTGTAGATTAGTTTGTGTAAGTTTAACATCTTTCTTCACTATTTCTTGACTATTTCCCTCTCCTCCACTTCTTATCTTTTTTCCCTACCTTCTTTCTTTCTTTTTTGAGTTGAAGTCTCACTCTGTCGCTTAGGCTGGAGTGCAATGGCACGCTCTTGGCTCATTGCAACCCCTGACTCCCGGGTTCAAGTGATTCTCCTGTTTCAGCCTCCCAAGTAGCTGGGATTACAAGGCTCATGCCGCCATGCCTGGCTAATTTTTTATACTTAAGTAGAGATGGGGTTTCACTGTGTTGCCCACGCTGGTCTTGAACTCCTGAGCTCAGGCAATCCACCTGCCTCGGCCTCCCAAAGTGCTAGGATTACAGGCGTGAGCCACCGCGCCCAGCCCTTACCTTATTTCTTAACAGATTTGTCTTCTAATATATTATGTAACTTAATATATTTTGCTTTTTGTCAGTTTCCGTCCATTACAAGAGTACCCTACCTTATTCACATATTAGCTTTTCTCAGTTTCTATTAACTTACGTTAACCATGGTCTGATAATATTAAATGTAAAATTTCAGAAATAAACCATTAGTAAGTTTTAATTTGCATGTTGTTCTGAGTAGTGTGATGAAATCACGCTCTGTCCCACCAGGATGTGAATCATCCCTTTGTCCAGCATCATGCTGTATGTGTATGCTACCTGCCTGTTAGTTGCCATCTCCGTTATCAGATTGATTGCGGCAGTATTGCAGTGATTATATTCAAGTGACCCATATTTTTACTTAATAATGGCCCCAAAGTGTAATAGTAGGCCGAAGCTGGTGGATCACAAGTCCAGGAGTTCAAGACCAGCGTGGCCAAGATGGTGAAACCCCCCTCTCTACTAAAAATACAAAAATTAGCCAGGCATGGTGGCAGGCACCTGTAATCTCAGCTACTTGGGAGGCTGGGCAGAGAATTGCTTGAACCCAGTTGGGCAGCATGGCGAAACCCTGTATCTACAAACCATACAAAAATTGGCCTGGCATCGTGGTGTATGCCTGTAATCCCAGCTACTGGAGAGGCTGAGGCAGGAGATTCATGGGACCCAGGAGGTGGAGGTTGCATTGAGTTGAGATTGTGTCACTGTACCCTACACTCCAGTCTGGGTGGCAGCATGAGACTTTCACACACACACACGTACACACACACACACACACACACACACACACAAAGCAGTTGGCTATAAATACACAGATTCATTTCTGGATTGTCTGTCTATTCTGTTCCATTCGTCTATGTGTTGGTTTTTTCTTTTCTTTTTGTTTTGAGACAGGGTCTTGCTCTGTTGCCCAGGCTAGAGTGCGGCGGCATGATTACAGCTCACTGCAACCTCAGCCTCCTGGGCTCAAGCAATCCTCCTACCTCAGCCTCCTGAGTAGCTGGGACCATGGCACATGCCATCATAGCTGGCTGATTTTAAAATTTTGTTTGTAGAGAAGGGGCGGGGGCTGGGGGGGTTGTCTCACTATGTTGCCCAGTCTGGTTATGTGCTCTGTTTTTAGGCCAGTACCATGCTGTTTTGTTTTATGATAGACTTGATATACATCTTGTCAAGTAGTGTGACACCTCCGGCTTTGTTCTTTAGGCTCAGGATTCCTTTGGCTATTGGCTTTTTTTTTGGTTCCATATGAGTTTTAGGATTTTGTTTTTTTGTTTTTTTTTTTGAAACTGAATCTCATACTTTCACCCAGGCTGGAGTGAAGTGGCTTGATTTTGGCTCACTGCAACCTTCGCCCCCCAGGTTCAAGCGATCCTCCCGCTTCAGCCTCCCAAGTAGCTGGTACTACGGGTGTGCGCCACCATGCTTGACTAATTTTTTTGTGTTTTTAGTGGAAATGGGGTTTCACCATGTTGGCTAGGCTGATCTGAACTCCTTAACTAAAGTGATCTGTTCATCTTGGGTACTCCCAAAGTGCTGGGATTACAGGTGTGAGCCACTGTGCCTGACCAGGATTTTTTTCTATTTCTGTGAAAAATGATGTTGGTATACACACACACACACACACACGCACACATACACACACATATATATACACACACATATACACACACACACATTTTTTTTTTGACACAAGGTCTTGCTCTATTGCCCAGGCTGGAGTGCAGTAGTGTGATCTCGGTTCACTGCAACCTCCACCTCCTGGGCTCAAACGATTCTCTCATCTCAGCCTCCTGAGTATCTGGGACCACAGGCAGGTGCCACTACACCCAGCTAATTTTTGGGGGGTAGTTTTTGTAGAGACGGGGGTCTCACCATGTTGCCCAGGCTGGCTTCGAACTCTTGGACTCAAGTAATCCTCCCACCTCAGCCTCCCAAAATGCTGGGATTATAGACTTGAGCCACTGCATCTGGCCATTTAATTCTTCAGTACCAGATTTTTAAAAAAATATTATCTATCTCTTTGGTAAACTTGTTATTCGTATTCTGAATTATTTTTCTGATTCTTTTGTAGTAGTTTTCATTATTCTCTTGTGTCTCTCACTGAGCTTCTTTATTCTTTTTTTTTTTTTTTTCTGAGAGACAGGGTTTCACTCTTGTTGCCCAGGCTGGAGTGCAATGGCACAGTCTCAGCTCACTGC
Organism: Symphalangus syndactylus; assembly: GCF_028878055.3. Lineage (NCBI taxonomy): Eukaryota > Metazoa > Chordata > Mammalia > Primates > Hylobatidae > Symphalangus > Symphalangus syndactylus. The sequence continues at coordinate 124,305,638 of NC_072426.2, read as the reverse complement.
AACCTCTGCCTCCTGAGTTCAAGTGATTCTCCTGCCTCAGCCTCCCAAGTAGCTGGGATTACAGGCATCCACCACCATGCCCAGCTAATTTTTGTATTTTTAGTAGCGGGGGGGGTTTCATCATTTTGGCGGGTCTGGTCTCAAACTCCTGACCTCAGGTGATCCACGTGCCTCAGCCTCCCAAAGTGCTGGGATTATAGGCATGAGCTACCGTGCCTGGCCTGTAAATTTGTTTTTGACTGGGATATGTTGCTGGAGAATCATTATGTTCCTTTGGGTGTCCTTTTTTTTTTTTTTTTTTTTTTTGCTGTTTTATGTTTCCTCTGTCATTACATTGATATCTTTCCTCTGGTGTAGTAATGACTTTTTGAAATTATTTGAATTTGCTTTCATAGGGGAGGACTTTTTATTTGAAGACATATCTATGATGTTGGTTGGGTAGAGTGCATTGGCTTTGATTCTGGGTGTGTGTGGTAGTATAGTCTCTGTGATTTTTTTTCAGGTGTAAACAATGTCAGTGGTGTCTGTGATTTTTTGGGGGGCCTTAGGGTGCAGACTATTAATGGAGGCTGTGTTGAAGTTTTGCTGGGGACTGAGGTGCCATGTGTAGCGATTTTCAGGCCTCAGTGGTGACAGCAGTGGGCTGAGCATGCCTGTCCTTGGGCTCTAGGGCAGCATACACTGGCACCAGTATCAGTGGGTTGAGGTGAACCAATTCCTGGGCTTCCAGGTGGATTGCCCTGATTCTGGTAGTGGCAGTGATAGGCTGTGTGGGTGGGTGCACTCTCAGTCTTCTGGGTAGCCAGCATAGTATGGGTAAAGGTACAGATGACCCACTGGATCCTGAGTGGTGTATGTGGATATTGGCAGTGGGTGTGATGGTCTAGGCCTGCCAGTCTCTAGATTTGCAGGTTGTTCATGCAGGTAGATGCCAGCTGTGGTGGTAGCGGCAGGCGGGGGTAGCCCTATCCTCAGGATAGGTGTTGTGTTCAGGTGCCAATGGCAGTAGGCTGAGGGAGACAATTCCTGGGCCCCTAGTCTGCACGCTTTGGCATGGGGACCTGGTGAAGCTGAGCTGGCATGTCATCAGGCCCCCCAGTGATATGTGCAGACACCTATTATGGTAAGCAGGGACAGGGTGGTTCCCAGGCCCTGGAATGATTGGGTGAGGGGCAGCAGTGGCTGTGCTGTGCTGCTGCTACCAGGGAACATGGGGCTGCCTTTAATGGTGGCAGCCTAGGTCGGCAGTTGGGGACACATGCCCGCTTGTGCCTCGGTCCTGGCGGTGGCAGCCTGTTTCTTACTTCTGCTTGTGCACCAGCTGCTGGGCCGCAGGACAGTGCTCAGTCTGTTGTGGGCTGGGTTGTCAAAATGGTGCCTTGTTGTAGCTGCTTAGGACTTAGGGGGATTATGGGACTCAGTGCAATTTTCCTCAGTGGAGTGGTGCTGTTGCACCATTTCCAGACCGATCCTTATGTTAGTTTCAGAGCCCATGAGGTCCTAGGGACTCCCCAGTGGCTAGAATTGCAGGAGTCCACAGTGGGAATGTGGAGCACAGGGAGTCTCCCACTTACTCTTTCCCCACAGTGGGGATTGTCTCTCGGCTCCCAGCCGTGCAGGCTGTCTTGTTTCCTTCTCCTTCCTTTCTTTAGGTGTTTCTTGTCATTTTTCTATTGAATTCCAGTGTTCTTTCTTGTATTATCTATTCAAAGTGTGATTACTCACTATTCTGGTTATTCCTAGTGGAGGAGGCAAGTAGGAGATGCCTCTAGTCAGCCGTCTTGAAGCCCTTGACAGTTCCTAAGTTTTAAATTGTGTGCAGCTCTGAGTAGTGTGATGAAATCTCAAGCATTCTGCTCCATCCTGCCTAGGATGCAAATCATCCCTTTGTCCAGCGTATCCATGCTCTACGTATATGCTACCTGTCCTTTAGTCACTTAGTAGCCCTCTCTACTATCAGATTGACTGTCATGGTATTGCAGTGTTTAAGTAACCCTTATTTTACTTAATAATGTCTGGGACAAGAGTAGTGATGTTGGCAATTTGGATATGACACAGAGACATTGTAAAGCGCTTTTTTTAAGTGAATAGGTGGAAGTTCTTGACTTACAAGGAAAAAAAAATCATATGCTGAGGTTGCTAAGGTTTGCAGTATGTACAAATCTTCTATCCATGTAATTGTGAATTACACAGATGCTCCTTGACTTGATGCACTTACATCTAAAGCTGAAAATATTGTAAGTTGAAAATACTTGTTGATTTATGATAGTTTTGACTTTTCAACTTACAATGAGTTTATTGGGATGTAACTCCATTGTTAAATTGGGGTTTGTGCTGAATGCTTATTGCTTTCACACCATCATAAAGTTGAAAAATTGTAAGTCAAACTGTCAAAAATTGGAAACTGTGTATGGTTCTAACTGTTCTATTTTATTACTAGTTATTGTTGTTAATCTCTTATTGTGCCTAATTTATAAATTAAACTTTATCATAGGTATGTGTGTATACAAAAAAACGTAGTGTATATAGCATTTGGTATTATCTGTGGTTTTAGGTATCCACTAGGGGTCTTGCAATATATACCCTGTAGATCAAGAGGGACTACTGTTTATGTTTCATAAGAGTAGAGATTTTTGTCTGTTTTGCTTATTGCATCCCTAGCCCCTAGAAGAGTACTTGACACATAGTATGTGCTTAGGAAATGTTTATTACCAGAACGTATGGATTAAGTTTGCCTGGAGCCTCAGGGGGTATATTATACCTGAAATTTTTTTTTTTTTTGATTTTTTAAATTTGTCATTCTGGGGTTTGCTGTTCATGCCAGTAGTGTAAATTTGGACTTCCAAACCTATGTGAATAGCAGAATTTTACTATCTTAGAGGAAATCTCAGAATTTTACTATCTTAGAGGAAACTTAAAAATAATCAGTAGTGACCAGGCACGGTGGCTCATGCATGTAATCCCAGGACTTTGGGAGGCAGAGGCAGGAAGATCATTTGAGCCCAGGAGTTCGAGACCAGCCTGGGCAACATAGTGAGACCCTATCTCTATAGAATTTAAAAAAAAAGGGAAATCAGCAGCCCAGCCAAAGACTAGTTATTTGTAATTTCCTGTGCCAGGGAAGTTTTTTTGTGGGGGAGAGGCAGAATCTACTCTTTTACTGAGGGTCAACCTTTTGAGGATCCCATATTTATATAGAGATTTTATCTCTACTTCCCCATCTTGAGTGAGTACTTTTTTTGTTTGTTTGTTTCTAAAAAGGAAATAAAATTCAAGCCCCCTAGTACTAGCTTCCTCTTTCTTGCCTCTTCAGCAGTTGTAATAGAAGTTCAGATACTTATTTTTCTGTTTCTTCTTCACTTTAGGCTTGGGGATTTTCCTTTCTTTCTTTCTTTGCAAACTCAAGCTCAGTTCTACATTGAAAAGTATTTTTTGTTATATTTACCTAATATTTGTAGGCATTTGTAAAGTGATGATTTTAAAGGTTATATTAGTTCATTATCTGCTGGAAGTCTAAGGTATAACTTATGGAAGTGATGAATACATGATAGCCATTGAATAAATATAGGACCACCTTAGGCTACAGTTGACCAACTTATTTTTCTGCTTAGAAATACCTTAGATAATTTCAGATAATGGAGTTCTAGTGTAGATCACTGAAGAAATTGTAGGAAGAGAAAATTAGTCATTTTTCTTCTTTCCTAAATGCTTACATGTATTTATACATACAGGCAGATGAGCAATTGTTATCTTAGAAAGCAACCTTGTATTACCAAAACAAAATATAGATTTATTCATGGGGGATTTTATGTGTGGAGGTGGTGTTTTAAAATTTTAGTAATTAAGTGAATTTTCCTTCCGGGTGCGGTTGCTCATGCCTGTGATCCCGACACTTTGGGAGGCTCAGGCGGGAGGACTGCTTGAGGCCAGGAGTTCAAGACCACCCAGGGCAACATAGTGAGATCCTATATCTACAAAAAAATTAAAAAATCAGGTCTACATGGTAGTGTGTGCCTGTAGTCCTACCCACTGGAGGGGGTGAGGTGGCAGGATCACGTGAGCCCAGGAGTTTGAGACTGTAGCAAACTATGATTATGCCACTGTACTATATCCTGGGCGACAGAATGAGACCCTATCTCTCTTTTTTTTTTTTTTTGAGACGGAGTTTCGCTCTTGTTGCCCAGGCTGGAGTGCAGTGGTGTGATCTCGGCTCACTGCAACCTCTGCCCCCTGGGTTCAAGCGATTCTCTTGCCTCAGCCTCCCAAGTAGCTGGGATTACAGTCATGCACCACCACGCCCAGCTAATTTTGTATTTTTTTAGTAGAGACGGGGTTTCTCCATCTCGGTCAGGCCAGTCCCGAACTCCCGACCTCAGGTGATCCACCCGCCTTGGCCTCCCAAAGTGCTGGGATTACAGGCGTGAGCCACCGTGCCCGGCTGAGACCCTATCTCTTAAAAAAGAAAAAAAAAAGAGTTTTCATAGCTTTTACAATTATAGACTGGCCAGGCGCAATGGCTCATGCTTGTAATCCTAGCACTTTGGGAAGCTGAGGTGGGCGGATCACTTGAGGTCAGGAGTCAGAGACAAGCCTGGCCAACATGATGAAACCCTGTCTACTAAAAATACAAAAATTAACTGGTTGTGGTGGTGTGCGCCTGTAATCCTAGCTACTCGGGAGGCTCAGGCATGGGAATCGCTTGAACCTGGGAGGCGGAGGTTGCAGTAAGCCGAGATTGCGCCACTGCACTCCAGCCTGGGCGACAGAGAGAGACTCTGTCTCAAAAAGGATTATAAAAAAAAAAAGAATTGTAGAACGTTTTAGGATAATATAAAGGAGTCATGTTTTTTTCCCCTAACCGCTGCACACTTGAAATAAACAACCTAGAGCAAAATACTACTTTATCTTAATTCTTTTTTTTTCCCCTTAGGCATCTTTCTTGCAGGATCGTCTTAAGTCTTTATAAGTTCTTAGTCGTTTAGATTGAATACAAGTAACCTGCATAGAAATCCCATTTGTATCAACAGAGAACTTAACTATTTTTAGTGAATTATACTATCTTTAACATGTTTATCTGCGTGGGGATGAACTTTTGAAACAAAATAGTTTGAGTGAGTCAAATGATGACCATTTGGTAGTCACTTGAATATTACACATAAATTGACACAATGACTTTTGACATAAAAATTTCAGGAGTCATTTCTATTTGTAGGGACTGCTCTGTTTCTTTATTTACATAAAGTATTTCAGAAAATTTTCAATTTAGCCAAGTTCTACATTTAGCATAACATATTGCACAAATATCTTTCTAGTTTTTATTGTTAGACACTGACTTTATTCTATAGTGCTGAATGCACTGTGCGAGAACAGTCACATCAAGTTAGTTAAGTGGTGCTTCAGAAGGAAAGATTGAAATTAATGCCACATGTATCCCGAACTTAAAATAAAAATAAAAAAAGAAATTAATGCTTTGCTTTATGATCCAGTTATAACAGAATGGAACCTAGATGTAAGTCAGGGTGTATATCTGAGTCTGCTGATAAACATAAGTGTTTTACAGGGATTATTTTATTTTTTCCATGTAACAACTCCATGGGGCAGTACTTTATTAAACTGGATTTATAGCATGAAAACAGGATTGGAGTGGTCAATGATGCTCAAGTGCCATAGTTAGTAAGATGACATTTGGACTCAGGTTGTTTGAATTTGAATTTTGTGTGTACCAAGTTATACTGTGTGATTATTAATGTAAGTTATGTTCTTATATTAGAACCTAATTTGACTAAATTTTTCAAGAATTGTATTAGGTTATGATAATTAGAAACATTGTTAAGAGTGATAAGCTTTGAGAAAACGAATTATTTTAAAACTTTTATCATTGATTTAACAATGCATACTTTGATTCTTTGCATCTATTTCTTCATGTGTCAAATGGTGCATGGTAGTTCATATGTATTTAAGATATCCACCAGTCAATTTTCTGTTATTTTGCTAATCAGGAAAAAACGGAATGACCAACTCTTTAATATTTAGGGATTGATCATACCTCTAGTTGTGGCTTATGAATATTATTCTTAACCTGTATTACTTGTGTTTTGTTCATGGCTTTTTTAGGCAATGCTTTAGTCTGAGGGTAGGAATATGGAAGAAAAGAAAAATCAAATTAGTACTATTTTGCTACTTGTGTCTTTTGAAAATATTTAGAAAAAGTTGAGAATTAAACCAGATAGTTAAAAAGTCTGGCATATCTTTGGGAGTTTCATTTATGCTAAATTCTCATTGTCATAGGATGTAAATGTTCACTTGAACTGTGAAATTTTTGAGTACTCTGAGGATGTCCTGATTACCAATTAATGCCCAAGTTTGAATTGTCTCCTACTTCGAAATGCTAATTCCATCTTGACTTTTTTTTTTTGGTTGTTGTTGATCATTATTGTTTCCAGAAATGTATCTCCTGAATCACTTCATTTCTACCTTGCTCACACAAGACCCAGATGTCTTCCTTGGCACTGGGACCTTTACTGAAGTCTCTCCCCACTTCATAGAAAAGGAATATTTTCTTATTTCCTTCTGAACCTATTTGAGATCCCCTGTAGCTCTGCTCTGGCTTCTATATTTAATGCAGAAATGGTAAAGAAGAAATTATTATTTCTAATATCCAAATTTTTCCAATAGAAATTATGGGATAATAACTAATATTTATTGAGGTATTTTGTGACCTATTAAGTACCAGTTCTTGGTCGTCATTTCTTCCCACTTTTCTTCCTTGTTTACTCAACTCTGGATGCCATGGCCCTTTTGTACTTCCTAAAGCAAGCCAAGCATAGTCTTACCTTAGGGCCTTTGAACTTATTTTTTCCTTTGCCTAGAATGATCTCCTCTCAAATATCTAATTATTGCATGACTATCAATAAGCAATTGTAATGTTTCTATCCAGAAACATTACAGTTGTTTGATTTTTTCATATTCATGTTTTTTACAGTTTCTTTTCCTCAGTCATACTTTTGATATCTCTTTTATTTCCTTAAACATTAACATTTTTATATTATATATCTGATTATTCTCATGTTCCTCATTGTTTCTTCTGTTCCTGAAAGGCTTGTTCTGCTGATTCTTGGGGGCTTTTTTCATTATTTTGTGAATTTCTTTTTAATTGTGAGGTAAGCTTCCATGGATTTTTATTTGTGAATATCATTGGAGCTTGGGTTTAGTGTACTCCTCTTGGCTGGATTGGTGTTTGCTTCTGTCATGCTCTAGTCTCTTCCAACCCAGAATCTCTCGAAACTGAATTTTTAGTTTGAGTTTTTCTAGAACACATAGGTAGTATGAATTTTGTCCTTAAACTGGAGTGAGAGAAGGGTGACTTCGTTTTTTCTCTTCCACTGAGACTGGGAAAGGCAAACATGCCAACTGTGATCTCTGTTTAGCATGTTGTTTACCCCCCTCCTCAGTTTGTCCACTGAGTGTTGCTTTTCAGATTTCCCACCTTGTTTAGGCCCCAACCTTTATGTCCTTCTCACCAGTCCCTTAAACTGACTTCCAAGCCACTGGGGATTGATGGATGCTCCCAGGGGAGAGGCTGGTTTCAGTGCTCACCAATGCTTTGTTGTTTTTTCTTTCTTTCAGCTCAGCCACTCATGAAAAATGCTGTTTTTGTTTTGTTTAATATTCAGCATTTTAAGAAATTCTGAATCACAAGTACTTTTCTGGGCATCTAGTCTACCATATTGCCAGAAATGGATCTGATTTCTTCCCCCAGTTCTCTGTATGACCCTCTTCTTCATTCTCTTATGGTCTTTGTTAAAATTTGTGGCCTTATTAGAGAACCTTTCCCCACTACCAAAATAGTATCCTTCTCCTTGTTACTCTTTATCTCTTCTATCCTGCTTTATTTTCATAGCATTAACTCCATCAGATTTTTATTGAGTGTTTTCTTTTATTAGAATACGCACTCCATAAAAGTAGGGACTTACTTTTTTTGTTTACTGTTTCATTGCCAGGGCCTTGGGGCCTTGTACCTAACATGTAGTAGGTGCTTAATAAATACATGTTGGATGAATGACTGTGGTAAGTGCTTTAGATTCCCTCTTTTAATTTTCATAGTAACTCTTGTGGAGCAGGTGATTTTATCATCTCCATTTTAAAGGTGAGGAATATTAGACTTGTAGAATTAATTACCCCAGTCAAGGTCACAAAAGATGTTGAACCTCAGGCAGCCTCAGAATGCTCTGTTCTCCTAAACACTGTACTTTGGTATTGATAGTGGTAGTGGTGGTGGTGGTGATGGTGGTGGGGTTGGTTCTTCAGCAGGTTGGTGTAATACCCTAGTATTGTTTAGCTATGCTTTAGTGTCACATTGTTTCTTTGGGGCAATATATTCTAAATTTCACATAATTGATTTTTTTTTTTTTTTTTTGAGACAGAGTCTTGCTGTGTCGCCCAGGCTAGAGTGCAGTGGCATGATCTCGGCTCACTGCAACCTCTGCCTTCCGGGTTCAAGCGATTCTCTCGCCTCAGCCTCCCGAGTATCTGTGACTACAGGTGTGTGTCACCATGCCTGGCTACTTTTTGTATTTTTAGTAGAGTCGGGGTTTCACCATATTGGCCAGGCTGGTCTGAAACACCTGACCTCGTGATCCGCCTGCCTCAGCCTCCCAAAGTGCTGCGATTACAGGTGTGAGCCACCATGCCTGGCCATAGAGTTCTTATATATTAAAACACCTACTTGGGGGCTGTGGCTTGCACCTGTAATTTCAGCTCTTTGGGAGGCCGTGGTGGGTGGATAACTTCAGATCAGGAGTTTGAGACCAGCCTGGCCAACATGGCGAAACCCCATCTCTACTAACAATACAAAAATTAGTGAGGCAGGGTGGTGGTGCGTGCCTGTAGTCCTGGCTACTTGGGAGGCTGAGGCAGGAGAATTGCTTAAACCCTGGAGGCAGAGGTTCCAGTGATCCAAGATTGTGCCATTGTACTCCAGCCTGGGTGACAGAGTGAGACTCTGTCTCAAAACAAAAAAACAAAAACAAAAAAACAAACACTTTATAGGCACTTAATTAATGCTAATTACTGTCCCCCCACCCCCAATTTATAAACAGCCAATAAAAACTCATTTTGGTGAGTTTGATATACTGTTCATAAAATCTGATGGCCGGGCATGGTGGTTCACACCTGTAATCTCAGCACTTTGGGAGGCCCAGGTGGGTGGATCACAAGGTCAAGAGATCGAGACCATTCTGGCCAACATGGGAAAACCCTGTCTCTACTGAAAATACAAAAATTAGCTGGGCATGGTGGTGTGCAGCTGTAGTTCCAGCCACTCGGGAGGCTGAGGCAAGAGAATAGCTTGAACCTGGGAGACAGAGGTTGCAGTGAGCCGAGATCGCGCCACTGCACTCCAGCCTGGTGACAGAGTGAGACTGCATCTCAAAAAAAAAAAAAAAAATTGATATGCTGTTTTTCATAGAACATTTTAGACATACACAAAAGCAGAAAAGAAAACCTATGAACTCATCAGCCAGCTTTAATCATTATCAACATTCTTGCATTTTTTCATATGTCATTTTAACCAATGACATCATGGCCTCTATATGTTTGTTTTCTTTGCCTCTCTGTGATTTGTTTCTTGGAATTATTATGCTTTAATTAAGGTTACAAAACTTTGGGGAACAATTTTCTAGGAACTTAAAGTCTGCTGCCAAAGTTTATATGAAACTGATGAAATAATATCCATGGTGTGTTGAATGTAGTAGTACCATGCTCAATAATGGGATCCAGTGTGTCCTGTAGTGTTCTATTTTGAGGGTGCTGGCAATTTGATTCTTTATCCCTTCAAATAATTTTGAATAATTTTGGATTTAAAATTGCCTGAGGTCACCATGGGTTTATACATAGGGTTTGACTTTATTATTTTTTTCTTGTGTATTTGAGATAGAAGTCTAATAATCTACGATGATAGATGCTGATTTGGGTTTGATATTATAGGAAGAATTCTCAATAAGGTGAATGCGCTTGTTTTTTTTTTTTTGAGACGGAGTCTTGCTCTGTCATCCAGGCTGTAGTGAAGTTGTGTGATCTCCGCTAACTACAACCTCTGCCTCCTGGGTTCAAGCAATTCTCCTGCCTCAGCCTCCTGGGTAGCTGGTATTACAGGCACTCACCTGGACACCTGGCTATTTTTTGTGTTTTTAGTAGAGACAGGGTTTTCCCATGTTGGCCAGGCTGGTCTCGAGCTCCTGACCTCAGGTGATCTGCCTGCCTCGGCCTCTCAAAGTGCTGGGATTACAGGTGTGAGCCACCGCGCCTGGCCTGTTTTTTTTGTTTTTTTTTGTTTTTATGGATACAGAGACTCACTCTGTCACCCAGGCTGGAGTGCAGTGGTGCGATCTCAGCTCACTGCCACCTCTGTCTCCCAGGTTCAAGCGATTCTCCTGTCTCAGCCTGCCGAGTAGCTGGGATTACAGGTGCCTGCCACCATGCCTGGCTAATTTTTGTATTTTAGTAGAGACAGGGTTTTGCCATGTTGGCCCACCTGTTTTCCAGCTCCTGACTGAACTAAGTGATCTGCCTGCCTCAGTCTCCCAAAGTGCTGGGATTACAGGTGAGCCACCACAACTGGCCTGAATGAACTTGCTGATTGGCATTTTTATCCTTTATGGTAGAGATTTATATGCATACTTCTGTAAGTTCCTTATTTTCAGTAACCTTTAAGGCATTAGCACAATTTCTTCAATACTTATTGTATTGGCTTTGAGAAAGACTTGATGTATTTTTGTTTTGCTCTTGTCATTACTGGAGTAGGAGTAAAATATTCTTAATTGCAAATCAAAGTCTGTTACAATCCTGGGAGCTTTTAATCATTGGGACCACTGTGTAATTTAAGTTCTTATTTCTAGCTGGAAATGCCAATTAATTGGTTATAGATGAGGAGAACCCTTCTTATGTAAATCTGAAGACATGAAAACTTGATATGGAACAAAATTTTAAGAATGATTTTGCCTGAGACATGTCAAATTTTGACTCTAATGAGGCTGTTTTCAGCTAGCTTCTCTACTCCCTGGCCCCACAGCGTATATTGTTGGTTGAATGGAATATCCTATGATTTTTTTCTGTTCTTTAGCAGCAGGTGGAAGCTTCCACAGATTCCCTTTCTCTCCTTTCACCTATTGCACAAGTATCATTTTCTTTACTGCTTTCCCCTTCACTTCCTTGCCCCTTGGACTGCTGCTTTTCCTTAGGATCTGTATTCTGTTCTTCTGCAGTTAGAAGCTTCCTTGGCATCCTACGTCAAGTGAAAAGGCTTGTAAAATCTTTGTTTTCAGTCACCACAACATGAGTAGATCTCTGTTTTATTTTTATGGTACGTTTGCTACCCTTTATGGAATGATAAAAATTAGCATGATGGCTTTGGTTTATGTATTGGAGATTTCAGTGATTGGTTTGGAAACAGTTGGGATAGTAGTCTACTTCCTTCCCTTTATTTTAACCATCTTACCAGATTGACAGATTTTGTCAGATTTGTCTACATTCTGTTTCAGACCATGTTTTAGCATCCTCTGATGGTTAAGAAGGAGGCCAAAAGTTGACCAAGTCTGTAGTACCTCAGGTCTATGTACATATTCTCATAAGGAGCATGCAACCTAGATCCCTCCTTTGTGCTCCTATGAGAATCTAATGCCACCACTGATCTGACAGGAGGTGGAGCTCAGGTGGTAATGCTCGCTTGCCTGTCGCTGATCTCCTGCTGAGGTGGAACAGTTTCATCTTGAAACCATCCACCCACCTCTGACCCCCATTCTGTGGAAAAATTGTCTTTTGTGAAACTGATCCCTAGTGCCATAAAGGTTGGGGACTGCTATTTTAATGTATAATTTTAAGATCCTGATGACCTGAAAGCACCCTTAACAGACTGTGTTCAATTCTATATTGTAAATAATTTGGGTGGATTTGCCTGTGTGACTGTAAAAAATACACTTTTAAGGAGTTCAAGACCAGCCTGGTCAACAAAGTGAGACCCCCATCTCTACCAAAAAAAAAAAAAGGACTTTTATACATTTAAAATGTTTTAGTTATAATATGTATTAAATATACTGGGAAAAATTTAATGTTGATTTAAAATTAGAGTAGTAAGATAGTAAAGAATCATTTGGATTTTAAACTATCATTCTTAGGTATTTTATTTTTTCCTCCTAACAACATGATATAAAAATATGACCATTAAAAATGTGCAATTCTAGATTTCAACCTGTATTTATTAAATTTTTATCTTGGCTAAAATGCTAAATACAAAAACTTTGCAGTACAATTTATATAGACTGAACTAACATAAAATAGTTATTTTGATTTTACTAGTTCCATGGTGGGGCTTTTCTCATAGGTCTTATTTTAGAAGGGAACATGAGCTTATGTTTTATTTTTTTGTTTTAAAATATAAGCTTTTTTTTTTTTTTTTTTTTTTTTTTGAGATGGAGTCTAGCTCTGTCACCCAGGCTGGAGTGCAGTGATGCGATCTTGGCTCACTGCAACCTTCACCCCCAGGTTCAAGTGATCCTCCTGCCTCAGCCTCTCGAGTAGCTGGGATTACAGGTGCCTGCCACCATGCCTGGTTAATTTTTTGTATTTTTAGTAGAGATGGGGTTTCGCCATGTTGGCCAGGCTAGTCTTGAACTCTCTACCTCAGGTGATCCACCCGCCTCGGCCTCCCAAAGTACTGGGATTACAGGCATGAGCCACCATGCTTTTTAAGACTTATTTAAAAATGCTTAATTACTTTCTTAAGAGTTAGATAGCTAGATAGACAAATTTGAGTGTTAGAGAATTGCTGCTAGGAAGAACGGTTTTGTGATTTGTATTTTTTTTTTAAGCCATCACTTTTATAATCCCATTTACTTTTTTCCTTTCCTTTGCTACCTCAGCCTTTCTCCTTAAGGTGTGAATACATTATAATAAAACCTAATGTTTCTCTGTCTGGCTGTCTCTCACTCTGTTACAGACATACACAAATTTATTTGGAAAGTCAAGGCATAGTAAGGAAGAAAATGTACATGTTAGCATATGAAGAAAGGTTAGTGATAAGAATGAAGACTTGTAGCAAATTACCTTTTAAATCTTTTATTGACAGATGGCATGTCAATTAAGAAATTGTATATATTTATTTTGGAATACTAGATATGCTATCAAATCCTAAAGTTCTTTAGATTGCAAACATTTTCTTATGTTTGGTTTATTTTTCTCTCTGACTGGATTTTAACAGGTTGATTGAAATTAGCTAGTTTTATTGGCAGGCTGTAGTGTGGTTCTTTGTGGTTTACTACCCTTATCTTCTGATTCAGAAAGATTTGAACTAACTGCCCTTGAGCTGTTGGAGTTGGGGGTGGGCAGTAGAGGAAATTGGGCTTGTGGCTTGAATTAAGTGCCTTCAGAGGTTGGAAACAGCCTGGCATAATAGGAACTGAATAAATATTTGTCAAATGAATAAATAAATGCATACGTGAATAAAAACATCCCAGAAGTATTTCTGGTAGAAAGATGAGTATGACCATACAACTCTACTTTTACATGTAAGTATCTTGAGAGTTCACATGATAACTGGTCTCTAATTCTTACCCTATCAGTCATTGTAGTTTTTTTTTTTTTTTTTTAAGATGGCCGGCCTGTCGTGGTGGCTCACACCTGTAATCCCAGCAGTTTGGGAGGCCGAGGTGGGTGGATCACCTGAGGACGGGAGTTCGAGACCAGCCTGGCCAACATGGTGAAACCTCGTATCTACTAAAAAATACAAAAAATTAGCCAGGTATGGTGGCAGGCACCTGTAATCCCAGCTACTCGGGAGGCTGAGGCAGGAGAATCACTTGAACCCAGAGGCAGAGGTTGCAGTGAGCTGAGATCGTGCCACTGCACTCCAGCCTAGGTGACAGAGCGAGACTCCATCTCCAAAAAAAAAAAATAAAGAGTGCTTCCTTTGTCACCCAGGCTGGCGTGCAGTGGCATGAACACAGCTCACTGCAGCCTCAACCTCCTGGGGTCAAGCATTCCTTCTGCCTCAGCTTCCTCAGTAGCTGGGACTACAGGCATGCTCCATCACACCTGGCTAATTTTTGATTTTCTGTAGAGACAGGTTTTGCCATGTTGCCCAGGCCAGTCTTGAACTTCTGACTTCAAGTGTTCCTCCTGCCTCAGCCTCCCAAATGCTGGGACTACAGGTGTGAGCCACTGCACCTGGCTAAAAACTTCACTTTTCTAATCTCTTAATTTTGTGGTAGAAATATTTGAGTTTTATAATGTTGTTTTTTCTTTTTGTTTTTTTCTTTGAGACAGGGTCTTGCTCTGTTGCCCAGGCTGGAGTATAGTGGCACAGTCACTGCTTACTGCAGCCTTGACTTCCTGGGCTCAGGTGATCAGAAAGTTTTAAAGTGGAAAAATCATCAGATTGGATAATTCCTAGGAAATCATTTGGTTTACAGTTTTCTTCTCCCACTTTCCAGTTCTGCACCTTTTGTGTAAATCCATAGGTCACAGTGTAGGTTTTCAGATGGTTTTCCCAGCTCAGTGAATTCATGGTTAAATTTGTTCCATTATATTAATAGTCTCCTGATTCACTTGGTAAAACTGATAAGCATTGCCCTACATTCTGTGGCTTGTTTACTTGTTGTCCTCTGTAGTTTGACCCATCTTAGTAATCTTCCTTTAATTCCTTCCAGAAGGGGAAATGTGGTGGTAAAAAATGCAAATTACAAGAGAAACTGGTATTTTTTATTCTATGGGTGTTTTTTTTTTTTTTTTTGGCAAATACAAATGAAATAAAATAAAAAAATCTCTGATAATCCTAGCATTCATTATATTTTTACAGGGAGTTTACTGACAGTTGAATTGTCTTCTTACTGTATTTAAATCCCATATTTACTGTAACATTACATTGTTTCCTCTTGTTACACGTATTTTATTTTGGATGATCACCTATTAAATAATCTAATAGTTTTTAGTTCCCTCTAAACCTAGTTTTCAAGGGGCATTTTATTTTTTGAAGCTTTAAAGCCCATTTAAAACATTACATATTTTAATAGCTTAACGACTTTTCTGAACTTATTAACCATCCCCACTTCCCCTAACCCCACTACCCTTCCAAGCCTCTGGTAACCATCCTTCTACTCTTTATCTCAATGAGTTCAGTTGGTTTAATTTTTAGCTCTCATGAATAAGTGAGAACATGTGAAGCTTGTCTTTCTGTGCCTGGCTTATTTCACTTAACATAATGATCTCCAGTGCCATCATGTTTTGCAAATGACAAGATCTCTTTCTTATGGCTGAGTAGTATGTGTATATGTACCACATTTTCTTTACCCATTCATCTGTTGATGGACACTTAGGTTGCTTCCAAATGTTGGCTATTGTGAAGTGCTGCAACAAACATGGGAATGCAGATGTCTCTTCAATATATAGATTTCCTTTCTTTTGGGTTTTTACCTAGTAGTGGGATTGCTGGATTATATGGTAGCTCTGTTTTTAATTTTTTGAGGAACCTCCAAAGTGTTCTTGTAGTGATTATACTAATTTACATTCCCACCACCAGTGTATGAGGGTTCTCTTTACTAAACGTCTTTGTCAGCATTTGTTATTACCTGTCTTTTGGATATAAGCTGTTATAACTGGAGTGAGATGATATCTCATTGTAGTTTTGATTTGCATTTCTTTGATGATCAATGATGTTGACAACACCTTTTGATATGCCTGTTTGCCATTTGTATGTCTTCTTTTGAGAAATATGTATTCAGGTCTTTTGCCCATTTTAAAATCAGAATATTAGATTTTTTCCTATAGAGTTGTTTGAACTCCTTATATATTCTGGTTATTAATCCCTTGTCAGATGGGTAGTTTGCAAATATTTTCTCCCTTTCTGTGGTTGTTTCTTCACTTTGTGATTTTTTTTTTGCTGTGCAGAAGCTTTTTAGTTACTTGATGTGATCCCATGTGTCGGTTTATGCTTTGGTTGCCTGTACTTGAGGGATATTACTGAAGAAATCTTTGTCCAGACCTGGAGTGTCTCCCCCATAATCTCTTTTAGTGGTTTTCTGGCTGGAGGTCTTAGATTTAAGTCTTTATTCCATTTTGATTTTATTTTTGTATATGGTGAGAGATAGGGGTCTAGTTTCATTTTTTTGCATGTGGATATCCACCTTTCCCAGCACCATTTATTGAAGAGACTGTCTTTTCCTCAGTGTATGTCCTTTTTTTTTTTTTTTTTTTCTGAGACAGAGTCTCGGTCTGTCACCCAGTCTGGAGTGCAGTGGCGCGATCTTGGCTCACTGCAAGCTCCGCCTCCCCGGTTCATGCCATTCTCCTGCCTCAGCCTCCCTAGTATCTGGGGCTACAGGCACCTCCACCACACCTGGCTAATTTTTTGTATTTTTAGTAGAGATAGGGTTTCACCGTGTTAGCCAGGATGGTCTCGATCTCCTGACCTCATGATCCACCCACCTCAGCCCCTCAAAGTGCTGGGATTACAGGTGTGAGCCACCGTGTCCGGCCCCCAAAGGTTCTTGGCACCTTTGTTGAAATTGAGTTCACTGTAGGTGTATGGATTTGTTTCTGAGTTGTCTGTTCTGTTCTTCTGGTCTGTGTGTCTGTTTCTGTGCTAGTACCATGCTGTTTTGGTTACTATAGCTGTGTGGTATAAATTGAAGTCAGGTACTGTGATTCTTCCAGTTTTGTTCTTTTGCTCAGGATAGCTTTGGCTATTCTGGGTCTTTTGTGGTTCCATATACATTTTAGATTTTTTTTTTTTTCCAGACAGAGTCTCACTCTGTCACCAAGGCTGGAGTGCAATGGTGTGATCTCGGCTCACTGCAACCTCCCCTTCCCAGGTTCAGGCGATTCTCCCACCTCAGCCTCCTGAGTAGCTGGGACTACAGGCGCCTGCCACCATGCCCTGCTAATTTTTTTGTATTTTTAGTAGAGACAAGGTTTCACTATGTTGGCCAGGCTGGTCTCGAACTTCTGACCTTGTGATCTGCCCACCTCAGCCTCCCAAAGTGCTGGGATTACAGGCGTGAGCCACTGCACACAGCTAAATTTTTTTTTTTTTTATTTCTCTGAAGAATGTCATTAGTTTTTTGATAGGGATTGCATTGAATCTGTAGATTGCTTTGGGTACTATGGACATTTTAACAGTATTGATTCTTGCAATTCATGAACATGGAATATCTTTCCATTTTTTGGTGTCCTTTTCACTTTTTTTCACCAGTATTTTATTGTTTTCATTGTAGAGATCTTTTAATTCTTTGGTTAATTCCTAGGTATTTATTTGTAGCTATTTTAAATGGGATTACTTTTTTTGATTTCATGTTCAGATGGTTTGCTGTTGGCATATAGAAATGCTACTGATTTTCATATGTTGATTTTGTATTCTACAGCTTTACTGAATTAATCACTTCTAATAGTTTTTTGGTGGATTCTTAAGGTTTTTCCAAATATAAGATCATATCATATGCAAACAAGGGCAATTTAACTTCTTCCTTTCCAATTTGGATTCTCCTTCGCCTTCCCCTTCCTTTTCTCTCTGAGTTTCACTATATCACCCAAGTGCAGTGGCGTGATCTCGGCTCAGTGCAACCTCTGCCTCCCAGGTTCAAGCGATTCTCCTGCCTCAGCCCCCTCTCCCCCGGGCAGCTGGGACCACAGGCAAGTGCCACCACTCTTTATTTCTTTCTCTTGTCTGATTGCTCTAGCTATGGCTTCCAGTACTATGTTTAATAACAGTGGTAATAGTGGGCTTCTTTGTTGTGTTCCAGATCTTAGAGGAAAGAATTTCAGTTTTCCCCCATCAGTATGATACTATCTGTGGTCTGTCATATATGGCTTTTATTATGTTGAGGTATGCCTCTTCTCTCCCAAGTTTTTTGAGGGTTTTTTTTGTCATGATGGGACATTGAATTTTGTCAAATGCTTTTTCAGCATCAGTTGAAATGATCTTGTTGTTTTGTTCTCCATTGTGTTAATATGATGTATCATGTTGATTGATTTGCATATGTTGGACCATCTTTGTATCCCTGGGATAAATCTCACTTGGTCATGATAAATGATCTTTTTCATTTGTTGTTAAATTCAGCTTGCTATTATAGTATTTTGTTGAGGATTTTCACGTGAATATTCATCAGAGCTAGTGGCATACAGTTTTCTTTTTTTGATGTGTCTTTGTCTCTTTTGGTATCAGGGTAATACTGGCCATGTTGAATGAGTTTGGAAGTATTCCCTCTATTTTTCAGAATAATTTGAGTAGGATTGGTATTAGTTCTTTAAATGTTTGTTAGAATCCAGCAGTAAAGCCGTCAGGTCCTGGACTTTTCTTTACTGTGAGACACTTTATTATGGCTTCAATCTCATTACTTGTTATTGGTCTGTTTAGACTTTGGATTTCTTCCTGGTTCAATATTGGTAGGTTGTATGTTTTCTGATTTGCGGTTACCATGAAGCTTGCAAATACTGCCTTATAACTTATTATTTTAAAGTGGTGACAGTTTAACACTGATTGCTTAAACAAAGAAGCAAAAAGAAAACTAATAAAAGCTCTACACTTTACCTTTATCTCCCTGCTTTTTTGTGATTTCTTTTTTTTTTTTTTTTTTTTGAGGCGGAGTCTCCCTCTGTCACCCAGGTTGGAGTGCAGTGGCGCGATCTCGGCTCACTGCAAGCTCCGCCTCCCGGGTTCACGCCATTCTCCTGCCTCAGCCTCTCTGAGTAGCTGGGACTACAGGCGCCCGCCACCACGCCCGGCTAATTTTTTGTATTTTTAGTAGAGACAGGGTTTCACGGTGGTCTCGATCTCCTGACCTCGTGATCTACTCGCCTCCGCCTCCCAAAGTGCTGGGATTACAAGCGAGAGCCACCGCGCCTGGCCCTATCTCCCTGCTTTTTAACTGTTTGTTGTTTCCGTTTATATTTTATTGTACTGTCTGTGTTCATCTTTTAGTCATTCTACTTAAGAGTAATTTATATGCCCAAGTTATGGTGTTAACTGTGTTTTTCTGTATACTTACTGTTGCCAATTAATTTTGTACTTTCAGATGATTTCTTTTCTTGTTGCTTACTAACATCTTCTTTTTGATTCAGGAACTAACTTCCTTTAGCATTTCTTGTAGGACAGGTTTGGTGATGAAACACCTCAGCTTTTGTTTGTCTTGGAAGTCTTAATTTCTTCTTCATGTTTGAAGGATATTTTCACTGGATATAATGTTCTAGGGTAAGAGTTTTTTTCCATCTGCACCTTAAATATATTCATGCCACTCTCATGTGGCTTTAAGGTTTCCACTGAAAAGTCAGCTGCCAGATGTATTGGAGCTCCATTGTATGCTATTTGTTTCTTTTCTCCTGCCCCTTTTAGGATCCTTTCCTTATTCTTGATCTTTGGGAGTTTGATTATTAAATGCCTTGAGGTAGTCTTTGGGTTAAATCTGCTTGATGTTCTTTATCCTTCTCGTACTTGAGCATTGATATCTTTCTCTAGGTTTGCAAAGTTCTCTGTTATTATCCCTTTGAGTAGACTTTCTACCCCTATCTCTTTCTTCACTTCCTTTTTAAGGACAATAACTCTTAGATTTGTCCTTTTGAGGCTGTTTTCTAGATCTTGTAGGCATGCTTCATTCTTTTGTATTCTTTTTTTTGTTTTTGTCTCCTCTAAGTGTGTATTTCAAATAGGCTGTCTTCAAGCTTACTAATTCTTTCTTCTGTTTGATCAATTCTGTTAAGAGATTCTGATGCATTCTTTAATATATCAGTTTCATTTTTCAATTCTCATATTTTCTTTTTTTTATTAATTTTTTTGCACACAAAACAACATTTTCTAGAAATACAAACAAACAAAAAGATGCATATCAAATATATTAGGAAGGTTGCACATGGGAAGACGGGGAATAGAAATGGGGGGTGGGAATTAAAGAAAATAAATGAGAGAGGGACTTTGTATGGATCAATGATAATAACTCAATCCTCTATTTGACAAAGAACAAGGAGAAAGAAGAGGAAGAAAAAGAAAGTGGGATAAAGGATCAGAAAGGGAGGAAAATAGAAAAAATTAGAGTATGACTCCAGGGTAGACCTGTTTTGTTGTTGCTGGGTTGGTTGGTTGGTTTGTCTGTTGTATTTTTCATGTTTCACCATATTGGCCAGGCTGGTCTCGAACTCCTAGCCTGAAGTGATCAACCCACCTTGGCCTCCCAGAGTGCTGGGACTACAGGCGTGAGCCACCACGTCCAGCCCCCACATTGCATCTGGCCTCCGTGGTAGACCTCCCAGACGGGGTGGCCAGGCAGAGGCGCTCCCCACATCCCAGATGGGGCGGCCGGGCAGAGATGCTCCTCACTTCCTAGGGGTGGTGGCCGGGCAGAGGCACTCCTCACTACCCAGATGGGGAGGCCGGGCAGAGGCGCTCCTCACTTCCCGGACGGGGCGGCCGGGCAGAGGCGCTCCTCACTTCCCAGACGGGGCGGCCGGGCAAAGGTGCTCCTCACTTCCCAGACGGGGCGGCCGGGCAGAGGCGCTCCTCACATCCCAGACGGGGTGGCGGGGCAGAGGCGCTCCTCACTTCCCAGACGGGGTGGCCGGGCAGAGGCGCTCCTCACTTCCCAGACGGGGCGGCCGGGCAGAGGCTCTCCTCACATCCCAGACGGGGCGGCGGGGCAGAGGCGCTCCTCACTTCCCAGACGGGGTGGCCGGGCAGAGGCGCTCCTCACTTGTCAGATGGGGCGGCCGGGCAGAGGCGCTCCTCACATTCCAGACGATGGGCGGCCGGGCAGAGGCGCTCCTCACTTCCCAGATGGGGCGGCCAGGCAGAGGCGCTCCTCACTTCCCAGATGGGGCGGCCGGGCAGAGGCACTCCTCACATCCCAGACGATGGGCGGCCAGGCAGAGGCGCTCCTCACTTCCCAGATGGGGCGGCCGGGCAGAGGCACTCCTCACATCCCAGACAATGGGCGGCTGGGCAGAGGCGCTCCTCACTTCCCAGATGGGGCGGCCGGGCAGAGGCGCTCCTCACTTCCCAGATGGGGCGGCCGGGCAGAGGCGCTCCTCACTTCCCAGACGGGGCGGCCGGGCAGAGACGCTCCTCATTTCTTCCCAGACGGGGCGGCCGGGCAGAGGCGCTCCTCACTTCCCAGACGGGGCGGCCGGGCAGAGGCGTTCCTCACATCCCAGACGATGGGCAGCTGGGCAGAGGCGCTCCTCACATCCCAGACGGGGCGGCTGGGCAGAGGTGCTCCTCACTTCCCAGACGGGGCAGCCGGGCAGAGGCACTTCTCACTTCCCAGACGATGGGCGGCCGAGCAGAGGTGCTCCTCACTTCCCAGACGGGGCGGCCGGGCAGAGGCGCTCCTCACTTCCCAGACGGGGCGGCCGGGCAGAGGCACTCCTCACTTCCCAGACGGGGCGGCCGGGCAGAGGCGTTCCTCACATCCCAGACGATGGGCGGCCGAGCAGAGGTGCTCCTCACTTCCCAGACGATGGGCGGCCGGGCAGAGGCGCTCTTTACTTCCCAGACGGGGCGGCTGGGCAGAGACGCTCCTCACGTCTTCCCAGACGTGGGGGCCGGGCAGAGGCGCTCCTCACTTCCCAGACGGCGCAGAGGCGCTCCTCACTTCGTAGACAGGGTGGCGGCCGGGCAGAGGCGCTCCTCACATCCCAGACGATGGGCGGCCAGGCAGAGACGCTCCTCACTTCCTAGACAGGGTGGCTGGCAGCTGGGCAGAGGTGCTCCTCACCTCCCAGACAGGGCGGCCGGGCAGAGGCGCTCCTCACATCCCAGACGATGGGCGGCCAGGCAGAGACGCTCCTCACTTCCTAGACAGGGTGGCTGGCAGCTGGGCAGAGGTGCTCCTCACCTCCCAGATGGGGCGGCCGGGCAGAGGCGCTCCTCACATCCCAGACGATGGGTGGCCAGGCAGAGATGCTCCCCACCTCCCAGACGGGGCGGCGGCCGGGCAGAGGCTGTAATCCCAGCACCCTGGGAGGCCAAGGCAGGTGGCTGGGAGGCGGAGGCTGCAGCGAGCCAAGACCACGCCACCACACTCCAGCCCGGGTAACACCGAGCACCAAGTGAGCGAGACTCCGGCTGCAGTCCCAGCACCTCTGGAGGCCGAGGCGGGCAGACCACTCGAGGTCAGGAGCTGGAGACCATCCCGGCCAACATGGTGAAACCGTGCCTCCAACCAAAGGGCAAAAACCAGGGAGGGGTGGTGGCGCACGCTCGCAATCCGAGGCAGCCGGCAGGGTGAGGCAGGAGAATCACGGGAGCCGGAGGCAGGGAGTCTGCAGCGTGCCGACTATACTCCAGTCTGGGCAACAGAGGGAAGTAAAGAAAGAAAGAGAGGAGAGAGAGAGAGAGAGAGAGAGAGAGAGAAAGGAAGGTCATTTTTCAATTCTCAGATTTCTGCTTGATTCTTTTTTAATATTTCATCTTTTTTGTTAAATTTATCTGATAGAATTCTGAATTCCTTCTTTGTGTTATCTTCAATTTCTTTGAGTTTCCTCAAAATAGCTATTTTGAATTCTGTGCCTAAAAGGCCACATATCTCTGTTTCTCCAGGATTGGTCTCTGGTTCTTTATGTAGTTTTTTGGTGAGGTCATGTTTTCCTAGGAAGTGTTGATGCTTGTGGATGTTTGTCAGTGTCTGGACTTCTATTGTAGTCTTCACAGTCTGGCCTTGTCTGTGCCCATCTGTCTTGGGAAGGCTTTCCAGGTATTTGAAGGGACTACTGGCTGTTGTGATCTAAGCTGTATCTGGGTTAGGGGGCATCCCAAGCCCATAATGCTTTGGTTCTTGTAGACTCATAGAGATACTGCCTTGGTGGTCTTGGATAAGATCTGGAAGAATTCTGTTGGTTACCAGGTGGAGACACTTGTTTTCTTCCATCACTTTGTCCCAAACAAATGCTATGTTGCTCTCTGTGTCTGTGCTGAACCACTTGGAGCTGGGTGTAGGGAGACACAAGCATAATGGTGGTGTGTAGGGAGCACACCACCATTGGGACTGTGCTGGGTCAGATCTGAAGCCAGCACAGCACTGGGTCTCACCCAAGGCCTGCTATAACCACTACCTGGCTACTCTCTATATTCACTCAAAGCCCTAGGGCTCTATCATCAGCAGTTGGCAAAGCCAGTAAGGCTTGTGTCCTTCCCCTCAGGGTAGCGTGTTTCCTCAGGCCCTTGGCAGGTCTAGAGAGGCCATCCAGGAGCCAGGGAGTGGAATAAAAACTCTTAGAAATCTGACTGGTGCTCTATTCTGTGGCTAAGATGTTGCTCAAAGTCTTTCCCACTCTTCCCTCCTGTTTACATAGGAAGAGGAGCATCTCCCCCTAGCCACCACCACCACAGACCCATGGGGAATACTGCCAGGTTACTGCCAATGTTCACTTAAGGCCCAAGGACTCTTCAGTTAGCTTGTGGTGAATGCTGCCAGGCCTGGGACTCATCCTTTTTGGGCAGCAGGCTCTCTTGTGGCCCAGGGCATGCCCAGAAACGATGTCCAAGAGCCAAAGCCTAGAATCGGGGATCTCAGGAGCCCTCTTGGTGCTTTACACCACTGTGTCCGAGGTGATTCCTGAAGCCAGCACGTCTCAGAGTCTCACCCAAGGCCCATGGCTTACTACTTGGATGTTGCTTCTGGTTCTGCAGGGCCCAAGGGCTCTTTAGTCAGCAAGTGATGAATCCCGCCAGGATTGGGTCATTCCCTTCAAGGCAGTGGGTTCCCTTCTGGCCCAGTGTGTGTGTAGATATGTTGCCCGAGCTACGACCTGGAATGGGGTCCTCATGACTGAGCTAGGACCTGGAATGGGGTCCTCATGACTGCCTGGTTTCCTATTCAATTGTGGCTGAGCCAGTATCCAAGATGCAAGACAAAGTCCTTTTAACTTTTCACTCTCCTCTCCTCAAGCTGATGGAAGGAGTCACTTTTGTTGTTGCAAGCTGCGCTGCCGGGAGTTGGAGAGGAGTGGCGCAAGTACTTCCTTAGCTGCCCCAGCTGGGGTCTTACCAGGTCACATGCCTCTTATGTCCACTGGCAGTGGGCTCAGAGCACAGCACTAGGACTTGCCTAGGAATTTCAGTCCTTGTGGCCTAGACTGCCCTTCAAGTTTATTTAGAGGCCCCAAGCACTTTAACCCATGGTGGTGAGGCTTGTCAATACTGTTTCCAGCCACTGGGATGTGCAGTTCTCTTCTGGCTAGAGCTGGTCTGAATACTCTCTCTGTAGGTGGACGTTGGCTAATTTTAGTCTTGTTCGGCTTTCCGCTGTGACAGGGCAGCACTGTTCAATGCAGGGTCCCACAGTCACTGCACTCTCCCACTCCCAGGCGCGTAGGTGCTCCATGACACACAGCTGCTTTTGGGGGGAATAGGGTGGGGGTGATCTCGGCAATTCAAGACTGTCTTGCTTACCTTCTTCAGTGCCTCTTTCTGTGATACGAAGTTAAAACCAGGTACTGTGATTGCTCACCTTATTTTTGGTTTTTATGAAGGTGCTTTTTTGTGGACATGGTTGTTAAATTTGTTGTTTCTGTCGTGGGGATGATTGGTGAAGGCTTGTATTTGGCCATCTTTCTCTGTCCTCTAATTTCTTTTAAAAAAAAACTGAATAAAGATTAGTAACATATATAACATATTAGATTAAATAACAGATTAGTATTCAGTAACCCATATATAATATATACATTAATGTATCTATGATCTGACTACTTAATTTTTTGCCAGTAGGAGTATGTAATCAACTGTTTGGAAATCATTTATCCAGAGGATGAATTACTTCTTTTGTGGTATTTGAGCTCTACATCATTAGTGAAATGCATTTGTCTGGGGGACAGCTCTTCTGTTAGCTTGTATGATGTGTGAGTTTATGGTGAGGCTATATTAGAAGTAATTTATATATTTCAACAAATTTGTCTAGTCAGTCAAGTATTTTTCTGCCTTAGTCTCTTTCTACTCTCCTTTTTGTTCTTTTTTTTTTTTTCAAGACGGAGTTTCACTCTGTCACCCAAGCTGGAGTGCAGTGGCACAATCTTGGCTCACTGCAACCTCTGCCTCCCAGGTTCAGACGATTCTACTGCCTCAGCCTCCTGAGTAGCTGGGATTACAGGTGTGTGCCACCATGCCCGGCTAATTTTTTATTTTATTTTTTTATTTTTAATAGAGATGGGGTTTCACTATGTTGGCCAGGCTGGTCTCAAACTCCCTACATCAAGTGGTCTGCCCACCTTGGCCTCCCCAAGTGTTGGGATTACAGGCGTGAGCCACTGTGCCTGGCCTCTACTCTCCTTTTTGGAACTCCAATGACATGTATGTTAGACTTTTGGATACTGTCCCATATTTCCATTAGATTATTCATTTTTTTCAATCTTACCTCTTTCTTCGTTTTTCAGATTAAATAATTCATATTGATTTCTTTTTATATTCGTTGATTATTTTTTCTGTCATCTCCATTCTGCTAATGTGCCCATCTAGGCTTAATAGGTTTTTTACTTCTTAATATTTCTTAATAGATTTTTCACTTCTCAGTTTTCTCCATTGAATACCTCTATTCTGTCTTTCCATTCATTTCATTTTCCTTTACCTTTTCTTTTTTGTTTTCTTTCTTTTTTTTTTTTTTTGAGATAGAGTCTCACGGTCTCACTCTGTCACCTAGGCTGAAGTGCAGTGGTGTGATCTGGGCTCACTGCAACCGGGTTCAAGGGATTCTCCTGCCTCAGCCTCCTGAGTAGCTGGGATTGCAGACATGCGCCACCACACCCAGCTAATTTTTGTATTTTTAAATACAAATTTAATTTAAATTAATTTTATATTTTTAAATACAAAAATTGATTTTGTATTTTTAAGATGGGGTTTCACCATGTTGGCCAGGCTGGTCTCTAACTCTTGGCCTCAAGTGATCCCACCCGCCTTGGCTTCCCAAAGTGTTGGGATTACAGGCGTGAGCCACTGCGCCCGGCTACTTTACCTTTACCTCCTGAAGCATAGTTATAATATTAATAGCTCCTTTAAACTCTTTCTATGGTAATTCCAACATCTGATTAATAGAGATTTGTTTTTATCTGTTTATTGTTGTTTCTCTTGAAATTCATAGGTTTTTTATTTTTTGTATGTCGAGTAATTTCTGGATTGTATTCCTGATTTTGTGAAAGTTATGTTGGTAGACTCTGAGCTGTGTTATATTCCTTGGAGAAGGCTGATTTGTTTGTTTAGCAGGCAATCAACCTGATTAGGGTCAGACCACAAGTTTTGGCCTGCTTTCTATATGTAGTGGTTTCAATATCAGTTCAGTTTTCAAAAGCTTTGCCTTGCTTTTTTTGGGGGGTTTGTCCTGTGCATATGCCACTCAGGGGCTAGTCTGAGATTTGAGTTCGATTCTCAAAGCTTTTACTTTTCTGGTTTGGGTCTGTCATACGCTTTGCAGAGGGATGAGTCTTGTATTGGTTCATAGAGAACTTTTCTTGTCTCCATGACTTTCCTACCCTCTCCTGCCTTTTCCCAGTTTGTCTGGCTTGAAAGACAAGGTTTCTGTCAGCATTGTAGCCACCCCTTCTATTTATCTGCTGTACAGTTCTTTCAAGGCAGAGTCAAAGCTTGTTTTTAAACATTGCAATGGTAGATATAGAGTAGCCTTTATTCTAGTCCTTGTTTGGTTGTACAACTAAAGCTTAGTCCAAAGCCTTGGATGTTTGAGATCTTTCCACTTTGAATAGAATTCAGACTTCTCTCAGCCCTGTGTGACCTGTAGAATTTTTCAGCTTACAACAATCTCGGTAGTTGTTCTTCTCTTGATGGTGTTCTGATTCTAACCCAATGCCAGTGCAGTTTAGTATTCATCCAAATACTCAAAGGGACCACTACTAAGATTTCTAGAGCAATTTCTCAGGTATCCTTCTTCTCTGGTACTCTTCTCCTTGAATTCCAGCCATCTCATCCTCCCTGAACTCTGATCTGTGTCTCTTCAACTCATTAGAATGATGGTTGTCTCAACTCAATGGTTTCATTGTCTCAAGGTGTCACTGAGTTGAGACCTTGTTTGTTTTTGTGCTTTCAGTGATCACAGTCCAAAGAATTGTTTTATGTATTTTGCTTAGTTTTCCACTTTATGGTGAGAGATTAAATCTGGTGTCCATTACCCTTTTATAGCCAGTGGCAGTACTTTGCATACTCTACTCATTGTTATTTTGCCTGCTGAACATGAATATTTTTGTGAATCAGTGAGTGCATCTTATATTTGATCTTTTACGTAATAGCTGCTTGATTAATGCGTGTTGATAGATTCATTTGCAGTGATGCATTCTTGTGTTGTGCTCTTTTAAACTTTACTGCACTGCTGATGCTCAAGTTTCTTTTGCTTTTTACTTTTTGTGGAGACAGGCTCTCGCTATTTTGCCCAGGCTGGTCTTGAATTCCTGGGCTGAAGTGATCTTCTCGCTTCAGCCTCCCAAAGTGCTGAGGTTACAGGCACGAGCCACCATGCCTGGTCATGAGTTGGTTTCTTTAAAGAGAATCAACAGCCTAACTGGCAAAAATCCATACAAGTTTTTATTTAGACATCCTTTTATCTTATATGTAATCACATAGTTATTAGAACAGAATTATTAGAAGATTTTACTCTATATTGTATACATTTGATTCTATACATTATGCTTCTTTTGAAATATTAATGTAGAACAAGATTGGACTTGGTAACTAGACTGATTAATATCATTTAAAAAATTTTAATTTTAGGCCAGGCATGGTGGCTCATGCCTGTAATACCAGCACTTTGGGAGGCCGAGGCGGGCAGATCACCTGAGGTTGGGAGTTTGAGACTAGCCTGACCAACATGGAGAAACCCCATCTCTACTAAAAATACAAAATTAGCCGGGCGTGGTGGCGCATGCCTGTAATCCCAGCTACTCAGGAGGCTGAGGCAAGAGAATCACTTGAACCTGGGAGGCAGAGGTTGCAGTGAGCTGAGATCATGCCATTGCACTCCAGCCTGGGCAACAAGAGCGAAACTTCGTCTCCAAAAACAAACAAACAAACAAACAGACAAAAAATTTTATTTTAAAAATAGAGACAGAGTCTCACTCTGTTGCCCAGGCTGGTCTTGAACTCCTGGCCTCAAGTGATCCTCCTTCCTTGGCTTCCCAAAGTGCAAGGATTACAGGTGCCCATCACCAGGCCCGGACAAGACTAATTATTGATAGTTTTTTTTTTTCTAAAGGACAATTTTTGTTCTCCAAGTTTGCCATTTCTTCTAACACTATAAGAAGATACTTGATCTAACTATTAATTTACAGAAAGTGAGTTCATGTAATCTGAACCAAGAGAGAATGTGACACTGACGTGCTTCAGTGAGTGTATGTTGCTACTGGATGAAATTTCAGGCAGGAAATAACTGCATTGTTTAGTATCAGATAGTCCAGTTAATATATCCCACTTGATTGCCTTTAGAAAATAAACTTTTAAATGAAGAGCCAGGAAGCTGGCAAAGATTGCTTTAGTCTTAAAGTAGCACATGTTTTTCTTTGAATGGGAAATGCCTTTCCTTTTAAATGCACACCATTAGAGGAAATGTGAAATACGTTTTTTAAGCATTTCTTCTGACTTTTAAAAATTGATATGTAATATTTTACATATTTATGGGGTACATATGATATTTTGTTACATGCATAGAATGTATAGTGATCAAGTCAGGATTTTTAAAATGGAAAATCTGTTAGTCACTATGAGAAAGCATTGATTTATGTTACTTTCAGATTTGCCAAATCTATCCAAAATCCTGTTTTTTCTTGTTAAGTACTATTGTATTTTATTTTATTTTTTAACAGTTTTGGATTTTCCTTCTATTTAACTCTTCTACAGAGTTTGTTTTATGAGAATCATTTTACATCTCCTCCCCTTATATTTGTCGAAGCTATTTAAATACTGGCTTAAATAGTATATCTGTTGTTTAAAACCCTTGTTAACTTTTTAGGATATATGTACAAAATTTGAAATTTTAAAAGAAAGTTTTATGATTAATCCTTTACTAAGTAACTTGGCTTTTTAAAGCTCTTGCAAAGGCTGGTTTTACACATATTACTTCAAATGCCCATGAGATATGGTGCTCATTAGTTTCATTTTTGTAGCATTGATTTTTTTGGTAAGGTGCTTATAAGACAATCTATAAATATATTGTGCTGTAAATTTCTAATTATTTTCTCGGTAGTTATGGAATGGAGGTACATTATGCTGGCATACATTCATGCATTTTTTTCTCCCTAATCTGCATGTTGGCTAATATACTACATTAACTTGCTGTAAGTTTTCAAATGATGATACATTAAAGGCATCTCAATTTTTACCTTCTTTCTTTAACACAGGCTTCAGATTGCATACGTGTTTTTTATAGCATGTAAATTTTTTTTCCCTTCCTCTTTGGGCCAAGCTTGTAACCCTTGTAAAATAGTAAATAAAATTCAGAGCTCTTAATGTTTCATTTGTTTATAGCTATTTGTTACATAAAATTTAGTATTAAATACATCTTATGATTAGAAAGAGAATGGTATTTTGTTATCTAAGTACTCTGTACTGAAAGCATTGTTTTTTGACTTTATCTATTTCACTATAGATTTTATTAAGACATGAGGAACCAAGTATATCTGTGTATTGTCACCGTTATGCCAAATATTCCTTTTGCAATTATTGAACTTTTATCAAATTTCTGTTGTGTTGAGTTGAGGAAAGAGAAGGTGGCTGGGATGAAGGTTAGAAGCATAATTATTCAAAATAACATAATGAAAATGCCTAGACCCCTGAAGGATTTTGATTGGGCTGGCTTACATGATGACACATGAGCTAAAACAATCATATGTGACAGTATGTGTCTGATTGCCTTATCTTTGTTGTGTGCCACTCTGTATGAAATTGGGCACCATAATTCACATCCCTGCCAGGACTATTTTGAAGTAAGGAAAAAGTTCCTCAAAGGAACCAGAGAAAGGGAAATGTGAAATTATGCTTGCCAGAGAAAAGCAGTAGCAACCATAACTAATACATTGCCTCTAAGGGTTGCCACAAAAATGAAATGAGTGAGCACACTTTGACATATTCTGTATACTGTATAGCTTTCTAACAGTTTTGTTTTGAATTTTTCTTTTCTTTTTGAGAGGCAGTATCTTGCATGCAATCAAGTAGACTTTCGGTTTGACTCAGGTCTGTCAGTTGTTGGGCTTATGATTTTGGTCAAGTTATGTAATCTTTCTGACCTAGTTTCTGTGTCTTTAAAATGAGAATTACAGTACCAGTTTCATAGGGCCCTTGGAATCTTTGAAAATAATGCCCAGCACATAGTAGGTGCTCACCAAATGCAGTTTTCCTTCTCAGAAGCTTATAGTCTGATAGAAACAAGACTCATATAAAGATAACTAATACTCTAGACACAGTCATACCACCCTGAGCACACCCAGTCTTGTCTGATCTTTGAAGCTAAGGGGAGTTAGGCCTGATTAGTACAGGCATACCTTGGAGATATTGCAGATTTTGTTTGAGACCACTGCAATAAAGTAGTGAATATGAGTCACACATATTTTTTTGTTTTCCAATGCATATGTTATATTTACAGTATACTTTTATGTGTGTGTGTGTGTGTACACACACACACACACATACACATGTATAATTATTTTTTTGAGACACGGTCTTGCTTTGCTGCCCAGGCTGAAGTGCAGTAGTGTGATCAAGGCTTACTGCAGCCTCAACCTCTTGGGCTTAAGTGATCCTCCCACCTCAACCTCCCAGGTAGCTGGGACTACAGGTGTAGGCCACCATGCCCAGCTAAGTTTTTACTTTATTGTAGAGATGGGGTCTCCCTATGTTGCCCAGGCTGGTCTTAAACTCCTGGGCTCAAGTAATCTGCCTGCCTCAGCCTCCCTAAGTGCTGGGATTACAAACGTGAGCCATCGCATCCAGCCTACTTTAGTCTGTTAAGTGTGTAATACCATTATGTCTACAAAAACAATGCACACACCTTCATTAAAAAAATGCTTTATTGCTTAAAAATGCTAACGATCATCTGAGCATTCAGAGTATCCTAATCTTTTTGGTGGTGGAGGGTTTTGCCTCGATCAGGGTGATGGTTGCTCAGTGGCTGT
The DNA here is from genome assembly GCF_028878055.3 of Symphalangus syndactylus. NCBI lineage: Eukaryota > Metazoa > Chordata > Mammalia > Primates > Hylobatidae > Symphalangus > Symphalangus syndactylus. Next base: position 124,274,510 of record NC_072426.2, on the reverse strand, counting down.
GAAAAGTTGTTAAAATCAGACCACAATGAAGTTTTGCCCCATTGACTGATCTTTGTTTTTTTGTCTTGAAAGATTTCTCTGTAGCATGCAATGCTGTTCAATAGTGTTTTATGAACAGTAGAACTTCTTTCAGAATTGGAGTCAATCCTCTCAAATTCTGCTAGTGCGTTATCAACTAAATTTATGTAAGATTCTAAATTCTTTGTTATCTCAACAATACTCATGGCGTCTTCACCAGTTGTAGATTTCCATCTCAAGAAACCGCTTTGGCCAGGTGTGGTGGCTCACGCCTGTAATCTCAGCACTTTGGGAGGCTGAGGTGGGTGGATAACTTGAGCCCAGGAGTTTGAGACTAGCCTGGGTAACATGGTGAGACCTTGTCTCTACCAAAAATTAAAAGAAATTAGCTGGGTGTTGTGGCATTCACCTGTAGTCCCAGCCACCTGGGTGGCTGAGATGGGAGCATCACCTGAGTCTGGGAGGTCAAGGCTATAGTGAGTTGTGATTGCACCACTGCACTCCAGCCTGGGTGCTCCACTTCTCAATCTAGTTCTCTTGCTATTTCCACCACATGTGCTGTGACTTCCTCCATGGAAGTCTTGAACCTCTCAAAGTCTTCCATGGGGTCTGGAATCCATTTCTTCCAAACTCCTCCTCCCATGAATCACAAATGTTCCTCATGGCATCTACAATGGTGAATCATTTTCAGGAGGTTTTCTGTTTACTTTGCTCAGCTCTATCAGAGGAATCACTATCTATGGCAGAGATAGCCTTACAAAATTTATTTCTTAGGTAATAAGATTTGAAAGTTGAAATTACATTTTGAACTATGGGCTGCAAAATGGATGTTATGTTAACAGGCACAAAAACAACGTGAATCTCCTTGTATATCTGCATCAGAGCTCTTAGGTGACCAGGTGCATTGTAAATGGTCAATAATATTTTGAAAGGAAATCTTTTTTTCCGAGCAGTGAGTCTCAACAGTTGGCTTCAAATATTCAGTACACTGTGCTGTGAACAGATATGCAGTCATCCAGGCTTTGTTGTTCCATTTATAGAGCATAGGCAGAGTACATTTAACATAATTCTGAAGGATCCTAGGATTTTCAGAATGGTTTGTGAGCATTGCCTTCAACTTAGTCACCAGCTGCATTAGCCCCTAACCGTAGAGTCTGCCTGTTCTATGAAGCTTTGAAACCAGGCATTGATTTCTTATCTGTATCTAGGAAAGTCCTAGATGGCATCTTCTTGCAATAGAAGGCTGTTTTGTCTACATTAAAAATCTATTGTGTAGCCACCTTTATCAATTATCTCAGGTAGATCTTCTGGATAATTTGCTGTACCTTCTCCATTAGTACCTGAAGCTTCATCTTGCATTTTGTGTTAAGGAGACTGTTTCTTTCCTTAAGCCTCTGCTGGCTTCCACCTTTTCTTCTACGGCTTACTCGCCTCTCCCAGACTTCGTAAAATTGAAGAGAGTTAGGGCCTTGCACTGGATTAGGCTTTGACCTAAGGGAATGTTGTGACTGATTTGATCTATCCAGACCACTTAAACTTTCTCCATATCAGCCATAAAGCTGTTTTGCTTACGTTTAATTTCCTTCAAGAACTTTCCCTTTGCATTCACACTTGGATTTTGGCACAAGAGGCCTAGCTTTTGGCCTATTTCAACCTTTGACGTAGGCCTTCCTGTGCTTAGTCATTTCTAGTTTTTTACTTAAAATGAGAGATGTGCGGCCGGGCACAGTGGCTCACGCCTGTGATCCCAGCACTTTGGAAGGCCGAGGTGGGCGATCACTTGAGGCCAGGAGTTCGAGACTAGCCTGGCCAACATGGTGAAACCCCATCCCTACTAAAATACAAAAATTAGCCGGACATGGTGGCAGGTGCTTGTAATCCCAGCTACTCGGGAGGCTGAGGCAGGAGAATCGCTTGAACCTGGGAGGTGGAGGTTGCAGTAAACCGAAATCACGCCATTGCACTCCAGCCTGGGTGACAGGGTGAGACTCTGTCTCAAAAAAAAAAAAAAAAAAAAGATGTGCAAGTCTTCCTTTCATTTGAACACTTAGAGGCCATTGTAGGTTTATTAATTGGCCTAATTTCAATGTTGTGTCTCAGGTAATAGGGTGGCCCAAAGAGAGGAAGAGAGATGGGGGAATAGTCTGTTGGTAGAGCTATAGAACACATACCACATTTATTGATTAAGTTCACTATCTTATATGGACATGGTTTATGATACCCCAGAACAGTTACAGTAGTAACATCAAAGATCACTGATCACAGATCATCATAACAAATATAATAATAATGAAAAAGTTGGAAATATTGTGAGATTTACCAAAATGTGACACAGAAACACAAAGCAAGCACATGCTGTTGGAAAAATGGTGCCAGTGGACCTGCTGGATGCAGGGCTGCCACAAACCTTCAATTCGTAAAAAATGCTGTATCTGCAAAGAACAATAACATGAAGTGCGATAAAATGATGTATGTTTGTACTTGGATGGGAGACTAAGAATTCAAAGCAGTATCTGTGGACTGAGCATATTTTGCAATGGATAAGTTTTATCTGGAAATGTCATTTTGTAGAAGTGGGGCTAGTGCTAAACTTTTAATTTTAGGGAGGGAGAGCAAAGGCAAGGGATTAGAATATTAAAACTCCTAGATATAATAAATAGTCTGGACTGGATTGTATAGGGACAACATGGGAAGTGAGACTTTTTGACATTTTGCGTTGTTGCCCAAGTGATTAAAATTTTATTCTGTAGGTGATGAGGAACCATGATGATTTTTGTTCAGGGGTTATTACATAGTTAAAATGGTCTTGGGAAGCTTGAGGTGGTAGTAATAATGTGCTATCATTAGAGTTCTGAATTAAATTGGAGTTATTTTTCTTTTTTTTTTTTGCTTTGGAATGACTATTTTTTTTAATAATTTTTTTTTTTTGCACACAAAACAATAAACATTTTCTAAAAATACATACAAACAAAAAGATGCATATCAAACATATTAGGAAGGTTGCACATGGGAAGACGGGGAATAGAAATGGGGGTTGGGAATTAAAGAAAATAAATGAGAGAGGGACTTTGTATGGATCAATGATAATAACTCAATCCTCTATTTGACAAAGAAGAAGGAGAAGGAAAAGGAAGAAAAAGAAAGTGGGATAAAGGATCAGAAAGGGAGGAAAATAGAAAAAATTAGAGTATGACTCCAGGGTAGACCTGTTTTGTTGTTGCTGGGTTGGTTGGTTGGTTTGTCTGTTGTATTTTTCATATGTTTCGCCTTGTTGGCCAGGCTGGTCTCGAACTCCTAGCCTCAAGTGATCAACCCGCCTTGGCCTCCCAGAGAGCTGGGACTACAGGCGTGAGCCACCACGTCCAGCCCCCACATTGCGTCTGGCCTCCGTGGTAGTCCTCCCAGACAGGGTGGCCGGGCAGAGGGGCTCCCCCCATCCCAGACGGGGCGGCCGGGCAGAGGCGCTCCTCACTTCTTCCCAGACGGGGCGGCCGGGCAGAGGCGCTCCTCACTTCCCAGACGGGGCGGCCGGGCAGAGGCGCTCCTCACATCCCAGACGGGGCGGCCGGGCAGAGGCGCTCCTCACTTCCCAGACGGGGCGGCCGGGCAGAGGCGCTCCTCACTTCCCAGATGGGGCGGCGGGGCAGAGGCTCTCCTCACTTCCCAGACGGGGCGGCCGGGCAGAGGCGCTCCTCACATCCCAGACGGGGCGGCCGGGCAGAGGTAGAGTTATTTTTCAAAGAGGAATTTTTTTTATGTCCTTAATGTGTTAATGGTTTTTTAACTACTATTTAAAATAAATTAAATTAGACTTTTATTAAAAATCTGTATTTACTTGATATTTTAAGTTTATGGAGTGAATAGTAGATCTCAAATAACTAATAAGAGATAGTGAAAGCTTATGTTTCTATGTCGTTTAGATTTCAAGGCCATGAGGTTGTCTCTGGGCCTCAGCCTGGGATTCCTGATGACAAGACACTGAGGAAGACGTTTGAATATTAATTCTTACCAAAGCTGTCTTGTTTCAGCCCTAGTTTTTGAACTTCCATTTGTTTATGCTGATGGATAACATGCAATAGTAATAGATGTTTTGAGAAATACAGGCTGCAGTGTGCTCTTGTTTGGGAAAAATCTGTTAACTCAGCCAAATGCTTAAACTAGCACTGTTTACCTTCTTCGTTTTATAATATAAAAAATTATCTAGAAAGAATCCTGATTTGCCTTTTAGTTAATTTGAATAATTAAAAATGAACTAGTGGCTGGATGCAGTGGCTCACGCCTGTAATCCCAGCACTCTGGGAGGCTGAAGCGGGCGGATCATGAGGTTGGGAGATCGAGACCATCCTGGCTAACATGGTGAAACCCTGTCTCTACCAAAAATTACCAAAAAAAAAAAAAAAAAAAAAATTAGCCGGGTGTAGTGGCGGGCACCTGTAGTTCCAGCTACCCGGGAGGCTAAGGCAGGAGAATGGCATGAACCTGGGAGACAGAGCTTGCAGTGAGTCAAGATTGTGCCACTGCACTCCAGCCTGGGTGACAGAACGAGACTCCGTCTCAAAAAAAAAAAAATAAAAAATAAAAAAAAGAATGAACTAGCAACACAAAACAAGCAGTAAGATGTAGCACTTAAGAGAATGAGCTACAAATATACCACTTGGGTATTTTGCTTTTAATTCATTTGTCTCATAAGTTGCTGATTCACTTCTCCTTTTCTACCATCTTCCACTACAGTCTCCAATATGTACTTGCCTTTCTCTGGGGGCAAAATTTCACATAATACCGTAGTCAAAAACAAAAATGAAGATGGATCATGTACAAAACACTATCTTTATTGATATTAATATGTTATTTGGGGTATCTCATCCAGTACCTGTGGGATGGTATTGTTTCTGGTCTGTCAAATATATGACTTTGAAACATTTTAACACAGGTCAAAAATAAGAATATATTTAATGAAATCTCTCTCTATGACCTCTTTTCTCCTTGTTTCCAGCATTACATTATCCCTTGCTAATCTCTCTCCTTCAGTTTATTTAGTCACTGCTTAAGAAAACCTAGGTCAGGCCCAGTGGCTCACACCTGCAACATCGACAGTTTGCAAGGCCGAGGTGGAAGGACTGTTTGAGCCCAGGAGTTCGAGACCAACCTGGACAATTTGGTGAAACCCCATCTGTATTAAAAAAAAAAAAAAAATTAGCCGGGCATGGTGGTACGTGCCTATAGTCCCAGCTACTTAGGAGGCTGAGGCGGGAGGATCTCTTGAGCCCAGGAGGTTATGGCTACAGTGAGCTGTGTTCACGCCACTGCAGTCTGCCACCTGGACAACAGAGTGAGACCCTGTCTCAAATAAATAGATAGGTAGGTGGATGAATGATTGATATATAGATGATAGAGAGAAAACCTGAAAAGTATTATTAGCAGCTCATGTATCCTTCTAAATTTTCTTTAGGCTTTTATAAACTAATATAAATATTTGTATGTTTCACTTGTTCGTTATACAAAAGGTGGCATGCTATACCCCTTGTTCTACATCTTGCTTTTCTTTGCTAATAATTTTTCTTATTTGTCTTTCTAAAGCATTTTATATAGAGCTGCTGTATTTTTAAAAGAGCTATATAAGTATTCTATTGCATAGATGAACCATGGTTGTCTTGACCCCTGTTGACTGGGTTGTTTCCAGTATTTTGTTATTACTAATAATACTTCAATAAATAATCTTTACATATACTATTTCATACTTAATGTAATTGTATCTATAGGATAGATTCTTGGAGATACCTTGGGTCAAAGGTTTTATTCCTTTATAATTTTGGTTTATATTGCCAAACTGCCTTCCCAAGGATTATATTAATTTATTCTCCCTCCAGAACGCTATGAAAGTGCCTCTGTAGCATCTCCAACAATATTAGCAGCTGTGGTTTTTGCCAGTCTAATAGGTGAAAAAGTGATGATTAATCAGAATTTAAATTTACATTTCCCTTATGACTAAGGTTGACCATATTTTCTTTGAATTATCCATTTGTATCCTTTGCTCATTTTTAAATTCATTGTTAAATAACATGTTACTTTGCCCCTTTTTATATTGAGTTATTGATGTTTTTATTATCATTTTCTAGAAGCTTCTTATTTTAAAGGGATTGATTTGACTTGGCTAGTGGTGTTTTTTTTTAAATAAAAAGCTTTTTATTTTATTTATTTTTATTTCTTTTAAATTTTATTTATTATTTTTTTCAGACAGAGTCTAGCTCTGTCACCCAGGCTGGAGTGCAGTGGTGTGATACTGGCTCACTGCAACTTCTGCTTCCTGGGTTCAAGCAATTCTTCTGCCTCAGCCTCCCAAGTAGCTGGGATTATAGGCACGTGCCACCACGCCCGGCTAATTTTTGTATTTTTAGTAGAGACAGGGTTTCGCCATGTTGGTCAG